>NC_053036.3:294740008-295050008 GCF_002575655.3 Aegilops tauschii subsp. strangulata
AAGGGCAAGTGGTGAGGTTGCAGCAGCGGCTAAGCAATGTATGGTGGCTAACTTACAATCACAAGAGTAAGATTAGAAACTACGCGAACGGTCGTAAACTAGTAATGATCAATAAGTGATCCTGAACTACTTACGTTCAAACATAAAACAACCGTGTTCTCCTCTCGAACTTCCCCGAAAAGAGACAGTCACGGTTACGCACGCGGTTGGTGTGTTTTAATCGAGTTTACTTCAAGTCCTCTACAACCGGATATTAACAAATTCCCATCAGCCACATAACCGCGGGCACGGCTCTCGAAAGTTTAAACCCTGCAGGGGTGTCCCAACTTAGCCCATGACAAGCTCACGATCCGCGGAGACCATCCTCCATCGCGGGACCCTCTCCGATCATACTCGGAATCCCGGTGCACAAGAGATTGCGAAAATGGTAAAACTAATCCAGCAAGACCTCCCGGCGTTCCGACACCCTGATAGTAGTCGCGCGTATCTCGTCTCAGGCCACGTCCTGATGAGCAGTCCGTACAACTAAAACCAGTCCTTGAGTTTCCCCGTGGTGGCACTGCAGGGGGCTCTAGTTTGGGACCAACACCATCAGCACTGGCCCCCCTGTTTATGTAGAAAGAATCCTCGGGTTCATGACGCCCTATGCCAATTAATTATTTATTTCAATATTATTATGGCAAATGTTAAAACCAATGTTGGGCCTTGCTGGAAGAGTTTTATTCAAAGCGAACTATCAAGAGGGGCCCATAAACCCTCACCGTGTTAGGGACGCAAAATCAAGGAACATAACACCGATATGATGGAAATTAGGGCGGCAAGAGTGGAACAAAACACCAGGCATATGGCCGAGCCTTCCACCCTTTACCAAGTATATATGTGCATTAATTAAATAAGAGATGTTGTGATATCCCATGATATCCATGTCCCAACATGGAACAACCTGCACTGCACCTGCAACTAGCAACGCTATAAGAGGGACTGAGCAAAACGGTAATATAGCCAAACAACGGTTTGCTAGGAAGGGTAAAAAGCTTAGAGGCTATCATGGCAATTTGGGAGGCTTCATAAATAAGTGGTAGGCAGCGCCACATAGCGATAGCTTCGAGACAACTAGCATAGCAAAGATAGTAGTGAGATCCAAGGTGACGGTCATCTTGCGTGAAATCCCGCTAGGAAGAAGAACGAGTCCATGAAGAAGATGAAGGCACGTAGATGAACCAAGCGTAGACGAACGAATCCTCATGATCGCAACGAAACAGGTACTAACGAGAAGAAGCACAACCGGAAAGAAGCGAACAACATGGTAAACACACAACACATAAACATGACATGATGCTCAACCAAGTATGATGCATGACAAGGCTATATGATTCTACTCATGGCAAGAGATGATGCATACAAGAACAGCACATCAAAGTAAGTTTAAATGAGGCCGAAACTACACATAACAATTTCCGGTAACTCCCCATATGCAAATTTCGAAATTGATCCAGATCTGAAGAAAACATTATGTTAAAGTTGTTAAATAGCAAGTTAAAGTGCACCATGATGATCTACGCGTTTTTCTAGTCAAGTTACGTATAAAGTTCATTTAATTTGGAGCTACGACCTAGAAGATATGAGCAAAACAAGTTACACATGGCATTGATGCAAATGCAAGCAAAACAACATCACAAACACTCCAAAACAAGGATGCAACAAGGTAACATAAAACTACGTGCAAAACCAAACAAGTTTCATGTAGAGCATGCTCCAAACGGAGTCACGGTTCAACACATACACTCAATACAAGTTTCAAACACAATCTGCCCAAAACAGCAACTAAGCACTTTGCATGAACACTGAGCTACTGTTAAAAACCACTAGGACATGCTCAAAACATCATGGCAAATATGCAAATGATAACAGGTTCACAGACTTGGCAGAAATCATCAAGTCACAGAAAATCAGCAACAGCATGTAGCACACTTTGCAAGCTTGTGCTAGTCACCACAAGGCACATAAAAATACATAGATTGCACCACTGTACATATGGCATGGATATGCTCCTAACATGTTGACATGATGCTCAAAAGATAAACAGACAAAATGCTATGAAAAAGACAACTCGGCAAGTTACAGCAGTTTATAACATTTGGCACTTCTGTAACGAGGATTACGGCATCAATATGAATAGTAACATGCATGAAAACTATACCACTACCTAGAGCACTCAGAGATGAACATTTTGATATATCATACATGCGAAACGAAGCAACGAGCACGAACATACACACCCCACAAGATGCACACATAATAAGAAATGTCAGGGACTTGGTAGAAAATTCAACCTCGCAGAGAAGTGGACGGGGAGGTACGGGGACGACGCGATCTGGGACGGGGCAGCGTTTGGATCGGCTCCCGGTGGATCTCATCCACCCTCGGCGGATCTGGCCGGAGTGGACTCCGGCGAGCGGCGGGGCGGCTCCGGCGACGATGGGGCGCGGTGCGGCGACGTGGAGGCGGCGGCGCAGGGTGGTGCGCTGGAGGTGGGGTGCCGGCGAGCGGTCGCAGAGCGGGGACGCCGGCGAGCGACGAGGCGGCGACGCGGGCGAGGCGGAGCAGCGAGGCGCGGGCAAGGCGGGCTGCGGGCGAGTGGCGCGGGCGGCGACGGCGGCGGCGGCGGCGAGGCGGCGCGGAGAGGCGGCGGTGACCGGCGCGCGGCAGGCGGCGGCGGGCGTCCGGCGGCGCGAGGTGAACGGCGGCGGCGCTCGGCCCGGCGGCGGGTGGCTGCGGGCCTCAGGGCCCAAATCGGGGCCCGGGCGGGCCTGACGGGCCGCGGCGAGTGATGCAGGGGGAGGAGGCCGGCGGCGACACGTGGCGCAAGGGGATTGGTCGAGGGGGCGGCGGCGGACTTGTTCGGCGCGGGGTTTGCCCGAAATTTCGGGTGAGAGGGGGTTTATATAGATTCTGGGAGTTAGGAAAGGGCTATTGAGGTGCGGTTTTCACCCACACGATCGCAATCCAACGACGGAGAGCATGGAGGGGGTTTAGATGGGCTAGTGGGATGTTGTGAAGGGGTGCTGGGCTGCAAAGAGAAGGAGGGTTTCGGCGGCCGTTGGGGCATCAAACGACCTCCAAATGGAATGAAATTTGATAGGCTGTTTACCGGTGATGTACCAAGACCACATGTCAACTCTCGGCCCATTCCGAGAAGGTTTTTCTCCCGCTCACGAAACAAGATCTGAGAGGTGCAACGGGTGCATGTGAGAGTACCGGATTCCGAAACGGACAACGGAGAGAACGGGGAGACCGGGACGGATGCAAGTTTTGAAGAACATGCCGATGAAATGCACATGATGACATGACAAAGTGTAATATGCAAGCAAATGACATGGCAACGACGGCAAATAACTGGAAGACACATGGCGCGTCGCACTCGGGGCGTTACACCTAGGTTGACCACACCGCCTCCGGTGAGGCAGCAGAAACACTCCTCGCGGCGGATTCATGAGCCATTTGGGCGGACGCAATGAATTCCTGGCGGAAGGAGTCCGAGCGCTGCCACCGGGCCGCCTCCTTCCGAGAGCGGTGGAGTGCAAGGCATACGGTCATTTCGTCCTCGGGGCCGCGTGGGACGGACTCCGGATCAATGGGTCTGAAGGTGTAGGACTCAGATCCATTGCCCTCCATGCCGGAGAAGGCCAGAGATCACCGGGTGGCGAAATGGAGCGGGTTTAGTCCGGAAACTGATAGGGATGAATATATGCGGGGCCAGATGGGCCCCACTGTGGGCCGAGTCCAATGTGGCGGCCACGTCCGGTCACGCCCGGGGCCACCCAATATTTGAGCTAGATATTAGGGATGCTGGTCAACCCATTTGGGTTGGGGTTTTTTACCGGTCAGTGACCCAAGGGTTTGAGGGTTTTTTTACCGGTCGGTACCCGGGCGTTTGAGGCACCCGGTAGATGCTCTTAGAGGATCACGCATGATTGAATCGACCGAGGGAGGACTGGCTTTTTCACATCTACGGCTCGCCTAGCGGGACCCTTTTTCTATATCATGATGCACTATTTTGCCTACAGATCCAGTGTCGGACAAACCTTCCGTCCCATTTTATTTGAGATTAGGATATAGTTAAACCAATCTGTCAGTAACGGAGAGCGGGCGTAAAAACATACTCCCTCCGTTTCAAAATTCTTGTCTTAGATTTGTCTAGATATCGATGTATCTAACACTAAAACGTAACTAGATACATCCGTATTTAGACAAATCTAAGACAAGAATTTTGAGACGGAGGGAGTACCTCCTTTTCCTCATGTATGTGCAATGTTATCTGATGTGCCCGCCAACGTCGGTATTATTGCTGAGAAGGCATGCTCAATCATATGTATTGGTCCAAATGAATTGCATGCTTCAAGATATAATCTTCAACATGTGTTACAGATTGGTTCATTTTGCATTGAGGTTTCACCAATTGAACCGAAGAAAGCTATGGTGAATCCAAACTTCAGAACTCCATCAAAACGAGTTCATGCAGGCGTTTCTCCAGATCGGTGATCCATATAGAAACTCCAAGGCGTACAACAAAAAGTACTAGGGCTAGGAGAGATTAATTAGCTTTCCTTAATTAAATAGTACTAGGGCTAGGAGAGAGATGACGTGTTGGAACAAGTAGTTGGATTTGAAGGAAATAGGAGATCTTCACGCGTACGTGTACGTGAGGTGGGCATGCCTGCCTGATTTTTTTTTCATGGTAATACTTATCTCATTCATATCATAAAAAATAAAGTATAAGTCACGTAAGAACCGACATGACAAAACTGAAAAGATAGCAGAACATCTCTCAGCTTGACAACAACGCCCGTCACCTACCTCCGGCACCACCACAGCAGCCACCAAAGAAAAGAATAACGGATCACCTCCTCACCTGAGTTCGACGCGGCTCCATCGCTGATATGCAGCTTTGCGGACCTCCAAGGTGGCTCACCAAAAGTGAACTCATTGTCGTTGAATGAATCAGACCGGGGCAACACCCCGGACACGCCATCGAACTCCAGATCTGGCACCCCACCACGACTAAGACGCCGAAGGGGGAAACCATACCTGCCATCCACGAACCACGAACCCAGCACAAGTTCCGTCTTCCAGATGTCGTCGATGCAGACCACAATCTGCATCCGCTCCTAGACTACCTCCCAAGCTCCGCGCCGACGCTGGAGCAAACACCGTCGCAACGGCGGAGCCCGAGGACACATGTCCACCACGAGGATGCCGCCGCCACGCCATCCTTGCTTGAACAGACTGGTTTCCAAATCCATCCCCAATCATATGACCGATGGCCTCGTCCGGGAAGGATCCGAAGAATCTTTATTCAGCGCTGTCATCGTCGCCGCCGAAGCCAAGATGGCGAACAGCCTAAAACCTAGACTACAAGGGAGTAAAAACGATTCACACTCGTGGATCCGGCGACCCCCCTACCACCGACGACCGAGGTCGCCGGCGGAGGGGAGCCACCGGAGGACGACACTGAAAGAGGGCCTCTCCTGGCGGCGGCTAGGGTTCCAGCCGCCAGGGAGAGAAAAACGATCAAAGACGATCTGATGGGTCGATGGCCAGTTGCGTCATGCATGCCTGATTCTGTCCATCCTCTTTCTGATGGTGGTTTGTATCGTTGCCTTTGTATATGCAAGTATATGTGAGTATTATGAGGGGAGGTATGTTTTCCGACAGATTAGACAACATGTTTATCAAATATTAAGCGGCCCGCTTTGCGTGTCGTTGTTATTTATTTTGTGTGAATTTTCTGCATTGAAAGTTGAACTTGGCTCGAGGTCCGTCGTTCTCGACGGATTGCATGCTGGTTATGTCTACTTTGGTGAGAGGTTCCTCGTGTGTCGAGGAATTGTCCTTTCGTCATGGTCACCCCTGCTTTAGGTTACCCGTACTGCTCGTATAACTGGGAGCATTATTTTATCGGTGGATCTTGGAGGAGTTTTGCATCATAAAAGATCGGGACAAAATATAGGCGTGTCCGAGGTCGTGCCCATATCAGTTAGTATCAGATTACTGGGTTTATTATGGTGCAAATTTTCTCTATAATTTGTCCGTACAGATTCTATAATTGCGATGAGGACAAAATATTATTTTGATGGTGAGATGTCCCAATGTGAGAAGGATCCGTCACGAGCCCTTTCATGGTTTGAAATCTATACAAGAGTGAAGGTGGGGCCAATTACTTGTGCTGCAATCTTTGACCGTTCTTCAGAAATAAATTTAGTAATGCATTGAAGCTAGCAATAGTAGAGCAGCCAGACCTATATAAGCTCACATGGCATGGAAAATTTGTGACAATAAAACATCAAGTAGAGGTGCCTTTTGGATTTTGTGGATTTACCGATTCGGTTTTATGTGATGTTCTTCCATATCGTAAATATGTGTGTAGCTTGATACTTGGTAAATCTTGGATAAAAAAGAGGGAGCTGCAGATTGATAAATCTGGCAATTTTTCTTGGAGGAAATTTAAGTTTCTTTGTCAAGGTCAGTGGGCTTATTTTGAAGCATACTCTTCTGAACAATATTTGGAGGATCGTAAGAGGCGAGACCGTGCACAGGCTGCAACTGATGCAAAGAAACAACAAAAGAAGATGGTGTTGTTAGAAAAATAAAAAGGCTGAGGATGGTGCCATTGTTACTAAAAATATTTCTGCACATGAGGAGAAAAAAGAGAAGGTGGTAGTACCAATGAGTGGGTTGAATGTACAACTTAAGAGGGTAGATGGCGGAGATAGCATGACAGTGAGCGGAGGTCAACGCACGAGTTTATTTCAGACTCAGTGTGACATCAAGGGTACATCGTGCAAGTTAAAAATTGATGGCGGTAGCTGCACTAATGGCATCAGCAAGATGTTGGTGGAGAAGCTTGGTTTGTCTACATGGCGATATGATGAACCATATCATTTGGAGTGGTTGAACAATTGTGGGCAGCTCAAAATTACACATAAGGCACGTGTAACATTTTCTGTTGGGCAGTATGTCGATGAGGTGGAATGCGATGTTTTGCCAATGAAAGTCTGCGGTTTGTTACTAGGCCGGCCTTGGCAATTTGATAGCAGTGCGCAACATGCTGGAAGGACCAACATATACACTTTTATTCATAATGGGAAGCAAAGGACACTTAAATCGAGGAATGAGAAATTAATTCGATGTGCTATTGACAGTGCAAAAGAAGAGGGCTCCCAAGAACAACATGAAACCGAAGATGGTTTCTCTTCAAGTGGAGGAGGATGATATTCTTTCGGTAAAGAAGGTCTCTAAAGATACCACGAAGCAGTGGACGGCTTCGTTTCAAGAGGAAGTGGATGATGTGCCCACCAACGTCGGTATTATTGCTGAGAAGACATGCTCGACCATATATATTGGTCCAAGTGAATTGCATGCTTCAAGATATAATCTTCGACATGTGTTACAGATTGGTTCATTTTGCATTGAGGTTCCACCAATTGAACCGAAGAAAGCTATGGTGCATCCAAACTTCAGGACTCCTCCAAAACGAATTCATGTAGGCATTTCTCCTGATCGGTAATCCATAAAGAAACTCCAAGGTGTACAACAAAAAGTATTTTTGTTTATTTAGTACTAGCAAATATGCCCGTGCGTTGTAATGGGAGATAAACTATCACATTATGCAGGTGTGGTAAATATAAAAAAAGTTTGAATCAAATTCAAGGATGAGATAAGGACTTTTAAAATGTCATTTCACAAACTATGTCTGAGTGATGTCATGATGAGACAAGGACTTTTAAAAAATCATTTTAAAAACTAAAAATGTGATGGTCTCATCACGACTTGATTTCCTAAGGCATCATAACGAAATATTTTTTTGGCTGAGCAAACTGCATTGATGGACCCTGCCTAAACTAGACTGATGAATGATCTATCTCGTCTTGACCTAGCGTAGTGGTGTGTACCACAAACTATGGGACCAAAATCATAGCTGTGTATGGATGCAAAATAGACATTTAGTCCTTTTTATATGGCTTGCAAAAACTAACCCATAGGAAGTTGCCTCAATTTTTTTGGGCTTGACGTTGTACAAAACATGGAAACCTTTATTTTACCCAACGCGAGGGACTAAATTAAATCATAAAATGACCTCTACAGATACCCTAATAAAACTTGTACGTAAGCGATGGTTCGTTTTGTTCATTATTTACGGATCTATTCTGTGAGCATTTCCTAAAATTTCATGGACATTTTTCCAAATTCCCGAATATTTTTTGATTATTGTATCATTTTTTAAAAATCATGAACATATTTTTTATTTCGTGAACATTTATTTGAAATAGTGAATTTTCTAGAATATGTGAACGTTTTTTTTATTATGAACATTTTATGATTTTTGAATGTTTTTTGAATTGACAAACAGCTTACGATTTCTCAATATTTTTAAAAACTATTTTTCTTAATTTGGTCCTTTAAATACCCCTAATTAATTTAGAGAAGAAAAAACAAAAACTGAAATGAGAAAGTAAAAAGAAAAAAAATAGAAGGAGGTGCCACGTCATGTGCCGGGCCGAGGAGACGCGCGGAAAAAGGGGGATCGATCGTTGGTCTCCCTTGTGGAGCGCTGCAGCCTTTGCCATCACGCTGTGCACATGCTTGTGTTATAGTAGTGTATTAGGCTCTAAGAAACACTTCGCGGTGATGTTTTTTTCTTAAGCCGAATCCTTTTTCTACACTTACCGGTGGCACGAGGAGTAATTACTAGCAACTTCGGGGGCAATCTCAATGACGAACGACCAGAAACAGTCTGTGCTTTAGTATTACTAGCACAAATGCCCATGCGTTGCAACGGGAGAAAACATTGATTCCAATGAACAACGGTTGGCCTAGTTGAGAAACTGTGTCGTGAGACAATGGACGCTCATGAGAAAAAAGATGGATCATCTGAGGATTGCGCATGAGATCATGACATGGGGCCGGTATTATTCCGAGTAAATTTATGTTTCTGAACCAGAAAAATTAGCAATATCAATAATCTTAAGTAATAGCATCAGCAAGCAAACCAACCTAGAATAACAATTGCAGCAGCAACAAGCAATTTCAAACATCATTTTGGTCCATTTAGCAGACGATGAGAGCGCTGTGGGTGGAGAGGGATGGGCGTACTGAGGAATTCAATTGGGTGCCTTCAACTTTGGAGCATATTCTTTGAGAGCTTAATAACTGCTACTTCTAAATGATGCATCATTGTAACCTTTACAAAATTATTGCATGTCAACACCGAGGTGATGGACGAAAGTTTTATACACGTGCACTTTGTGAACCTCCACTCATTTCATCAGATTGGTAAATTCATGTGTAGTCAATGGGCAGTGTTTATCCCAATCACTGCAAATAACCACCAGCCGTCCCAAAGTAGAGGAATATTCTAGATCTGAAAGTACCGGTAGTTAAGTTCTAATTTTTGGTAGAAAGCTAAAACTCAAATTGTTGACCCTACTGGTTTACAGCCAACGAAACCTCAGATACATGTCTAAAATTCATTAGGGCTGCCAGCCAACACACAAAAGCTCCTTTTTTGGAACATCACACATGTCAGGTTCACTTATTTAGAGGAAATGAAAGTTTTATCCACCAAATAAATCAACCTTGACAAAAGAATAAAGTTACCAGATGTCCTTACATAATCATTTTGCACAAACATACGCCACCTATACTGGAGAACAAAGTTGTCCGGCAACCAACAAAATGTTCAGATTACTTTATAAAGGCTGTCAATTTTTATTATGATGAAACCTTCAAAATTGCGTATCAAAGGTTCGGATCAAAGAAATGTAGGATCCTCATTCATACAATGAAATTTTCAAAGAGATGCCACATCTGGAGTCCGTGTGAGCCATACACGATACTCTCTCCGGTAAAACCACCCTAAATATAGGTCATTTGACATATATCAGTTTTACTTTGGGTTTTCTAGATACGACTTACTAATTCTAGGACATCGGCAGGCATGTTGTCTTAATTTGCTTTTGCAATCTCATGAAGAAAGCTGCAGATGTTCAACTTTTTTTTTCTAATGTGAGTTGTAATTTGGGTAACATAATCTTCAGAATGATTGTACAGATAACTCTTCCATGATCTACTTTTCTGAGTAAGATATTTACATATAAAGTATGCAACCCTTTGATGTTTAAGTACTTCTCAGGAGCTGAATATATGTCCTATGGAAATTTCTTACCAGATTTTGGAAGAATTTTCATATCAACAGAGGCCGCTCAGCTGTCATACTCAACAACCCAATGTACGGACTCTACTGAAATCGACAAGTGGTGCCTGCTTAGTGTGATCCAAAAAATTGGTTACAATTTGCAGAGAACTGCAGCTTCAACGGAAAGCGAAGTAAAAGATTTACAAAGAGGCACATCCTTTTCATTAAATCACAAAAAGTGAAATTATTTGTAAACAAAATAAAATACCAATAAATTCATTTGCTAGCTGTACTGATCCACAAATTATCTGAACTAATAGAATTTCCTAGTAGTATAGATCCACAAATTATCAGCTTACTTTGTTGGCACCATTGATCCACAAATTCATTTGCTGACCAACCCCCACGGGCAAGCTCAAGTGCCCCTAGAAGCATCTTCGGATACGTTGGTCTCATGTGTATCATGCAATGCCATGTTCTACTAAATGATTATAGCTAGAAAAATATTCTCCAACAGTTCCTTGAGCACACAAATGGCATGTAATTAATGCTAATTTTAGATAAAGGCAAGAGATGAGCTATTAGGTCAATTTCATCTATGGAAAGGACGATCAAGGATCAATACAGGGCTTAAGCTGCTCATATCACAAGGAGGCCATTGATTTAACCTGGTATGATTGGACATGGTTCAGGCGTGCACAGGCAGCATCTGGATCATCTTTTCCCATCTCCCTCAGGTTGCTAACGTTGCCACGCGCCTTGCAAACCAAAGATAACGCAGAAGAGAAGAATCTATCTGGGTCGCCGTTGCTGCCCTAGGTCCAGCCGTCGCTGGCCCTCGATCGATGATGGCTGCGTCTTACAGACCAGACTTCGACGGGGAGATGGTCTACCCGGATCGCCGCTGCTGCCGGCCCGACTGTCGCTGGCCCTCAATAGACGACATCTACTATGGTCCTCATGGTCGAACCGCTAGATAGACAACGTACGCGTCGGCCTGGGCCGCTGGGCGAGCTTTGGAGCAGGGGGATCTGCAGGAGGAAGAAGAGGAGAAGCGGCGGATAGCGGTGGAAGGAGAAGACGTCGTTCTCATGGGCGGCGTCGCTGCACCCCACGCTCTAGGTCGTCAAGGTTTGAGCCAGGTCATGACGTCGTTGGGGCGGCAGATCCGACCTGCCACCGTGGAACGCTCTAGGCGAAGACCGAAGAGGAGGTGGTAGCGGAGTTGGAGGCGCGTTCGGAAGATGAGATTGGACGAGCGACAGGGACAAGAGCCACGCAAGGGAATAAGGAAAAAGGAAGAACCGGGTCGGGCCGGATTTATTGGGCCACAACGCATTTGACAGACAAAACGAACAATACTGATGGACAACGGACGAACAAAACTAATAACGAACGAAGTTTACAATGGTAAGAAGCAATAGCCCTTTTATTAATGAATAAATAGGTATAGATAGATAGATTAGGGGTAGATAAGTCCTGTGATCAACGTGGCCAAAGAGATTAATTAGCTTTCCTTAATTAAATAGTACTAGGACTAGGAGAGAGATGACGTGTTGGACAAGTAGTTGGATTTGAAGGAAATAGGAGATCTTTACGCGTACATGTACATGAGGTGGGCCTGCGTGCCTGATTCTTTGTTTTTTTACATGATAATACGTGTTTCATTCATATCATAAAGAACAAAATATAAATCATGTAAAAATCAACATGACAAAATTGAAAAGATAGTAGAACATCTTTTTCAGATGGCGTTTTGTATCGTTGCCTTTATATATGAAGTATACGTGAGTATTATGAGTGGAGGTTATATTTTCTGACAGGTTAGACAACATGTGTAGCCAATATTAAGCGGCATTCTTTGCATGTCATTGTTATTTATTTTATGTGAATTTTCTGCATTAAAAGTTGTACTTGACTCGAGACCCGTTGTTTGCATGTTGTTTACATCTACTTCGGCAGGAGGTTTCTGGGATTGCCATTGGTCGTCGTAGCCCTAATTGGGAGTATTATTTTATCGGTGGATCTTGAAGGAGTTTTGCATCGTAAAAGATCAGGACAAAACATCAGCGCATCCGAGGTCGTGCCCATATCATTATCAATCAGCACAGCAAGTAGGCAAAGGTTCCAAGATCAAACAATCAAATAGCTATTAACAACATATTAATATGAATTGAAGTGTAAAAAAGAGCGCGATAAGATGGCATGAGTCACACCTAGTTAAACTGTTTTCACAACATACAGAACAAATTGTTGCGCGATTTACACAAGAGCCTCCGAACCAGGGCAGAGTTCAGGGTGGCCTCAGATTCTTGGCCTCACCCTACGGCCACTAGTGTCGCCACCGTCCGAGAGCTGTCCCCATACACTCTGGCTTTTCCCGCCACTACTGCACGGCTCCTCACACCCAGCAACAGTTCTCAGTATCTCCGACTGAAGTGATGGGCAATTATCCTTGAGGTAATCAAACCCGTCAGTCCGGATCACAGCTGCAGAGACATAAGGGCATCTAGAATGTTATGGAGCTTTATAAACTTATTAACTAAGCCAAGAAAGCAACCATGTATATGAAGCATTAATTTCCAAGCCAGTAACAGATCTAAATTGCTGAAAAAGACTATGCTAGTTGATTTAATTACATTATTCTTGGTTAGCAAACTACAGAGTAAACTACTCCCTCCAATCCAAAATAAGTGTCACAGTTTTGAACTAAGGTTAGTTCAAACTTAGTTCAAAACTGTGACACTTATTATGGATCAGAGGGAGTACATTCAGGTGCATCATATTTAACAGCAATTCTACTAATCATGAAACGTGATAGCGCAACTAAGCAGCACAAACATATTTATACCTCAGAAAGCAAAGCAATACAACTATACCAATGAGAATCATCATCTACAGTACAACATCGAGCTACTTATCTTCTACTTGCATGTCAAACAAATGTAACGCCAGAAACTCAAAGCATGCACATTTCACCTCTCACTGAAATTGTTTATAGCTTGTAATCAAACTAATCATTCCCCCCTCTTTTTGTTCATACTTTAAACGCTCCATAAGAAAAATCCCCATCAGTGACCACAGACCAGAGCATGGCACTATATAAATCCACAAAATGATTACTTGAATACCACTGCCAGGCAAGTTTTTTTACTAAACATGAATTCATGTATGAATGCTACTGTACCATGTGATGAATTTAAGTTAGATTTGATGTAAAAGCTTAAGTACCTGAAAGATTTTCTGCAGCAAATTTTAGGCAAACGGCTTTAAGCTCCATGGCGTGGTGACTATCAGCCAATGCAAGAGTACTTGCAACCGAGGCCACAGAAATGCCTTTGCACAAGTAAGATTCACATAGCAATCTTAACCTTCCTAAGTCATACTTGTCTGCTGCGGCCAACAACTTTGCCGCCAAAGTATCAAAAATAGAGCCCATGGAGCTTGATGCATCCAACTCATAATCATCAACGAGGGTATCTCTGTAGATGAAATGAAGCATTGCCTGGACGGAGTATGCACATATAGTAAGTATACTTGCTCCCAGGTTATACTGGAAGACATTGATAACAAACAAAATAGATACACACCTTGAAAACCTTGGGCTCTAGATCATCAAGAACAATCTCCTTCAGATCCTCACTCTCATTAACCTCGTTCTTGTCTCCTTCTGATTCATCGTCAAAAAGTTTGGATCTAAATACAGTAGACCGTGCAGCCAACACCAACTTATGGGCATGAAACCTCTCTCCACTCACATTAAGAATAACATCAACCCCTTCATTACTGTCCAAAAGAGAACCGAAGTGGTAGCCAAGATCAGAGTCTGGAACCTGAATGGAGTGTGGTCTGGAGTAATCAATAGTTGAAACCACAACACCCACAGTGCAGTTTATCCTCAAACAATCATCTTTAAGAAAGTCCGATGTCTCAAGAGCAGTTCGCCGAAAGAACCGTTTGTAACCCCTGAAATGAAGAATGAATATCAGAACCCAGACTGCCGAGGCTGTTAAAGACTGGGGATCTAGATATTTGTCACACTTTACAAGGGGGTTGATGATTTGCCACAGGATAGTGCAAATTATCAAATGAGGAAGTAAAGTGTGGGTTAAGATCTAATTTCTCATTAAAGACTTGTATTAACGAATTCACACCTATACCTACAAATGTCATGGGTTGGTAGTTACATCATATCCAAGGTTCATATTTCGTATCAACAAAAAGGAAAACATAGGACACCAAAGTTTCCAGATACCACTGGCAAGCAGATTTAAAAGAAAAAGAAAAAACGTTTTTCCTAATTATAGTTTGAACTTGGGAATGAAAATAACTGAAAAGCTACACCTATTGCAGTTGTCAAGATTAAAAAACAAGACCTGAGCCTCCCAACGACAGTGACATACCACCATGAGAAGTACAGTTCTGTGATATAATTTTAATCATTGTTTATATTATTACTATGGTCCAACATTTGGAACTCCTATGTTTTTTGCCTGAAATGCATATCTACAGGAGCTGGCAGCAAATCAGAAAGAATATGAATGTAAGTATTAATGGGCTTGAGAATCTGAGCTCATCATGCTAGTGGCCTGAAGGCACTGTCGAGCAAGAGCTATTGCTTTGTTTTTATTTCCAGAACATTTTGGTTACCAAACAGAAATCTCTGATTTCGTGGAAATGAGACTGGGGGTAACAGCTCTTTCATTTAAACCAAAGGTTACTTCGTGATGTCCTAAACTGTACGGGCACACTTCAACATACAACTATTCAAATGAAGTGAAACTCAACAAAAAGAATAGGTGAATAAATACCATAACATGTTGTAAGGACACAAGTACTCAAGATTGACTATTAAAGCAGTTCGGTTCCATGGTATAAAGAAGAGTCATTCCAAACACATTGCCTTTCACACAATACAGTCCACCAAGGAATTACTCCAGTAACAGAAGATGTCGTCTTAAACACAACCAAATAAACATATTATAAATGGCAACAAATTCACCAACCAAACGATCTGTCAACGGATGTACACCCAAGAATATCCAGTCAGCAACCTAATCAAGTGACATTATGCTTTACAATAAAAGCATGTAAAAGTAAAAGCATAAGTTTACTGTTAGACTACAGCATTGCAGTGACAAAACTATAGTAATGGGCTAATGGCACTAGCACAAGAAGTTGGATTTACCTCTTATTATTAAATATAAGATGTTAAGGGATAAACCTTTATAAAAGAGGATGTGTGTGCTACAATTGAGATTAGGCAAAAAGATGAACTAGTTCTGAAGCATCTCAAGTCTCTTCTTTCCAGCCAACTCTGCCTCTTCATTCCCCTCTACCCTACGGGCAGTTCATCAATCGAAGCATTACAGTCAGCCTACCTTTTATAGTGTTTTCCACAATGTGTACTGTCATCAATGTGATCAACAGTTGGGCATAGAGCCACAGCAAAGCAACATATTACACCAGAAATTAGGAATGAAAAATCAAAATTGTAAAGCTACTGATGCATACCATACTCAACAGATCAAAACCAGATAATTCAAACAGTAGCATGCCATTGGATTGAGCTAATAGACATTAAGTAGCGGATAATCCTCGTGGCTGTACTAGAACACCAAAAATGGCTGCCTTGCTATCACCTAATAATCCTGACATCACCTGAAGTTGAATCCCTAGACTAAAGCATGACAACTACCCCCAGCATGCAAGCACTAACATCAATCGAATCACAGACTCAACTGTCCTAGCTAAAGCTCCACAGACGCCAATTCAACGACAGTGTCATAGTTCATACCAGAACAAATTCAACCAAAGCAGGAGGGTTATTCAGAGGCGCCTGCTTACCACATGGAGCCTCGGTACTTGAGGGTGTAGGGCCCAGACTCGAGCGAGCGATCGAAGTGGGAGTGGACCTTGTGCTTGCCCTTGCCGCTCTGGTCCTGCAGCGTGAGCTCAAAGAGAGCGCGGACGTCAGTGCCCTCGGAAGCGAGCGCGATGAAGACGGAAACGTAGGCCGAGTTGTCCTCGGGGTTCTTCCCGTCTGGGTAGAAGTAGATAGCCCACTGGTATCCCCCGACGGTGAAGGTCTCGCTCGCGATGTGCTTCCCGACGCCCATCCCCTTGGCGAGGGAGTAGCCCTGGATCACGAAGCGGTGGGAGCCGTTCACCGTCTCCGTCACGGAGCGCGAGCTGGTAGGGGACGCCGCCATGTCACGCAACGACGGGGCGCCTGTGGCAGCAGGGGGGGCAGGTCCCGGCGGCGGCGAGGCGTCGCCGGCGTCGTCGTCCATGGGAATGCGATTGGCTAGGGTTAGGGTTGGGGCTAAGAGGCCAGGATTGGGGAATTTTCGGCCGATTGGCCGTACGGGTCTTTGGTTTGGTTCTGCTCGTGGGACGGCTGTGCCATCCACGGGTGACACGTGGAGCTAAGAATTCGTTCCGGCTCGGTCGGTTTGTGCATTCTTGGTCTTATCGAATTTTTTTAATAATAATAATACGTGTCTCATTCATATCATAACGAACAAAGTAAGAGTCACGTAAAGATCGATATGACAAAATTGAAAAGATAGCAGAACATCTCTGAGTTTGACGCCAACGTTCGTCACCTGCTTCCGGCACCACCACAGCAGCCACTGAAGAAAAGAATAACGAATCACCTCCTCACCCGAGCTCGACGCGGCTCCTTTGCTGATATGAAGCTTTGCGGACCTCCAAGGTGGCTCATCAAAAGTGAAACCCTTGCCGTTGAACGAATCAGACCGAGGCAACACCCCGGACACGTCATCGAACTCCAGATCTGGCACCCCACCACGACTAAAACGCCGGAGGAGGATACCATACCTGTCATCCACGAACCACGAACCCAGCACATGCTCCGTCTTCCAGATATCGTCGACGCAGACTACAATCTGCATCCGCTCCTGTACTACCTCCCAAGCTCCACGCCGACTCAGGAGCAAACGCCGTCGCAACGGTGGAGCCCGAGGACACAGGTCCGCCACGAGGATGCCGCCGTCACGCCATCCTTGCTTGAACAGACTGGTTTCCAAATCCAACCATAGGACCGATGGCCTTGTCCGGGAAGGATCCGAAGAATCTTTATTCAGCGCTGTCATCGTCGCCGCTGAAGCAAAGACGATGAACAACCTAAATACCTAGACTACGAGGGAGTAAAAGCGATCCACACGCGTGGATCCGGCGACCCCCTTCACCACCGACCACCGAGGTAGCCGGCGGAGGGGAGCCGCCGGAGAGCGGCGTTAGAAGATCGGCCTCCCCTGGCAGCGGCTAGGGTTCCAGCCGCCAGGGACGAGAGGAATAGAAAGTCTTACTCATCTTATCGAGCTTGCTAACTTAAGCGCACGTGCATTTGAACATCTCTAGTTATTTACTACACATCTCTACCAATAGGTAGGGTGTAGTTTGTGTGTTCATAGAGGTGAGCGTATGAGCATATGTATGAGCGCTTGCTTATGTTCCATGTTCAAAATAAATAAATAAAATACTAGCGAAAGAGCTCGTGCGTTGCAATGGGAGAGAAAATAACACACACTCTTAATCCTGTAACCATGACTCAAGACCCTACTAGGTCCACGTCCTTTATTTTCACACGTCATCACATTTGTGTTGTCGACGGTAGCCTTAGTGCTCACATGACGAAACACGTTTGAATATGGTCAGTCCTAAGGCGTCTCTCTCTCACTCGCGCGCACACTCGCTTAGAATAAGATGAGAAATATGTTGTTTTCCCCCACGAGGTTTTTCAGAGGTGTGCATGCGTGGTTGTTGATGTTTTTTCTCTCAATCTGATTTTAAATGGGTGTTTATTTGCAATTTGGATAGCCGCTGGTACGAAAGAAAAACGGATCGTGCACTATATATATTAAGTTTTCACTAAAAAAATATTTTAGAAATATTTAACAGCTAAAAATAACATCATATTTAGATTCCATATACTTTTTAATCAAATTTCATATATAACATGTTATAATCAGAGTTACAGTTTAAAAGATATGTATAATTTTGTTTTAGATAAAATGCAGATTGATTAACCGAAAAGCCAGGCGGTTTTCTGTTAAAACGATTCAGCTGACTTAAATACGGCTCGCGGGTTGATTAGTATAAAAGGCAGGGGCTTTTGTGTAAAATGCAAAAAACGGTTGGTCCTCGCTTACAGATGGACTATGAGTTAACTAATAGAAAAGGCAGGGATTTTCTGCATAAGGACGCGACGGCGACTAGAAGTACTTCGTGCTTTATTATTAGGGAAAGAAATACCCCTAGAGTTCAAAAAAATACTACCCTTATAATTAAGAAAACTCTGAAACGATGTTTTAGTCACTACTTTAGTGAGCTACAAATTTACAAAGGGAGTAGAAAATGCAATACAGTATATTTTTTGAAATAATTCTTGCATTACAATCAAGGGCTACAATCATGTTTGACTCATAACGTTTATGCTTGTATCGAATGTGGGTCTCTTATAAATTTTGTTTCTCCCCTCTAATAAATATATGATACGTCATTGTCGTACTCTCAAAAAATTGTTCTACTCCAGAACAACCTTCAAATCCAGCCAAAATCATACATCATTTCAGACTTGAGACCTACCAAAATTTGCAAACGCATGACTAGAAGAATTCTAAGTATGACGAATATAAGTATAATTGTCACAGCCCTAGCTTAGTCATTGCATAATCATCCATGCATCATGTTTAAAATTCAAATGAATTTAAAATGAGGATTGATCAAACCCTAGCACCCATTTGAATTATCAGGATCAACTAAAATATTTTTCAATGAACCCAAAATGCCCTTCAAAAAAAAGTTCATCATTTTTGAATTGGTTGGAAACTATGCCAAAAGTGGTGCACATTTTCTAGGTCGTCATGGATTTTTGAATTAAATCATATTGTATTTGAATTGGGGCATTTAAATTCTACAAATAATTTGAAATGCTCCAACAATTCGAAAGCAGCTGAGAGTCTCTGAAATAATTAATTTACTGCCCACAAGTGTTTTCAGGATTTATAAAATTGATTTGGTATTAAAACTAAATCAAAAACAAACTGCAAAATTAGAAAACAGAAGCAAATAGGAAAAAAAGACAAAAATGTACCTCGCGGCCTCCTACTATAGTCGGCCCAGCTCCTGTGCAACCCACGAGGCCCAACTGCCAGTCGTCTTCAACCTAGCGCCAGAAGGACACCGGGCGTGTGCCCGCGCACGCGTGCCACCTCCTCCCTGTCTGTGCGCCTCCTCGACCCCCTGGACTCACCAGACGCTGCCATGCTGCCCCCCAACCTCTCTCTCACTCTCCCATGCTCCTTCCCTCCTCTGCTCTCTTCCCGCAGCACACCCGAGCTACCTCGTCGACGCCGATCGCCGTACCCGTGGCCACCACCAGCCCCTCGCCTCAATGTTCTGTCCACAAGCTCTACTACATCGCCCTCTTCCTCCTAGACAAGACCCACGACGCCGGATGCATTGCATCCACGGCATCATCATCATCTTCAACCTCTGGTACACGAGATCGTCGTCGTCGATTCATCGGCCACAGCGCGCCCCCGGCCTCGTCTTCGCCTCTTCTGGAACTGGTGTGAGCTCCCGATCAAAATCCCCTTACCTAGCCGTTGTGGGCGTCCTCTAACGAGCTCCCTTCCCGCACCCGTGAGCTCACTACCAGCGTCCATGTCGTCGCCATCGTTGGAGTGGACAGACCTCGTGACCGAGCACGCGTACGTTCTCTTGGCGTCGCTATGAACCTAAAATGCACCCCGGTTGGTGAAGGAAATATGCCCTAGAGGCAATAATAAAGTTATTATTTATTTCCTTATTTCATGATAAATGTTTTATTCATGCTAGAATTGTATTAACCGGAAACATGATACATGTGTGAATACATAGACAAACATAGTGTCACTAGTATGCCTCTACTTGACTAGCTCGTTAATCAAAGATGGTTAAGTTTCCTAGCCATAGACATGAGTTGCCATTTAATTAACGGGATCACATCATTAGGAGAATAATGTGATTGACTTGACCCATTCCGTTAGCTTAGCACTTGATTGTTTTAGTATGTTGCTATTGCTTTCTTCATGACTTATACATGTTCCTATGACTATGAGATTATGCAACTCCCGTTTACTGGAGGATCACTTTGTGTGCTACCAAACGTCACAACGTAACTGGGTGATTATAAAGGTGCTCTACAGGTGTCTCCGAAGGTACTTGTTGGGTTGGCGTATTTCGAGATTAGGATTTGTCACTCCGATTGTCGGAGAGGTATCTCTGGGCCCACTCGGTAATGCACATCATTATAAGCCTTGCAAGCATTGCAACTAATGAGTTAGTTGCGGGATGATGTATTACGGAATGAGTAAAGAGACTTACCGGTAACGAGATTGAACTAGGTATTTGAGATACCGACGATCGAATCTCGGGCAAGTAACATACCGATGACAAAGGGAACAATGTATGCTGTTATGCGGTTTAACCGATAAAGATCTTCGTAGAATATGTGGGAGCCAATATGAGCATCCAGGTTCCGCTATTGGTTATTGACCGGAGACGTGTCTCGGTCATGTCTACATAGTTCTCGAACCCGTAGGGTCCGCACGCTTAAAGTTCGATGACGATTGTATTATGAGTTTATGTGATTTGATGTACCGAAGGTAGTTCGGAGTCCCGGATGAGATCGGGGACATGACGAGGAGTCTCGAAATGGCCGAGACGTAAATATCGATATATTGGACGACTATATTCGGACATCGAAAAGGTTCCGAGTGATTCGGGTATTTTTGGGGGTCCGGGGAGTTACGGGAATACGAGGAAGAAGCAATGGGCCTCATGGGCCAAATGGTGGAAGAGAGGAGGCAGGGCGCGCGGCCCCCTAGCCCAAACCGAATTGGACTAGGGGGCCGTCCCCCCTTTCCTCCTTTTCCTCCCTCTCCTTCCTTCTCCTTCCCTTCCTTCCCCTCTCCTACTTGGACTAGGAAAGAGGGGGGGGGATCCTACTTGGAGTAGGATTGCCCCCCTTGGGCGCGCCTCCTCCCCTTGGCCGGCCCTCTCCTCCTCCCCCCTTTATATACGGAGGAGGGGGGCACCCCATAGACACAATGATTGATCTCTTGATCTCTTAGCCCTGTGCGGTGCCCCCCTCCACCATATTCCACCTCGATAATATCGTAGCGGTGCTTAGGCGAAGCGGTGCTTAGGCGAAGCCCTGCGTCGGTAGCATCATCATCACTGTCACCACGCCGTCGTGCTGACGAAACTCTCCCTCAAAGCTCGGCTGGATCGGAGTTCGAGGGACGTCATCGAGCTGAACGTGTGCTGAACTCGGAGGTGCCGTGCGTTCGGTACTTGGATCGGTCGGATCGTGAAGACGTACGACTACATCAACCGCGTTGTGCTAACGCTTCCGCTTTCGATCTACGAGGGTACGTGGACACACTCTCCCCTCTCGTTGCTATGCATCACCATGATCCTGTGTGTGCGTAGGTTTGAAATTACTACGTTCCCTAACAGTTGGCTCCCTTGCGTGCTATAACGCTGCGTCCGTGCGAGCCCGTGTGCCGGCCGCCTCTGACCTTGGCGCCGCCGTCACCTTCGGCCACCCCACGGCCTCCCGCGTGTTCCATTGGATGCGTGCGAGCCTGAGCTTCACTGCACTGCGCCGTCGATTTGGTCGTGGGAGAGCGAAACCCGATGACCTCCGTCGTCCTGTGAGCTCGCCGGCGGCTAACTCCGGCGGGTTGACATGGTCGCTTATTAGGCGCTAATCACCGTAGTTAGTTTAGCACTAATGACCTTCCCTAGGTCGCTGACAATGGGGCCCAGACAGCTAATGTTTTAGTTTAGATTTAATTAACCCAGTTAATCAGCTGTGTGACACTAACATGCAGAACCCACACGTCAGCTTTGACCTGGACCACCCCTATTGACTACTGACGTCATCCTGATGTCATGCTGATGCAGTAGATCATTTACTGGATTTAGTATATTTTAGAATAACCAGAAAAATCCAGAAAATGATATAAACTTCAAAATTTCATAGTAATTCAACTGTAGCTCAGAATGAAATAATTTATACATGAAAAATGATCAAAAAATCCAATCTATCCAATGGTAATGTTTTCATGCATGACAAAGCAAGTTAAACGTGCTGATCAAGTCAAATAAATTAAATGGACATTGAAAAATCATATGTAGAGTTTGGAATTGAACCTTTGGTTCAAATCAACTCAAACCAATCTGTTGCTAGTTGCATTAGCTCAATCAACAACATATTGCCATGTCATGATCATGCATCATATTTGTTGCATTACATTGATTGTGTTCCTTCTTTGTTGCCGGTGTTTGTTCCCTCTCGGTAGACTTTTTCCGACATTGAGATCGATGTCACTGATGAAGACACAATGCTATCTTCAAAAGTGCTAGGCAAGCAAACCCCCTTTGAGCATTCCGATACAATCCCACTCTCTTGCTCTTGCTCTCTTTTATTGCATTAGGACAACAACGATTCAACTGTTACATGTTGTGGTAGTTGAACCCATTCCTCTGCATGACCTGTCTTTGCCACGGTAAATAGTTGAAACCCACTAGCATGAGTAGGAGTTGTTTGAGCCATGATGTGCCTACTCATTCATGATTATTTGTTATGTCTGCTATGCTTAGAGTTGTGTCAGGTTTGATTCATCTGGGATGGATTGGAATGATGGCGTACATGTCCTACTATTGAGAGCTAAGTGTGTGAACACGATTCAGTAAAGGTAGCGATGAGAGGCCATGAAGGAGTACATGGTGGGTTATCTCATTGGGACCGTCCTTAGGAACTGAGTTATGTGTTTGTGATCCAAGACAACTACTACCACACATTGGGCCCTGAAATATGACCCCGCTCGACTTATTAACCCCTTGTACTCTGTCCAGGAATTGCAAGTAATTTCTGGTGTTTGTAGTATGCTGGAGGTCGTGCGTAGCACTGACCCTAGGGGTGGCTTGATACATCTCCAACGTATCTATAATTTTTGATTGTTCCATGCTATTATATTATCCATCTAGGATGTTTTATATGCATTTATATGCTATTTTATATGATTTTTGGGACTAACCTATTAACCTAGAGCCCAGTGCCAGTTTCTGTTTTTTCCTTGTTTTTGAGTTTTACAGAAAAGGAATACCAAACGGAGTCCAATTGACGTGCCAATTTTTGATGATTTTGTATGGACCAAAAGAAGCCCCCAAAGTAAAAGAGTTAGGCTAGAAGAGTCCCGGGCTGTCCAAGAGGGTGGGGGGCGCGCCCTACCCCCTGGGCGTGGGCCCCTATCTCGTGGACGACTCGGAGACCCCCCTGACGTGAGACCGACGCCAAAAATTCCTATAAATACAGAAACCTCCAGAACATAACCTAGATCAGGAGTTCCGCCGCCGCAAGCCTCTGTAGCCACCAAAAACCAATCGGGGCCCTGTTCCGGCACCCTGCCGGAGGGGGGATCCCTCACCGGTGGCCATCTTCATCATCCCGGCGCTCTCCATGACGAGGAGGGAGTAGTTCACCCTCGGGGCTAAGGGTATGTACCAGTAGCTATGTGTTTGATCTCTCTCTCGTGTTCTTGATTCGGCACGATCTTGATGTATCACGAGCTTTGCTATTATAGTTGGATCTTATGATGTTTCTCCCCCTCTACTCTCTTGTAATGGATTGAGTTTTCCCTTTGAAGTTATCTTATCGATTGAGTCTTTAAGGATTTGAGAACACTTGATGTATGTCTTGCGTGGGATACCCGTGGTGACAATGGGGTATTCTATTGATTCACTTGATGTATGTTTTGGTGATCAACTTGTGGGTTCCGTGACCTTGGGAATCTATGCATAGGGGTTGGCACACGTTTTCGTCTTGACTCTCCGGTAGAAACTTTGGGGCACTCTTTGAAGTTCTTTGTGTTGGTTGAATAGATGAATCTGAGATTGTGTGATGCATATCGTATAATCATACCCACGGATACTTGAGGTGACATTGGAGTATCTAGATGACATTAGGGTTTTGGTTGATTTGTGTCTTAAGGTGTTATTCTAGTACAAACTCTAGAATAGATCGAATGGAAAGAATAGCTTCGTGTTATTTTACTACGAACTCTTGAATAGATCGATCAGAAAGGATAACTTTGAGGTGGTTTCGTACCCTACAATAATCTCTTCGTTTGTTCTCCGCTATTAGTGACTTTGGAGTGACTCTTTGTTGCATGTTGAGGGATAGTTATATGATCCAATTATGTTACTATTATTGAGAGAACTTGCATTAGTGAAAGTATGAACTCTAGGCCTTGTTTCAACGCATTGCAATACCGTTTGTGCTCACTTTTATCATTAGTTACCTTGTTGTTTTTATATTTTCAGATTACAAAAACCTAATTTGCCATCCATATTGCACTTGTATCACCATCTCTTCCCCGAACTAGTGCACCTATACATTTTACCATTGTATTGGGTGTGTTGGGGACACAAGAGACTCTTTGTTATTCTGTTGCAGGGTTGTATGAGAGAGACCATCTTCATCCTACGCCTCCCACGGATTGATAAACCTTAGGTCATCCACTTGAGGGAAATTTGCTACTGTCCTACAAACCTCTGCACTTGAAGGCCCAACAACGTCTACAAGAAGAAGGTTGTGTAGTAGACATCAGTGGGCTATGAAGCGGTAGGCAAGTGGCACGGTGTACCAGGGCACCCATTTCGTGGGCTTGGGAACCCTGTGAAACACCCCCAATGTCATGCTACAGTGACCTGATACTAATGGTGCCATGTCATCAAGTTTAACTAAGCCAAATTGCCACTTGATAAAAAATCAAAGCCAATTTCAAATTTAATATTAAGTCAAATAAATTATTTCTTCAAATAGTAAAATAAAAATGTTCATAATATTGCAAATAATCACTGAGTAATTGTCTTGCAGGAACCAACATTTTATAAGATATTTAAGTGCCATAAAACAATTAAAACAGGGTAAAAACATAATTTAAAATGTTTCTCTAAATTATAAAATTCTAAACTAATTAAATAAGTGCCAAACTTTTTGTGGCAGTGGCCTAAATTACAATACTAATTTAGGTGTAAGTTTCTTATTTTATAAAACTATTTTAGTATAAAAAGGAAATAGAAAACAAAATAAAAAATAACAAAATAACAAAGCTTACCTATTGGACTGGGCCTTAAGTCAACATCGCAGGCCCGGCCCAACTCCTCCCCCCCCAGCCGTTCTGGATCAGCCACGGGGCGGCCATCCCGGACCTCCCTGCCGTTCCTCGCGATGGATAAGGCCACTCCGCACCTCGCTGCTAACCCTGGAACCCACTTTCCCTCTCCCTCGCAGCCCTTTGCACAGATCCGAGCTCGCCCGACCAAGCCCGTCGCCATCGCGTTGTCATTGCCTTGCTCCGCGACCTCCCTGAGTTGCGCGAGCTTGTCCGGTGGCTCCACTGAGCTCTTCTCCGCCGACGGCACTGCCGGACTAGAGCCGGGAGGCCGTCACGACGTCGTCCACTGCGTTCTTCCCCGCCACGGCCACCGCGTGATACGTCTCCAACGTATCTATAGTTTTTTTATTGTTCCATGCTATTATATTATCTGTTTTGGATGTTTTATATGCATTAATATGTTATTTTATATTATTTTTGGGACTAACCTATTAACCTAGAGCCCAGTGCCAGTTTCTGTTTTTTTCTTGTTTTAGAGTTTCGCAGAAAAGGAATACCAAACGTTGTCCAAACGGAATAAAACCTTCGTGATGATTTTTCTTGGACCAGAAAACACCCCAGTGACTTGGAGATCAAGTCAGAAGAGCCACGAGGCGGCCACAAGGGTGGAGGGCGTGCCCCCTATCTTGTGGGCCCCCCATGACCCTCCTGACCTAATTCTCCAGCCTATATATTCCCAAACCACCAAAAGTATCCACGAAAACACTTTTCCATCGCCGCAACCTTCTGTACCCGTGAGATCCCATCTAGGGACCTTTTCCGGCACCCTGCTGGAGGGGGATTCGATAACGGAGGGCTTCTACATGAACTCCTTTTCCCTTCCGATGAAGCGTGAATAGTTTACCATAGACCTACGGGTCCATAGCTAGTAGCTAGATGGCTTCTTCTCTCTCTTTGCTTCTCAATACCATGTTCTCCTCGATGTTCTTGGAGATCTATCCGATGTAATCTTCTTTTGCGTTGTGTTTGTCGAGATCCGATGAATTGTGGATTTATGATCAGCTTATCTATGAATATTATTTGAATCTTCTCTGAATTCTTTTATGCATGATTTGATATCTTTGTAATTCTCTTCGAACTATCGGTTTGATTTGGCCAACTAGATTGGTTTTTCTTGCAATGGGAGAAGTGCTTAGCTTTGGGTTCAATCTTGCAGTGTCCTTTCCCAGTGACAGTAGGGGCAGCATGGCACGTATTGTATTGTTGCCATCGAGGATAAAAAATGGGGTTTACATCATATTGCTTGAGTTTATTCCTCTACATCATGTCATCTTACTTAATGCGTTACTCTGTTCTTCATGAACTTAATACTCTAGATGTAGGCAGGAGTCGGTCAATGTGTGGAGTAATAGTAGTAGATGCAGAATCGTTTCGGTCTACTTGACACGGACGTGATGCCTATATTCATGATCATTGCCTTAGATATCGTCATAACTTTGCGCTTTTCTATCAATTGCTCGACAGTAATTTGTTTGCTTTTTAGTTTGCCACAATCATCCTTGCTGTACACACCTTTTGAGAGGGACACGCATGAATTGTGATTTATTAGAATACTCTATGTGCTTCACTTATATCTTTTGAGCAAAGCAATTTTGCTCTAGTGCTTCACTTATATGTTTTTAGAGCACGGCAGTGGTTTTATTTTATAGAAATTATTGAACTCTCATGCTTCACTTATATTATTTTGAGAGTCTTTAAACAACATGGTAATTTGCTTTGGTTATAAATTTAGTCCGAATATGATAGGCATCCAAGAGGGATATAATAAAAAACTTTCATATAATGTGCATTGAATACTATGAGAAGTTTGATTCCTTATGATTGTTTTGAGATATAAAGATGGTGATATTATAGTCATGCTAGTGAGTAGTTGTGAATTTGAGAAATACTTGTGTTAAGGTTTGTGATTCCCGTAGCATGCACGTATGGTGAACCTTATGTAACGAAGTTGGAGCATGAGGTATTTTTTGATTGTCTTCCTTATGAGTGGCGGTCGGGGACAAGCGATGGTCTTTTCCTACCAATCTATCCCCCTAGGAGCATGCGCGTAGTAATTTGTTTTGATAACTAATAGATTTTTGCAATAAGTATGTAGTTCTTTATGACTAATGTTGAGTCCATGGATTATACGCACTCTCACCCTTCCACCATTGCTAGCGTCTCTAGTACCGCACAACTTTCGCCGGTACCACAAGGGTGGAGGGGGCGCCCAGGGGGTAGGGCGCACCCCCCTTGTCTTGTGGGCCCCCCGTGACCCTCCTGACCTAATTCTTCAACCTATATATTGCCAAATATTTCCAAACCATCAGAAGTATCCACGAAAACACTTTTCCACCGCTGCAACCTTCTGTACCCATGAGATCCCATCCAGGGACCTTTTTCGGCACCCTGGAGGGGGATTCTATCATGGAGGGCTTCTACATCAACTCTATTGCCCTTCCGATGAAGCATGAGTAGTTTACCACGGACATACGGGTCCATAGCTAGTAGCTAGATGACTTCTTCTCTCTCTTTGCTTCTCAATACCATGCTCTCCTCGATGTTCTTGGAGATCTATCCGATGTAATCTTCTTTTGCGGTGTGTTTGTCGAGATCCGATGAATTGTGGATTTATGATCAGCTTATCTATGAATATTATTTGAATCTTCTCTGAATTCTTTTATGCATGATTTGATATCTTGGTAATTCTCTTTGAACTATCGGTTTGGTTTGGCAAATTAGATTAGTTTTTATTGCAATGGGAGAAGTGCTTAGTTTTGGGTTCAATCTTGCGGTGTCCTTTCCCAGTGACAGTAGGGACAGCAAGGCACGTATTGTATTGTTGCCGTCGAGGATAAAAAGATGGGGTTTACATCATATTGCTTGAGTTTATTCCTCTACATCATGTCATCTTACTTAATGTGTTACTCTATTCTTCATGAACTTAATACTCTAGATGCAGGCAGGAGTCGGTCGATGTGTGGAGTAATAGTAGTAGATGCAGAATCGTTTCGGTCTACTTGACACGGACGTGATGCCTATATTCATGATCATTGCCTTAGATATCATCATAACTTTGCGCTTTTCTATCAATTGCTCGACAGTAATTTGTTTACCCACCGTATTATTTGTTGAAAGATCGAGGATGTCGCCTGGAGGGGGGGGGTGAATAGGCACTTTAAAATAATTACAGTTTAGGCTTGAGCAAATGCGGAATAAACCTAGCGGTTAATTTGTCAAGCACAAACCTACAACAACTAGGCTCACCTATGTGCACCAACAACTTATGCTAAGCAAGATAAACTACTAGGTGATAGCAAGATATATGACAAGAAACAATATGGCGAGCACAAAGTAAAGTGCATAAGTAAAGGGCTCGGGTAAGAGATAACCGAGGCACGCGGAGACGACGATGTATCCCGAAGTTCACACCCTTGCGGATGCTAATCTCCGTTTGGAGCGGTGTGGAGGCACAATGCTACCCAAGAAGCCACTAGGGCCACCGTAATCTCCTCACGCCCTCGCACAATGAAAGATGCCGTGATTCCACTAAGGGACCCTTGAGGGCGGTCACCGAATCCGTACAAATGGCAACCCTTGAGGGCGGTCACCGAACCCGTACACTTTGGCAACCCTTGGGGGCGGACACCGGTACCTGTCAAATTGCTCAGGGCGATCTCCACAACCTAATTGGAGACCTCGACGCTTGCCCGGAGCTTTACACCACAATGATTGAGCTCCAAACACCACCAACCGTCTAGGGCGCCCAAGCACCCAAGAGGAACAAGCTCAAGGGTACCAAGCACCCAAGAGTAATAAGCTTCTCAACTTGTAACTTCTACGTATCACCGTGGGGAACTCAAACGATGCACCAAATGCAATGGCAAGGGCACACGGAGTGCCCAAGTCCTTCTCTCCCAAATCCCACCAAAGCAACTAATGCTAGGGAGGAAGATGAGAGGAAGAACAAGAAGGAGAACACTAAGAACTCCAAGATCTAGATCCAAGGGGTTCCCCTCACATAGAGGAGAAAGTGATTGGTGGAAATGTGGATCTAGATCTCCCCTCTCCTTCCCCCCCAAAACTAGCAAGAATCCATGGAGGGATTGAGAGATAGCAAGCTCGAAGAAGGTCAACAATGGGGGAAGAACACGAGCTCAAGAGATAAGGTTCAATGGGGAAGAAGACCCCTTTTATAGGTAGGGAAAATCCAACCGTTATCCTCACAGCCCGCACCGAGTGGTACTACCGCTCCAAGGAGCGGTACTACCGCTAAGGCGACCGTAGCCAAATAAACACTACTGCAACGGGGCAACAGGACGGTACTACTGCCGGAGCGGTACTACTGCCTGCCCTTGCGGTACTACCGCAAGGGTAGTATTCAACGGCCACAAAGGTGCAACACACGACAGTATACACTGTGAGGCAGCGGTACTACCGCTGGGGATAGCGGTACTACCGCGTGTCTAGGATGTAAAAAATTACTGCCACGCCTACATCCGCTGGAGCTAGCTTCGAGTAGAAAGTCGGCACGGTACTACCGCTCACAGGGAGCGGTACTACCGCGTAAGGGCGGATGTAAAAAATTACATCCGCGCCTACTTCCGCATGGATCAACGTCAGGGCTGGAGGCAGCGGTACTACCGCTCACCAAGAGCGGTACTACCGCTCACCAAGAGCGGTACTACCGCTGGCCCCTGCGGTACTACTGCTCCCTTGAGCAGTACTACCGCAAGTCACAGAGGCTTTAGCACTTGCTTGCCTTCATATCGCAGCTAAAGACAACAGAAGGATACAATAAAACCAGAACTGCCATAATTCTGCAAATGATCTCCGAATTGAGCAAACTCAAGCTTGTTGGATAGAAGACAACGAGTAGCATCAAAACAGCGAGGTATGCCTAGCATATAGAGGAGTGAAACCTCCAACAAAGAAGAACCGGCATAACCTCCAACATCGAAAACATCATAGAAGATGCAAGTGAACCCCGTTTTTCAATGAACTCGGCTTGTCATCAACATGACCATAAGCTCTAAGACTCACAAAGAGAACCAAACAAGAACCAAGAAAGATGATGCAAGGATGCAATGGTTTGAGCTCTCTACGAACGATACGATCAATCTACTCAACGAGAGCCCCGCTTGATAGTACGGCAATCGATCCTATAACCCGGTCTCCCAAGTACCACCAAGAGACCGAAAAAATAGAAAACCTATCAAGGGAAAACCTTTGCCTTGCACATGATCCACTTGAGCTAGATGATGACGATCTTGTCCTCCTCAAGATGGACCACCTTTCTTGATTGCGTTGGGTCGTTGAAGACTAGATGATTGCTCCCCCATACTCCACTATGGGCGAGCCACTCTTCGGCACATCTTCACAAGTCCATTGACACCACAATGGACGAAAAGCTTCAAGCACTTGATCTCTTCGTGATGCTTCACTTGAACTTGCACATGGCAATCTTGATCATGATCACCACTTGATGTCATCCTCTCCATGGGTTGAGTGATATCTTCCTCTTGACGCAAGCCCATGGACACGTACCTAACCCCACATAGAACTCTCACATAGATTGTCGGATCACGGGTTCCAGCAAAAGCCTCAAGGTTCAAACACTGGGGTGCGCACGAAGATCTCCCCCTACCGATCCACGTCCTAGCATCGCTAAGATCTCAAGGGCTAACTCGACGAACTTGCAACACAAGGGACACAAGATTTATACTGGTTCGGGCCACCATTGTGGTGTAATACCCTACTCCAGTGCGGTGGTGGTGGATTGCCTCTTGGGCTGAGGATGAACAGTACAAGGGGAAGAACAGCCTCCTGAGGCGAGGTGTTCTTGTGCTTGGTGAACTTGAGTGGGTGAAGATCACTCAAGTTGGGATGAGATGCCTCCGAATGAGTTATCCCCTACGGTGGTGGCTAGTCCTGTTTATATAGGCCCTGGTCCTCTCCCCAAATATCGAGCGGAAAGGGAGCCAACAATGGCCAATTTGAAAGGGGGCAGCTAGTACATCTTATCCTGACAAAAGCAGTCTTCGCCTGCAAAAGGCTCTGGTGGTGACGCCGCCTTGGGCTCCATGGTGACCTCCGTCTTGCCGTCCTGCTGGTCTTGGTCTCGTTGCACTGACATGGAAACCTTTGCTTGACGCCTCGGTACTCCGCGCCTGCACTTGCCTCCTTAGCACCAAAGAGGAAACAAGTACACTGTGCGCACTGGCGCCCGCCTGGTCTCGGTCGTCATGGCTCACGTCACGAGAACCTCACGAGGTTTGCCTTGCCTTGATCTCTCCGCCCCTCGCGAGCCAACCTGGTGAGGCCGCTCCCGAGGGGGTCTTGCACCGTCCGCCTCACGAGGCTTGGCCCCTCGCGAGGGTCTTGAGTGCTTGTTGGTGAAGATGGGCCGTACGGGCCCGCTCGCAGAGCCATGCCATGGGTCGCAGGCAGGCAAGTCTGGGGACCCCCGTTCCCAGAACATCGACAGTAGCCCCCGGGCCCAAGGCGCGCTCGGGCTTGGCTTCGAGGCGAAGCCAAAGGTCAAGTGAAGAGCACCACGGGCCCCAATAGCCTGCGGCCTTGGTCGACGCGTGGCGGTTGATTGGACGTGGGCATCTCCGCTTCCCCACGCTGCCTTGGAATCCGCCTGGCTATGCGGCCACCGCAACCTACACAGTTATTCTTCCATCGTCCGCGCCATACTTCCCCAATTCTCTGCTTCCCCGGGACTCCGCTCCTCTTTCCAATCTGACCTGAGCTCTGCTCACTCCATTGCCATGGCGCCGAAACAAGCGGATAAGGGGAAGAAACCTCTGCCTTTGGCCAGTGCGCCCCCGGCCGTCGAGCCCGCAGTTGGCCGATTGCTAGTGCTCAACAATGAGGCCATGGGCAAGGTGCGTCCCATGCTCGCCTCCAGTTTCAATGAGTGGAGAAAGACGGCGGCTTGGCCTGCGTCTCGTGCTCGCATTGACTGGGCTGCCACCGAGGTCCCAATCTTCATCGATGCCCTCTGGGCCGGCCTGGTCCCTCCTTTCTCCGCCTTCTTCAACGTAGTGCTTGAACACTATCAGATCCACATGCTGCATCTTGATCCCCAGTCTGTGACCCTTCTTGCCGTCTTCGCCTTCGTGTGCGAGGCCATGGTGGGCATTTCCCCTTCTGTGGCCCTTCTTCGCCACTTCTTCTCGTTGCATCTGATTGACCCCCGGCAGAGCTCGGGATGCCTGAGCTTCCAGGCTGTGGCTGCGACAGCAGGCGCGGGGATCGACTTCGAGCTTCCTCCATCCACGAGCGGGTTTCGGACACGGTGGGTATTCGTTGATGTCGGAGTGCTCAGCCCTCTGCTCCATTCTTCGTCGACGCCTGCCATCCCCAACTCCGGTTGGGGCCACGAGAAGCTCGCGAGCCCTTGCCTTGTCCCTGTCTGGCTCAGGCTGAAGAGGCTGAAGGACCGTGGCGTAACTGCGCCTATGGTGGTGAAGGAGTTTGTCCGGCGCCGAGTCACCCCACTTCAGCGCCATTCTCGGCCGATGTGGGCCTTGCTCAACAGCAAGGACCATATGAGGCTTCAGGAGTCCGGGCTCCCTCTTGAGACGCGCCAGACGGTGCTTGGGGTCTTGGCGGGCGTTCCATCGCCAGACGACATGCCTGGGAAGAGTTGTTTGTTGTACCGTTGCTCGAACAAGGAGGAATTCGTGGAGCACATGCCTTCCTTTGACGAGTGGGGGCTTGTGATGCCCCCGATTCGACCGTACACTAATCATACACGCAAATGTGTACGATCAAGATCAGGGACTCACGGGAAGATATCAGAAGACAACTCTAGACACAAAATGAAATAATACAAGCTTCATATTACAAGCCAGGGGCCTCGAGGGCTCGAATACAAGCTCGATACACAAGAGTCAGCGGAAGCAACAATATCTGAGTACAGACATTAGTTAAACAAGGATGCCTTAAGAAGGCTAGGACAAACATCAACGATCGAAGAGGCAAGGCCTCCTGCCTGGGACCTCCTAACTACTCCTGATCTTCGGCGGCCTCCATGTAGTAGTATACATCGGCGGTGGCATCTGGCTCCAAGGATCCACCATCTGGTTGCATCAAACGGAAAGAAGAAAGAAGGGGGAAAGGGGTAGCAAAGCAACCGTGAGTACTCATCCAAAGTACTCGCAAGCATCAGATCTATACTAAGTATGCATTGGTATCAAATGGAAGGGCTGTATCTGTGGACTGAACTGCAGAATTCCAGAATAGAGGGGAAGGCCTAACCTATCGAAGACTAGCATCTTCAAGCAGCTCCAAGCATCTTGCAGCAAGTAGAAGAGTAAAGAATAGCAGTTTATATTTAACAAACATGTTGCAGCATCAACGCCCAGAGATCCTTCCTCGACTCCCTACGAGAAAGCAATCCCGGAGCCACATATCTTAAGTATCCATTTCTAGTTGTATTAGATCAAGATATAAGTCTGAACGTCCATTACCGTGGACACGATATTCGAATAAAGATCTTCCCTGCAGGGGTGCACCACGTTTTCCAACACGCTCGATCACTCTGGCCGGACACACTTTTCTGGGGTCAATGCCCGGCCTCGGAAGATCAACACATCGTAGCCCTACCTAGGCTCAGCAGAGAGGTCCCCCCGGTCTACATCCTAAGCACTCCGGGGTCTGGGCCCATCGCCCGTTGCACTCCGGTTCGTTACGTGCAGGGCGGGTCCAGGCTCCACCACTACAGGATGGTGCCGGCCCAGCCGTGCCGCAATGCTGAACTGGACGTCTGACAAAGCTTCGGCTGATACTGCGACGTCGAGGCCCATAACAATTCTCGCGTGGTGGTTAGTGCGTAAAGGCCAAATGCCAATTCAGAACAAATACCCAAACCTGTTAGTGAATTAACAATTAAAGTAGTGACGGCTGTTGGGACAAGTCCGGAGCTATCACCCCTCCTGGGTGATACCGCTAAACAGCCAGCCGCCACTGTTAGATCGCACGGGTGCTCTCCGGGCCCGCCCGGCTTTCACAACGGTCTCAAGTGAAGTCAAGGTAACTATGTGTCCAGACATCAAGGGGAAAACCCGAGGAATCACCCTCGGAGGATTCCACTCAATGTAATCATCAAGGTGAACGTAAGAGGGACCACCCTCGAGGTTCACACTTGAGGTGTTGAACGACAGAGCCGTATCGGGAATGGTGAAAGAGGAAATCACCCTTGATGACCACGACCGAATAGCTACACTATTATCATCAGGAGTGCGTTATGAGGGATCACCCTCGGCACTCGATAGTAGCTCTGCAGAGTCGAGCAACAAAAGGGGCGTGATGTGATGTGAGGTGTCGGGCTCTGGTCGTCGATCACATAGATCGAGTCGTCGATGATGAAGCAGGGGCAACAAGGACAAGTGGGGGTCACTGATGGATCACTAACCAACCTATACTAAGCAGTTTAGGATAAGAAGGTAGGTAACAATAGCAGGTACAAAAGCAGGCTATGCATCAGAATAGGAGCAAACAATAACAGTAGCAAAATCTAATGCAAGCATGAGAGAATGGAATGGGCGATATCGGGATGATCAAAGGGGGGCTTGCCTGGTTGCTCAGACAAGAAGAAGGGGTCGTCGTCGACGTAGTCGATCACAGGGGCATCAGCAGCGATCTCGGGGTCTACCGGAGAGAAGAGGGGGAAGAAACAGTAAATACATAGCAAGCAAGAGCATAACAGGACAACAGGCAGAGCTAGACGTGTTCTAACGCGGTGCTAGACGATACCGGCGAAGGGGGAGAACATCCGGGAATGTTTCCCCGAAGTTTGGCATTTTCGGACAATCGAACCGGAGGGGGACGGTTGCAGGTTCGCTATGCTAGGGATGACTGGCGGACGAACAGAGAGCGTATCCGGATTCGTCTCGTCGTTCTGAGCAACTTTCATGTAGAAAACCTTTTCATCCGAGCTACGGATTATTTTATATTAATTTCCAAAGTTTTAAATCAATTTTAGAATTTATTTAATTAATTTAATTCAACATTGTCCAAAACAGTGTTTGCTGACGTCAGTATGACGTCAGCAGTCAACAGAGGTGTTGACTGGTCAAACTGACGTGTGGGCCCAGTGGGACCCACCTGTAATACACTGTTAGGTTGATTAGGGTTTAGGTTAAACTAATTACTGTTTAATTAAACTAACAGGTTAATTAGATTAATTAAATAGGATTAGTTAACTTAATTAATTAATTAATTAATTAATTAATAATTACTTTTATTAATTCATTTTTATTTTTATTTATTATTATTATTAAAAAAACGTTCTGGGCGGGCCCCCTTTGGCAGTGGCCTAAAGGGCCAAACGGGGGCGGGTTAGTGGGCGCGTGGGCGCTGGGCGGAGCCGGGCGTCGGGCGCTAGCCCGCTTGACAGGGCACCACGGCCAGGAGGCGAAGGGCGCCGATGCGTGGCTCGGCGCCGCCGGCCATAGCCGGAGCGGGGCGACGCGGCGTGGCCAGACGAGGCCGGCCGGAGCGCGGGGGTCGGTGGAGTGGGCGCGGGGCACATCAGTCGCACGGACTCACGGGCGCGGCCGCCGGCGGTAGCGGCGAGGGAGGAGAAACAGGAGGAGGCCAGGAGGGGCGTGAGGCGCAGCGGGGCGACGCCGGGCAGCAGCAGTGGCAGCGGTTAGCGGCAGGCAAGGCCCGGCGAGGCCGGCGGACAGCACGCGCGCGGTGGCGGCCGGAGCGGGGCCATCGGCGGGGCAAGGAGGGCGGGGGCGCGGGCTGTGGTAACTGTGGGGCAGAGGCAGCGTGCGCTAGAGGAAGGCAAAAGCGGCGGGGGTTGCTGCGGGGTGCAGCAGGAGCAGGGGCTCGGCGGGAGATGTAGCTGGAGGCGGGAGCGGAGGGCGACGGCGGGCGTGCACGGGGCGCACGCGTGCGGTGGCCGCGGCAACGAGCGCAGGGCGCGCGAGCGCGGGACAGAGGGGGGGAGGAGCAAGGCGGAGGCTCACTGGGGCGGTAGGGGTTCGGGCAGGGGGTCGAGGTGGAGGTCGGGGACGTTGCGCGTAGAGGAAGCAGGCCGGCGATGGCGTCCGGTGAGGTCGTTCTCCGGGCGGCGACGAACGGCGTCGGGCGGCGGCGTGGTTCGGTTCCAGGTGCGGCGGGGCGCACGAGCCCCGATCCGATCTGGATCGGGGGGGCGAGTCGAGGGGGAAGTGGGTGTCGCTGGGGTTAGGGTTTGGGTAGTGGGGGATATAGGGGAGTGGGGCCGGTTGGGCCGGGTGGGTTGGCCCAGTGGGGCTGTGGCATGCTGGGCCGGAGCCCGGGGGGGGGGGGGGTTGCTTTCTCTCTTTTTTTTCTCAGTTTTGTTTTCTGTTTTTATATTTTCTTTTCTTTTATTTATTTTCCTATCCATTTTAATTCTCTTTAAAATATTTAGGCATCCTAAACAAGTGTGGTACCTTCATCTTAAATACCTAGGCTTTACTTAGCACACTCCGAACATTTTAGTTTTGAGGTTTGGAAACTTTTATCGTTTGACTTAATTTCAAATTTGAACTTGAAACGTTTTGAACTAACACGTGAGTAGCAACAGTAACAGAGGTGACGTGGCATCATTAGCAGAGTTTTACTGTAGCCTAATTATCCGGGCGTTACAAATCTCCTCCACTACAAGAAATCTCGTCCCGAGATTTAGGAGGTAGAAGGAAACAACGCGGGGTATTCATCACGCAGGCGATCCTCGCGTTCCCAAGTGGCTTCACCTTCAGAATGGTGCGACCACTGGACCTTGAGGAACTTGATCGCTTTCTGACATGTGCGGCGTTCAGCTTGGTCGAGAATGCGGACCGGATGCTCTTTATAGGAGAGGTCCTGTTGCAACTTGAGCACTTCATGATCCACTGCTCGGATTGGGTCCTTGAAGCAGCGGCGGAGTTGTGACACGTGGAACACATCGTGAACCTGAGAAAGGTTCGACGGAAGCTCCAACTGGTATGCCACTTTTCCACGCCTTTCAAGAATAGTGAATGGACCAATATAGCGAGGAGCTAGCTTTCCCTTGATCCCAAAGCGGTGTGCACTCTTCATTGGTGTGACTCGAAGATAGGCCTTTTCACCAGGTTGATAGACCATGTCTTTGTGATGACGGTCATAATTACTCTTTTGACGTGATTAAGCAGTCTTGGGATTCTCGCGAATGACGCGGACTTGTTCTTCGGCGTGTTGGATAATATCCGGACCGAAGAGTGGACGTTCCCCAGTTTCTGACCAGTTCAGAGGGGTTCGGCACTTTCGTCCATATAACACTTCAAAGGGAGCCATCTTCAGACTAGCTTGATAGCTATTGTTGTAAGAGAACTCAGCATACGGGAGAGATTCCTCCCATTTCTTGCTAAAGGAAAAGACACAAGCTCGAAGCATGTCTTCGAGAACTTGATTGATGCGTTCAACTTGTCCCTGAGACTGAGGGTGAAATGCAGTGCTGAAAGATAGATGAGTTCCCATAGCTTCTTGGAAACTTGCCCAGAATCTTGAAGTGAATAAGCTGCCACAATCTGAGCTGATTACCAGCGGAATGCCGTGAAGTGAAACAATTCTGGACATATAGAGAGTTGCCAACTGACTAGCAGTTATGGTTTCTTTGACGGCCAGAAAGTGTGCAACTTTAGAAAGCCGGTCAATGACGACAAGAATAGCATCATTACCTTTCTGCGATTTGGGAAAACCGGTGACAAAGTCCATTTCGACATGGTCCCATTTCCATTCAGGAATAGAGATAGGTTGCAGAGTTCCAGCGGGCCTTTGATGTTCTGCTTTGATACGACGGCAAACGTCACATTGAGCAACATAACGAGCAATGTCTTGCTTCATATTTGACCACCAGAATCTCTGACGAATGTCTTGGTACATCTTGGTACTACCGGGATGAATAGACAGCAGAGTGTCATGAGCTTCTTCCATAACCTCCTTAGTCATATCCAGGTTTTTCTCCTTACACGGCACCACTAGGCGGGCTTTGAAGTACAAAGTGCCATCATCAGTAATAGTGAAGAATGAGGGCTTTCCTTCTGCGAGGTAGCGCTTAATCTTCTTAACTTGAGAGTCATAATTATGCAGTTCCTTGATGCTATCCACGAGATCTGGTTTAGCAACCAGGGTATTGAGAGAACCCTGGGAAACAACACGGAGGTTCATCTTGCAAAACTCCTTAGGAGGGGGAGCGAGTGCACCCGGAGGAACAATATGGAGGTTCAACTTTCTGAATTCTTCAACAAGCGAAGGCTGAACTTTGCAAACCTCGAGATGGTTGCAATATGATTTGCGGCTCAAGGCATCAGCCATTACATTAGCCTTGCCTGGTGTATAGGAAATACCCATGTCAAAGTCTGCTACGATCTCCATCCATCTCTGCTAACGGAGGTTCAAATATGGCTGAGTAAACAGGTACTTCAGACTTTGGTGGTCGGTGAAGATCTCGCAACGATTACCAAGAAGGTAATGTCGCCACTATTTCAGTGCATGAATGACAGCAGCAAGCTCGAGGTCATGAACTGGATAGTTCTCTTCGTGTGGGCGCAACTGACGAGAGGCATAGGCAATCACTCTGCGCTCTTGCATTAGGACATAGCCTAATCCTTGTCGTGAAGCATCGCAATAAATGACGAAATTGTTCTTAGTATCGAGAGGAGCAAGCACAGGGGCAGAAGTCAGCTTGTCCTTGAGTGTCTGGAAACTTTCCTGACATTTTTCTGTCCACTCGAACTTGACGCCCTTGTGAAGCAGACCAGTCAGGGGCTTGGCGATCTTGGAGAAGTTCTCGACAAATCGACGGCAATAGCTGGCGAGTCCAAGAAAACTTCTGACTTGTTTGACATTCTTCGGAGGAGTCCAATCGAGAATAGCCTGAACTCGCTCTGGGTTGACGGCAATACCATCCTTGGAGATGACATGCCCAAGGTAGGTCACTTCAGGAAGCCAGAATTCACACTTGGAATACTTAGCATATAGTTGATGCTCTCGAAGTTTTTCCAGAACAAGTCAAAGGTGTTCAGCATGTTCTTCTTTATTCTTGGAATATACAAGGATATCATCTAGATAAACCACGACGAACTTGTCGAGGTATTCCATGAATATATAGTTCATCAGACGAGAGAATGTCGCTGGAGCATTTGTCAAACCAAAGGACATGACGGTGTACTCGTATGAACCATAGCGAGTAACGAAGGCGGTCTTAGGAATATCCTCTTCATGAACCCGAATCTGGTGGTAACCCAACCTCAAATCAAGCTTAGAGAATACTGAGGAACCAGCAAGTTGATCATACAGATCATTGATTCTGGGAAGCGGATACTTGTTCTGAATTGTTGCCTGGTTGATAGGTCGGTAATCTTGGACCAAACGATTAGTTCCATCCTTCTTCTTGACAAAGAGAGAAGGTGCTCCCCAAGCAGAGGAACTAGGACAAATGAATCCCTTGTGAAGAGATTTGTCTATTTCCTCCTTAAGTTCAAGGAGTTCATGTGGCGGCATCTTGTATGTCCGCTTGGCAATAGGAGTAGTGCCCGGCTTCAAGTCTATGATGAAATCAACAGCTCTAGTAGGGGGTATTCCTAGAAGTTCTTCTGGAAAGACATCTTCGAATTCACGAACGACTGGAATGTTCTCTATTCCCTCAAGAGGTGAAGCATTCAATGCATTCAGAACATATATCTGGTTCTCGGCATCCCGAGCTGCGCGGGCTGAGTATTTGACTGTCTGGCCAGAAGGGTGGGTGAGCTGGACTGTCTTGGTAGCACATTCAATCAAAGCATCATGGGCTGTCAACCAATCCATACCAAGAATGATGTCTATGTTGGAAGGTCCGAGTACAATGAGAGAAGCCGGAAAAAGTAGACCTCCAATCTCGATTTGGTTGCGAGGGCTTACCATTGAGGTTTGCCACTTGGAACCTGGGGATTGAACCGCTAAGGGAGTGGGTAATTTTTCCATGTATAACTCATGCGTCTGAGCAAATTGTTGGGACACAAAAGTATGCGATGCTCCTGAATCAAAGAGAACAGAAGCTGGCACTGAATTAACGTGAAGGGTTCCCATCACAATTTTTGGGGACTCATGAGCTTCTTCAATCTTGACATGGGAGACTTGACCACCAGTCACCGTAGGCGGACTAGCAGTACACACACTGGTATGATGGTTTCGACGGCCCTTCTTACGATCAATAGGACATCGTGATGAATTTTGCGGCTGACCCTGGCGACAGTTGAAAGCACGGTGCCCTGGCTGACCACACTTGCGGCATAAACCATCATTATGGGGAGGAGCTACAACATTGGATTGTCCACCCTGAGTCGTTAGCAGTCTCGGCGGCGGAGGCAGCGAGGTGCAACATAAGACGGCCTTGGTGTTGGAGTAGGTCGGTGATGGACATTATGTGGGATCCAGACTCGACGTTTCTGAGTAGGCTGACTCGAGGATGGGCCAACATCTCGAGTACGCTTGAGTGACTCCTGGTACTCACTCAGACCAGTTTCAGTTCGGAATGATTGGCTGACAAGCGTCGCAAAGTCTGCGCAATCATGAGCAACAAGTGCGAGCTTTATATCGGGATGCAGACCTTCACGGAATTTCTCCTGCTTGCGAGCGTCAGTGCAGACGTCATCCGCAGCATAGCAAGATAATTCAAGGAATTTCCTCTGCTACTCATCCACTATCATTGTGTCCTGTGAGAGTTTGCGGAACTCCTTCTTCTTCTGGTCCATCAGACCTTGAGGAATGTGTCGTGCACGGAAGGCTAACTGAAATTCCTGCCAAGTGGTTACAGTCTCTGCAGGTAGCATACCCCACAATCGGCCACTAAGAAAATAAGATATACAATAGTACAATGTTATACTTGAAAGTTAATTGCATGGTGCTTCCAATAATATTTGTTCTGCATTGTGAATGTTTATATTTTCTCCTAAAATATTAGTCACGGGAAAGAGAAATGAAGGGCATATCTCTCCTTGTCTCCACCGACACCCCCTCTTTCTACACCACTTTCACGTACGCACACTAACTATCTCTCGGCCCTCTAAAAGTATGCATGCCCCTGACACATTCACGCGTGACGGACACTGTATTTCAAGCGAAAGCACTATACGGTCACTGGACTTCAGAATATGCTCATTACGGTCACCGTATACATTCTCGTGGTGATCATACCGTATCTAGCTCACGATACGTCTCCGTATTTTGTGGATGACACTTATGGACATTGTATTTGATGCGTGCTTCGTATTTTGTTGACGACACTTACGGTCATTGTATTTGAAATGAAAGCACGATATGGTCAGTGGACTTCAGAATAAGATCATCACGGTCACCATATACATTTTGTGGTGCAAACCAGCCTGTGGTTGGATGGTTAGGAGGACAGTGGTTTCCCTAGCCCACCAGGGTTAAAGTCCCGGTGCTCGCATTTGTCTTGGATTAATTTCAGTATTTTCTGACGATGTGCGCTCAGTGCGAGGAGACGTTCCCCTCGACTACGAGGCACCTATGGTGACTTCGTAAAATCTCAAGATCATATGCTGGCTCACTCTCTCGAAGGTGCTCATAGGGGTAGGGTCTGCCTGTGTGCACTTATAGCGGTGAGTGTTTGCGTGTATATATGAGCCCTTGCGTCTGTACCATGTTAAAAAAATACATGTCGTGATTATACGGTCACTGGCTCACCCGTACAACTCAGTATTTTGTTGATGACACGATCAATTGACCAGTCAAACGTTCCATGTCACACAACTAGTGTTGCACCATCAGCGCGCATAACCGTAGGGCCCACTTGTTAGCGCGTATATGAAAAAACATATTGTAGTTTGAGTCTGTACTATGTTCATAAAATACATTTTATGGTGATCGTACGGTCACTAGCTCACCATACGGCTCCGTAATTTGTTGATGACACGATCAATTGACCAGTCAAATGGTCCACATTCAGCTACGCACATTACCATAGGGCCCACCCGTCAGCGCGTATATGAAACACGTAAATGGTAATAAATTAGCGGTCGGTGGGGATTCGAAGTCGTGAGACCTCTAGTTGGCAGCCCGCGCCCCCTAACCACAGCAGACAAGGATCACCTTGTGATGATATGCTGAGCCGGCCATTTTCATTGCACGCACGCACAAGCCACTGTGGTAAATACAAACTCATCACACATGCGCACAAACACGCCCGCAACGCTCGCATGCATACATGCAATACTCACACGTACCGATTTAGCTACACTTCAGTCGACTGAATCGACTTTTAGGTCAGTCGATGTTCAAGGGGTGGGGGGCTCACCGGAGTTAAGGAAGAACCAGCCGCAGCGGGGAGTGGGGCTTGCCGGAGAGGTACCTCACTATCTATCTTAGGGTTCAGGGTTGGGGCGGTGGTCGCCGGCGGTGGGGGGCACGGTGGTGGGGCGGTGGCGTGGGGATCATCGGTGAAAAAGCTTGGCGTGGGGGGTCCTAGAGGGATGGGGGGGCATTTGCAAAGATATTTCAGTAGGTGTCAACTTATTCAAATCAAGTCTACGATATAAAGAGAGAGGCATAACACTAACACCGGCTCCAAGATCACATAAAGCAGTTTTAGCATAGTTTCTTTTAATGGAGCATGGTATAGTGGGTACTCCTGGATCTCCTAGTTTCTTTGGTATTCCACCCTTAAAAGTATAATTAGCAAGCATGGTGGAAATTTCAGCTTCCGGTATCTTTCTTTTATTAGTGAAAATTTCTTTCATATACTTAGCATAAGGATTCATTTTGAGCATATCAGTCAAACGCATACGCAAAAAGATAGGTCTAATCATTTCAGCAAAGCGCTCAAAATCCTCATCATCCTTTTTCTTGGATGGTTTGGGAGGAAAAGGCATGGGTTTCTGAACCCATGGTTCCCTTTCTTTACCGTGTTTCCTAGCAACAAAGTCTCTCTTATCATAACGTTGATTCTTTGATTGTGGGTTATCAAGATCAACAGTAGGTTCAATTTCTACATCATTATTATTGCTAGGTTGAGCATCATCATTAACATTATTACTAGGTTCATGTTCATTACCAGATTGTGTTTCAGCATCAGAAATAGAAATATCATTTGGATTCTCAGGTGGTTCAGCAATAGGTTCACTAGAAGCATGCAAAGTCCTATCATTTTTCTTTTTCTTCTTTTAGAAGGACTAGGTGCGTCTATATTATTTCTTTGAGAATCTTGTTCAATTCTCTTAGGGTGGCCCTCAGGATACAAAGGTTCCTGAGTCATTTTACCAGTTCTAGTAGCCACTCTAACAGCATAGTCATTATTCTTATTATTTAATTCATTGAGCAAATCATTCTGAGCTTTAAGTACTTGTTCTACTTGAGTGGTAACCATAGAAGCATGTTTACTAATGAGTTTAAGTTCACCTTTAATTCTAGACATATAATCACCCAAGTGTTCAATCATGTAAGCATTTTGTTTTAATTGTCTACCAAAATAAGCATTAAAATCTTCTTGCTTAACCATAAAGTTATCAAACTCATCCAAACATTGGCTAGCAAACTTTGTAGGAGGGATCTCAGCTTTATCATATCTATAGGGAGAATTTACCTGTACTACCTGTGTCGGGTTATCAAGACCATGTGTTTCTTCAATAGGCGGTAAATTAAGACCATGTATTTCTTCAATAGGAGGTAAATTCTTAACATCTTCAGCTTTAATACCCTTTTCTTTCATAGATTTCTTTGCCTCTTGCATATCTTCAGGGCTGAGAAATAGAACACCCCTCTTCTTCGGAGTTGGTTTAGGAATAGGCTCAGGAGCTCGCTCGGGAAGTGTCCAATTATTTTCATTTGTCAACATATTATTCAATAGAATTTCAGCTTCATCCGGTGTTCTTTCCCTGAAAACAGAACCAGCACAACTATCCAGGTAATCTCTGGAAGCATCGGTTAGTCCATTATAAAAGATATCAAGTATTTCATTTTTCTTAAGAGGATGATCAGGCAAAGCATTAAGTAATTGGAGAAGCCTCCCCCAAGCTTGTGGGAGACTCTCTTCTTCAAGTTGCACGAAATTATATATTTCCCTTAAGGCAGCTTGTTTCTTATGAGCGGGGAAATATTTAGCAGAGAAGTAATAAATCATATCCTGGGGACTACACACACAACCAGGATCAAGAGAATTAAACCATATCTTAGCATCACCCTTTAACGAGAACGGAAATATTTTAAGGATGTAAAAGTAGCGAGTTCTCTCATCATTAGTGAACAGGGTGGCTATATCATTTAATTTAGTAAGATGTGCCACAACAGTCTCAGATTCATAGCCATAAAAAGGATTGGATTCAACCAAAGTAATTATATCAGGATCAACAAAGAATTCATAATCCTTATCAGTAACAAAGATAGGTGAGGTAGCATAAGTAGGATCATATTTCATTCTAGCATTCAGAGTTTTTTGTTTAAGCTTAGCTAATAATTTCTTAAGATCACTTCTATCATTGCAAGCAAGAAAATCTTTTTTAGTTTCTTCATCCATAACATAGCCCTCAGGCACAACAGGCAATTCATATTTATTGGGAGAGCCTTCATCATCACATTCATCAATATTATCAGTTCCAATAATTTCATTCTCTCTAGCCCTAGCAAGTTGTTCATCAAGAAATTCACCAAGTGGCACAGTAGTATCAAGCATAGAAGTAGTTTCATCATAAGTATCATGCATAGCAGAAGTGGCATCATCAATAACATGCGAGATATCAGAATTAATAGCAGAAGCAGGGTTAGGTGTCTCAAGCTTACTCAAAACAGAAGGTGAATCAAGTGTACAGCTAGATGGCAATTCCTTACATCCCCTCGTAGTTGAGGGATAAATTTTTGTTTTCTCATCTTTCAAGTTCCACATAGTGGCCAGCAGATATAAATCCCAAGTGACTAAAAGAATAGAGCTATGCTCCCCGGCAACGGCGCCAGAAAATAGTCTTGATAACCCACAAGTATAGGGGATCGCAACAGTTTTCGAGGATAGAGTATTCAACCCAAATTTATTGATTCGACACAAGGGGAGCCAAAGAATATTCTCAAGTATTAGCAGTTGAGTTGTCAATTCAACCACACCTGGATAACTTAGTATCTGCAGCAAAGTATTTAGTGGCAAAGTAATATGGAAGTAACGGTAACGATAGCAAAAGTAATATTTTTGGGTTTTGTAGTGATTGTAACAGTAGCAACGGAAAAGTAAATAAGCGAAGAACAATATGTGAAAAGCTCGTAGGCATTGGATCGGTGATGGAGAATTATGCCGGATGCGGTTCATCATGTAACAATCATAACATAGGGTGACACAGAAGTATCTCCAATTCATCAATGTAATGTAGGCATGTATTCCGAATATAGTCATACGTGCTTATGGAAAGAACTTGCATGACATCTTTTGTCCTAACCTCCCGTGGCAGCGGGGTCCTAATGGAAACTAAGGGATATTACGGCCTCCTTTTAATAGAGTACCGGACCAAAGCATTAACACATAGTGAATACATGAACTCCTCAAACTACGATCATCACCGGGAGTGGTCACGATTATTGTCCCTTCGGGGTTGCCGGATCATAACACATAGTAGGTGACTATAGACTTGCAAGATAGGATCAAGAACTCACATATATTCATGAAAACATAATAGGTTCAGATCTGAAATCATGGCACTCGGGCCCTAGTGACAAGCATTAAGCATAGCAAAGTCATAGCAACATCAATCTCAGAACATAGTGGATACTAGGGATCAAACCCTAACAAAACTAACTCGATTACATGATAGATCTCATCCAACCCATCACCGTCCAGCAAGCCCACGATGGAATTACTCACGCACGGCAGTGAGCATCATGAAATTGGTGATGGAGGATGGTTGATGATGACGATGGCAACGGATTCTCCTCCCCGGAGCCCCGAACGGACTCCAGATCAGCCCTCTTGAGAGAGTTTAGGGCTTGGTGGCGGCTCCGTATCGTAAAACGCGATGAATCCTTCTCTCTGATTTTTTTCTCCCCGAACACGAATATATGGAGTTGGAGTTGAGGTCGGTGGAGCAACAGGGGGCCCACGAGGCAGGGGGCGCGCCCCCCACCTCGTGGACAGGTGGTGGCCCCCCTGGCCTTGATTCTTTCGACAATATTTTTAATATTTTCCAAAATAAGTTCCGTGGAGTTTCGGGTCATTCCGAGAACTTTTGTTTCTGCACATAAATAACACCATAGCAATTCTGCTGAAAACAGCGTCAGTCCGGGTTAGTTCTATTCAAATCATGCAAGTTAGAGTCCAAAACAAGGGCAAAAGTGTTTGGAAAAGTAGATACGACGGAGACGTATCAAGGCAGCGCGGGAGCGGCGGTTCAGCCGGTGTTGGCTGACGGCTCAAGGGGGTGGAGGTTGAAGATGAACTGAAGGCCCTTGATTTCGTATCCAACGGCTGGAAAGTCGACTAACCAGAGATGAAAAAGTCAGTCGACTGACGTGTAGCCTCACCCCGCACATACACATGCACGCACGCAACACTCACATGAACACACGCACGCATGCAGGCGTGCAACACTGACACATACACATGCACTCAAAAACACACGCATGCATGCAGGCGTGCAACACTGACACGTACACATCCACTCACGAACACACGCACGCACGCACACATGCATGCAACACTGAAATGTACACATGCACGCACGCAACACTCGCACGCCTGCATGCACACGACGCAAGACACACACTCAACCTATACGTCTACAAGACCCTCCCAAGGGTACAAGATCGTAGCTGAGGTAACAAGCTAAACGTCTAAGTCCACGCCGAACTACTATTGAGACTGAAGTCTCTCTGCAAAACATAAATTAAGCAAACGTGAGTACAAATGTACCCAGCAAGACTTACATCAGAACTAGCTACATATGCATCAGTATCAACGAAGGGGGTGGTGTAGTTTGACTGCAGCAAGCCAGCTTTGACTCGGTGGCTATCCTGTACTACGACTGCAATTAACTCTTTTGAGGTGGCGCACACGAGTCCACATATTCACCATATCAATACACCACTATGGATCTGCTCCCGTCTCCCTACGAGAACGCCATCCATAGCACTCACGCTTATCTTGCGCATTTTAGAGTATCCACTTCCACTTGTCTATGAACTGTACAGGCAACCCAGAAGTCCTTTACCGCGGACACGGCTATTCGAATAGATGATGTTAACCTTGCAGGGGTGTACTTCTTCACACACGCTCTCGCCACTTACCACCATGTACACGTCGTGTATCTCGGCAACCTTCAAGCGGAAGCCTGGCGAGGGAGTTGGCCACGACCTGACTAACCACGCAAGTCTCTAGTCCAGGTTTATCGCCTATTCGGGTTCCATCCGCAAGGAGATCCGGCCGGGGTATCACTCACGGCCCCAAACGATGTGTGCAGGGTTCCCCAGCCCACCTCGATGGATGGATCTACGCTTGGTACACCGTGCCATGGTGCCTAGTCTGTCCCAAGCCCACCTGTACCGGGTGCCACTTGGTAGACTACTAACACAACCTACAAACACCAGAAACTAGTTGCAACTCCTGGACAGAGATCGAGGCGGTTAATAAGGCGAGAGGGGTCGAGTTACCGGAACCCAATGTGTGGTAGTAACTGTTCATGGATCACAAACACAGAACTCAGTTCCTAAGGACGGTTTCAATGAGACAACCCACCATGTACTCCTACATGGCCTCTCACCGCTACCTTTACCAAATCGTGTTCACACACTTAGCTCACACACAGTAGGACATGTTCATCACCATTCCAATTCATTCCCGATGAATCAGACCTGACTCAACTCTAAGCAGTAGCAGGCATGACAAACAAGCATGAATGAGTAGGCACATCAGGGCTCAAACAACTCCTACTCATGCTAGTGGGTTTCATCTATTTACTGTGGCAATGACAGGTCATGTAGAGGAAAGGGGTTCAACTACCGCAGCATGTAACAGTTGAATCGTTGTTGTCCTAATGTAGTAAAAGAGAGTAGGACCGAGAGAGTGGGATTGTATCGAAATGTACAAGGGGGTTTTGCTTGCCTGGGACTTCTGAAGATAGTATAGTTCTTCATTGGTGTCATCGATCACAGCATCGGAACAACGTCTACCGAGGGGGAACAACACCGGCAACAGAGAAAGAACACAATCATTGAAATGCACAATATGATGCATGATCATGACATGTCAATATGCTGTGATTTGAGCTAATGCAACTAAGAACAGAAGGGTTTGAGTTGATTTGAACCAAAGGTTCAAATTCAAATTCAAACTAAGAACTTATAAAGTGCATTATCATGTTTTGATTTAAACAACAAGGTTAATTTGTTTAAACATGCATGAAACCAGTACAAATGGATAGATTGGATTTTCCTGATCATTTTTCATATATAATTTATTTCATTTAGAGTTATGGTTGAATTTCTATGGATTTTAGAAGTTTTGGGCATTTTCTGGAATTTCCTGAATATAAATAAATCCAGAAAATACTTTATTGGGTCAGCATTGCGTCACTGTGACGTCAGCGGTCAACGGGGCCGGTCCAGGTCAAACTGACCAGTGGGCCCCGCGTGTCAGTGGTTAATTAAACTAACTAAATTTAGTTAGTCCTAACCTAGGTTAATTAGCAGGGCTGGGCCCCACCTGTCATAGACCCAGGGGAGGTCAAACCCCTGGTCAACAGGGCCTAACAGGCCGGCGGCTCGCCGCTGGCGAGTGCCGAGACGGCGGAGCGCGTCGGGAATCGCCCACAGCCGACGGTTTTGGGCGTGGGAAGGCTCTACGAGGAGCTGCTGCTCGCGCGCATCCAATGGTGGCAGGGGGAGGGCACGAGGTGGCCGGGGTTGAGCATGGCGACGACCTTGGCGGCGGCCGAAGCTCGAGTGAGCTCGGGGTCGAGGCCGCAGTGTGCAAAAGGACGGGGTTTTGAGCTAGGGAGACGCTACGCGATGCGGCGATCACGTTAGGCACGCCGGAGTGATCACTGGGTCACCGGAGCTACGTCGGCGACGAGCTCAGGCTGCGGCGGTTCTCTGGTACGGCGGCTGGCACAGCTAGAGGACCGGAACGAGCTCGGGGAGGACTGGGAAAGACGGCAGAGCTGACAGCAATCTCGATGGCGTCGTCAGCGAGCTCGGGGATGCACTGGAGTCGGCGAGGCAGCGATGGCGATCTCCGACGCCCGGGGTTGAAGACAAGGGCGAAGGGGGCTTCACACGGCGTCCGGCGATGCGTGGCTGATGGAGACGACGCAGGACGACGACGCGGAGGTCGTGGGCATGACGGAGGGGCGAGGGGGTGGCTGTGGCTGCGGCGGCTTTGGACGGCGGCGACGGTTGTATTCGATGGTGCCGCGGGGAGAGAGCAGAGGAGGGGAAAGGTGCAGGGGGTTGAGAGAGGTGCGTGGTGTCGCAGGAGGCAACCAGGGCGACGAGGGGGCAGCTAGGCAGGCAGGAGGTGGCCGGGCGCGTGCCGGCGTGCGTCGGCTACGCGCGCTCCTATTGGCGCGGGGAGGAAGACGACAGGGAGCCGGGGAGGTGGGCTGGGCCAGCCACTTGGGCTCTAGGTGGCCGCACAGGAGGTAAGCCCAGGTAGGTATTGCTACCTCTTGAGCACTGCGTTGGTTTTCCCTTGAAGAGGAAAGGGTGATGCAGCAAAGTAGCATAAGTATTTCCCTCAGTTTTTGAGAACCAAGGTATCAATCCAGTAGGAGGCTACGCGCGAGTCCGTCGCACCTACACAAAACAAATAAATCCTCGCAACCAACGCTATAAGGGGTTGTCAATCCCTTCACGGTCACTTACGAGAGTGAGATCTGATAGATATGATAGGATAATGTTTTTGGTATTTTTGTGATAAGATGCAAAGTAAAATAAAAGCAAAGTAAAAAGCAAAGGAAATAACTAAGTGTTGGAAGATTAATATAATGAAGATAGACCCCTGGGCCATAGGTTTCACTAGTGGCTTCTCTCAAGAGCATACGTATTTTACGGTGGGTGAACGAATTACTGTTGAGCAATTGACAGCATTGAGCATAGTTATGAGAATATCTAGGTATGATCATGTATATAGGCATCACGTCCGAGACAAGTAGACCGACTCCTACCTGCATCTACTACTATTACTCCACTCATCGACCGGTATCCAGCATGCATCTAGAGTATTAAGTTCATGGAAACAGAGTAACGCCTTAAGCAAGATGACATGATGTAGAGGGATAAATTCATGCAATATGATAAAAACCCATCTTGTTATCCTCGATGGCAACAATACAATACGTGCCTTGCTGCCCCTACTGTCACTAGGAAAGGACACCGCAAGATTGAACCCAAAGCTAAGCACTTCTCCCATTGCAAGAAAGATCAATCTAGTAGGCCAAACCAAACTGATAACTCAAAGAGACTTGCAAAGATAACCAATCATACATAAAAGAATTCAGAGAAGATTCAAATATTGTTCATAGATAATCTTGATCATAAACCCACAATTCATCGGTCTCAACAAACACACTGCAAAAAGTAGATTACATCGAATAGATCTCCACGAGAGAGGGGGAGAACATTGTATTGAGATCCAAAAAGAGAGAAGAAGCCATCTAGCTAATAACTATGGACCCGAAGGTCTGAGGTAAACTACTCACACTTCATCGGAGAGGCTATGATGATGATGTAGAAGCCCTCTTGATGGATGCCCCTCCGGCGGAGCTCCGGAACAGGCCCCAAGATGGGATCTCGTGGGTACAGAAGGTTGCGGCGGTGGAATTAGGTTTTTGGCTCCGTATCTGATCGTTTGGGGGTACGTAGGTATATATAGGAGAAAGGAGTACGTCGGTAGAGCAACAGGGGGCCCACGAGGGTGGAGGGCGCGCCCTGGGGGGTAGGCGCGCCCCTACCTCGTGGCCTCCTCTTTTGTTTCTTGATGTAGGGTCCAAGTCTCCTAGATCATAATCTTCCTAAAAATCACGTTCCCGAAGGTTTCATTCCGTTTGGACTCCGTTTGATATTCCTTTTCTGCGAAACTCTGAAATAGGCAAAAAATAACAATTCTGGGTTGGGCCTCCGGTTAATAGGTTAGTCCCAAAAGTAATATAAAAGTGAATAATAAAGCCCAATAATGTCCAAAACAGTAGATAATATAGCATGGAGCAATCGAAAATTATAGATACGTTGGAGACGTATCAGGCATCCCCAAGCTTAATTCCTGCTCGTCCTCGAGTAGGTAAATGATAAAAACAGAATTTTTGATGCGGAGTGCTACTTGGCATAATTTCAATGTAATTCTTCTTAATTGTGGTATGAATATTCAGATCCGAAAGATTCAAGACAAGAGTTTAATATTGACATAAAAATAATAATACTTCAAGCATACTAACAAAGCAATTATGTCTTCTCAAAATAACATGGCCAAAGAAAGTTATCCCTACAAAATCATATAGTCTGGCTATGCTCTATCTTCACCACACAAAATATTTAAATCATGCACAACCCCGAAGACAAGCCAACTAATTGTTTCATACTTTTGACGTTCTCAAACTTTTTCAATCTTCACGCAATACATGAGCGTGAGCCATGGACATAGCACTATATGTGGAATAGAATGGTGGTTGTGGAGAAGACAAAAAGGGAGAAGATAGTCTCACATCAACTAGGCGTATCAACGGGCTATGAAGATGCCCATCAATAGATATCAATGTGAGTGAGTAGGGATTGCCATGCAACGGATGCACTAGAGCTATAAGTATATGAAAGCTCAACAAAAGAAACTAAGTGGGTGTGCATCCAACTCACTTGCTCACGAAGACCTAGGGAATTTTGAGGAAGCCCATCATTGGAATATACAAGCCAAGTTCTATAATGAAAAATTCCCACTAGTATATGAATGTGACATAATGAGAGACTCTCTATCATGAAGATCATGGTGCTACTTTGAAGCACAAGTGTGGTAAAAGGATAGTAACATTGTCCCTTCTCTCTTTTTCTCTCATTTTTTATTTGGGCCTTTTCTCTTTTTATGGCCTCTTTTCTCTTCTTTTTTTTCCGTCCGGAGTCTCATCCCGACTTGTGGGGGAATCATAGTCTCCATCATCCTTTCCTCACTTGGGACAATGCTCTAAAAATGAAGATCATCACACTTTTATTTTCTTACAACTCAACAATTACAACTCGATACTTAGAACAAAATATGACTCTATATGAATGCCTCCGGTGGTGTACCGAGATGTGCAATGAATCAAGAGTGACATGTATGAAAGAATTATGAACGGTGGCTTTGCCACAAATACGATGTCAACTACATGATCATGCAAAGCAATATGACAATGATGGAGCGTGTCATAATAACGGAACGGTGGAAAGTTGCATGGCAATATATCTCGGAATGGCTATGGAAATGCCATGATAGGTAGGTATGGTGGCTGTTTTGAGGAAGGTTTATGGTGGGTGTATGATACCGGCGAAAAGTGCGCGGTATTAGAGAGGCTAGCAATGGTGGAAGGAAGAAAGTGTGTATAATCCATGGACTCAACATTAGTCATAAAGAACTCATATACTTATTGCAAAAATCTACAAGTTATCAAAGCAAAGTATTACGCGCATGCTCCTAGGGGGATAGATTGGTAGGAAAGACCATCGCTCGTCCCCGACCGCCACTCATAAGGAAGACAATCAATAAATAAATTATGCTCCGACTTCATCACATAATGGTTCACCATACGTGCATGCTACGGGAATCATAAACTTTAAGACAAGTATTTCTCAAATTCACAACTACTCAACTAGCATGACTCTAATATCACCATCTTTATATCTCAAAACAATTATCAAGCATCAAACTTTTCTTAGCTTTCAACACACTCATAAGGAAGTTTTTACAAATCTTGAATACTCAGCATATTGGGATTATTTAAGCAAATTACCATGCTATTTAAGACTCTCAAAATAATCTAAGTGAAGCATGAGAGATCAATAGTTTCTATAAAACAAATCCACCACCGTGCTCCAAAAGATATAAGTGAAGTACTAGAGCAAAACTATATAACTCAAAAGATATAAGCGAAGCACATAGAGTATTCTAACAAATTCCAAATCATGTATGGCTCTCTCAAAAGGTGCGTACAGCAAGGATGATTGTGGTAAACTAAAAAGCAAAGAATCAAATCATACAAGACGCTCCAAGCAAAACACATATCATGTGGTGAATAAAAATATAGCTCCAAGTAAAGTTACCGATGGAAGTAGACGAAAGAGGGGATGCCTTCCGGGGCATCCCCAAGCTTTGGCTTTATGGTGTCCTTAGATTATCTTGGGGGTGCCATGTGCATCCCCAAGCTTAGGCTCTTGCCACTCCTTGTTCCATAATCCATCAAAATCTTTCACCCAAAACTTGAAAACTTCACAACACAAAACTCAACAGAAAATCTCGTGAGCTCCGTTAGCGAAAGAAAACAAAAGACCACTTCAAGGTACTGTAATGAACTCATTCTTTATTTCTATTGGTGTTAAACCTACTGTATTCCAACTTCTCTATGGTTAATAAACTATTTTACTAGCCATAGATTCATCAAAATAAGCAAACAACACACGAAAAAACAGAATCTGTCAAAAACAGAACAGTCTGTAGTAATCTGTAACTAACGCAAACTTCTGGAACTCCAAAACATCAGCCAAAATAGGAAGACCTAGACAATTTGTTTATTGACCAGCAGCAATTTGAATCACTATTTTATCACGTTCTGGTGATTTTTAACAATTATTTTTGTGAACAGAAAGTTTCTGGAAATTACAGCAAGATCAAATAACTATCATCCAAGAAGATCCTATAGGTTTAACTTGGCACAAACACTAATTAAAACATAAAAACACATCTAACCAGATGCTGGATCAAATATTTATTCCTAAACAGAAGCAAAAAGCAAAAAACTGAAAATAAAATTGGGTTGCCTCCCAACAAGCGCTATCGTTTAACGCCCCTAGCTAGGCATAAAAGCAAGGATAGATCTAGGTATTGCCATCTTTGGTAGGCAATCCATAAGTGGCTCTCATGATAGATTCATATGGTAATTTTATTTTCTTCCTAGGGAAGTGTTCCATGCCTTTCTTTAATGGAAATTGGAATCTAATATTCCCTTCCTTCATATCAATAATTGCACCAATCGTTCTAAGGAAATGTCTACCAAGAATAATAGGACATGAAGGATTGCAATCTATATCAAGAACGATAAAATCTACGGGCACATAGTTCCTATTTGCAACAATAAGAACATCATTAATTCTTCCCATAGGTTTCTTAATAGTGGAATCCGCAAGGTGCAAGTTTAGAGAGCAATGATCAAAATCACGGAAATCTAGCAAATCGCACAAAGTTTTGGGAATAGTGGAGACACTAGCACCCAAATCACATAAAGCATAGAACTCATGATCCTTAATCTTAATTTTAATAGTAGGTTCCCACTCATCATAAAGTTTTCTAGGGATAGAAACTTCCAACTCAAGCTTTTCTTCATAAGATTGCATCAAGGCATCAACGATATGTTTAGTATACGCTTTATTTTGACTATAAGCATGAGGAGAATTTAGCACGGATTGCAACAAGGAAATACAATCTATCAAAGAGCAATTTTCATAATTAAATTCCTTGAAATCCATAATGGTGGGTTTAGCAACATCTAACGTTTTGATTTCTTCAATCCCACTCTTATCAATTTTAGCATCAAGATCTAAAAACTCCGAATTTTCGGTTGATTTTCCTTCCTTTAGCTACTCAGATGTTTCAGTTCAAAGAGCAACTCTTCTCAAAATCTCAAAACAAAAGGTGCTGAGTTGGAATCCCATTCTAAGAATTCTTGTGGTTCCGCAACGCCTTCTAGGTAAAGGTGGATCATATTCAGTCTCATCATTATCAAGATTCATATTGCCAAACAAGGATTCAATAGGAGACACATCAATAACTTTTAGATCTTCATCTTTATTTTCATAGGAATTCGAAGAACACGCTTTCATAAAGCAATCTTTCTTAGCACGCATCCAAGCGGTTCTTTCTTTGCACTCATCAATGGAAATTCTCATGGCTTTGAGAGACTCATTGATATCATGCTTAGGACGACTAGATCTAAGCTTTAAAGAATCAACATCAAGAGAAATTCTATCAACGTTCCTAGCCAATTCATCAACTTTAAGCAATTTCTCTTCAAGCAAAGCATTGAAATTCTTTTGCGAATTCATAAACTCTTTAACACTAGTCTCAAATTCAGAGGGCATCTTATTAAAATTTCCAAAAGAATTGTTGTAGGAATTACCATAATTATTAGAGGAATTACTAGGATAAGGCCTAGGATTAAAGTTTCCTCTATACGCGTTGTTACCAAAATTATTCCTACCAACAAAATTCACACCCATATATTCATTATTATTCTCAATCAAAGTGGACAAAGGCATATCATTAGGATCGGAAGAAACAGCCTTACTAGCAAATAATTTCATAAGTTCATCCATCTTTCCACTCAAAACATTAATTTCTTCTATCGCATGCACTTTTTTATTAGTAGATCTTTCAGTGTGCCATTGAGAATAATTAACCATAATATTATCTAGGAGTTTAGTAGCTTCTCCTAAAGTGATTTCCATAAAAGTGCCTCCCGCGGCCGAATCTAAAAGATTTCTAGAAGCAAAATTCATAAATTTTTTGTATAATCATCCACAAATTCAAACCATGAGTAGGGCAATTACGTATCATTAATTTCATCCTCTCCCAAGCTTGTGCAACATGTTCATGATCAAGTTGCTTAAAATTCATAATATCGTTTCTAAGAGAGATGATCTTAGCGGGAGGAAAATACTTAGAGATAAAAGCATCTTTGCACTTATTCCATGAATCAATACTATTTTTAGGCAAAGACGAAAACCAAGCTTTAGCACGATCTCTAAGCGAAAAAGGAAATAGCTTCAATTTAACAATATCATTATCAACATCTTTCTTCTTTTGCATATCACACAAATCAACGAAACTATTTAGATGAGTAGCGGCATCTTCACTAGGAAGGCCGGCGAATTGATCTTTCGTGACAAGATTCAACAAAGCAGCATTGATTTCACCAGATTCAGTATTGGTAAGAGCAATCGGAGTGCTAAGGAAATCATTATTGTTGGTATTGGTAAAGTCACATAATTTGGTATTATCTTGAGCCATCGTGACAAACAAGCAATCCAACACACGAGCAAACAAGAGACGGGCAAAAAGAGGCAAGCGGAAAAGAGAGGGCGAATAAAACGGCAATGGTGAAGTGGGGGAGAGGAAAACGAGAGGCAAATGGCAAATAATGTAATGCGGGAGATAAGAGATTGTGATGGGTACTTGGTATGTTGACATTTGCGTAGACCTCCCCGGCAACGGCGCCAGAAATCCTTCTTGCTACCTCTTGAGCACTGCGTTGGTTTTCCCTTGAAGAGGAAAGGGTGATGCAGCAAAGTAGCATAAGTATTTCCCTCAGTTTTTGAGAACCAAGGTATCAATCCAGTAGGAGGCTACGCGCGAGTCCCTCGCACCTACACAAAACGAATAAATCCTCGCAACCAACACGATAAGGGGTTGTTAATCCCTTCACAGTCACTTACGAGAGTGAGATCTGATAGATATGATAGGATAATCTTTTTGGTATTTTTGTGATAAGATGCAAAGTAAAATAAAAGCAAAGTAAAAAGCATAGGAAATAACTAAGTGTTGGAAGATTAATATGATGAAGATAGACCCGGGGGCCATAGGTTTCACTAGTGGCTTCTCTCAAGAGCATAAGTATTTTACGGTGGGTGAATGAATTACTGTTGAGGAATTGACAGAATTGAGCATAGTTATGAGAATATCTAGGTATGATCATGTATATAGGCATCACGTTCGAGACAAGTAGACCGACTCCTGCCTGCATCTACTACTATTACTCCACTCATCGACCGGTATCCAGCATGCATCTAGAGTATTAAGTTCATGGAAACAGAGTAACGCCTTAAGCAAGATGACATGATGTAGAGGAATAAATTCATGCAATATGATAAAAAAACCATCTTGTTATCCTCGATGGCAACAATACAATACGTGCCTTGCTGCCCCTACTGTCACTAGGAAAGGACACCGCAAGATTGAACCCAAAGCTAAGCACTTCTCCCATTGCAAGAAAGATCAATCTAGTAGGCCAAACCAAACTGATAATTCGAAGAGACTTGCAAAGATAAACAATCATACATAAAAGAATTCAGAGAAGATTCAAATATTGTTCATAGATAATCTTGATCATAAACCCACAATTCATCGGTCTCAACAAAAACACCGCAAAAATAAGATTACATCGAATAGATCTCCATGAGAGAGGGGGAGAACATTGTATTGAGATCCAAAAAGAGAGAAGAAGCCATCTAGCTAATAACTATGGACCCGAAGGTCTGAGGTAAACTACTCACACTTCATCGGAGAGGCTATGATGATGATGTAGAAGCCCTCCGTGATGGATGCCCCCTCCGGCGGAGCTCCGGAACAGGCCCCAAGATGGGATCTCGTGGGTACAGAAGGTTGCAGCGGTGGAATTGGGTTTTTGGCTCCGTATTTGATCGTTTGGGGGTACGTAGGTATATATAGGAGAAAGGAGTACGTCGGTGGAGCAACAGGGGGACCACGAGGGTGGAGGGCACGCCCTGGGGGGTAGGCGCGCCCCCTACCTCGTGGCCTCCTCTTTTGTTTCTTGACGTAGGGTCCAAGTCTCCTGGATCATAATCTTCCTAAAAATCACGTTCCCGAAGGTTTCATTCCGTTTGGACTCCGTTTGATATTCCTTTTCTGCGAAACTCTGAAATAGGCAAAAAACAGCAATTCTGGGCTGGGCCTCCGGTTAATATGTTAGTCCCAAAAGTAATATAAAAGTGAATAATAAAGCCCAATAATGTCCAAAATAGTAGATAATATAGCATGGAGCAATAAAAAATTATAGATACATTGGAGACGTATCAGGTATCCTTTCCCTCTCTCTTTTCTTTTTGTTTCAGTTTTTCTATTTTTCTGCAGCTTTAGAGCTTTATTAAAAATACTAAAACTCACTCAAAAATCATGAAACTTCTCATGCCCACTGTTTGGGATATTTCCAATGGTAAACATTTTAGTTTATGATTATTTGGACATTTAAAATATTTTATAGTATTTAAATGCCCAAATGCAAATAGAGTATGATTTAATCCAATGACCTTATGTTATCCTAGAAAATTGTACACCATTTTTTTTCAGAGGCCCTAGACCAAGGCAAAGATGATGAACATTTTTTAAGGGCATTTCAGGTTCATCGAAAAAGTATTTTAGTAACCCTAGTTGGATTCAGTGGTGCTGGGGTTTCTGTCATCCCCATTTCAAGTTTTAGGAAATTTAAACGTGATGCAAACACTCTAATGCATGCACTGACTAGGGATGTGACAACTCAGCCCCACTAAACAAGAATCTTGTCCCGAGATTCAAGACATGAGGTAAGAGGAAAAGGGGGTCACAAAACTATCACAATCTTCATGATCCATTTGTCCTTCTCGAAGATGTTGATTCATTGCATCATCTTGATCTCGACGTCCTTGCTTTCAAGATCTTCACCCAACACGGGGACAAAAGAGCGAGATAACTCCACAGGGATAGTTCATATTAATGATCACATGATCAACTCACGGAGTGAGACGTAGAAACATCTCTTGAGCTGAGGGACAAAAACACATATGAGGTGTGATGGAAAGAAGCAGGTGACGAAGGTTCAGATTAGTAGGCAACAATTCCATGCTTAGAAGATGGTGCATGGTTTCAAGATAGTGAGGAAATAATCGCCATGATTCCATAACAGGGCACCTTAGGGAAGGTGACTCATGGAATTATTCCCTTAAGTGGCAAAAAGAATTACTTTTGATTCAGAAATCATTGAAACTCTTTAAACCAGCCTGAGGAAATTCACAATTGATTGTTTGAATGAATTTGAAAGAATGGCATACTCAGTTTGGAAAGGAAACTAGAGTTATAAGACAACTCGATAAACGGAAGGCACATTCCAATTGATGCCGAGGATATAACCTAGTGTCTGAGCGTGCTCTCAAGAACTTGAGCATTTCCGTATTCATCAAGGTCTTACCAACATCCGTGCCGAGGATCCTGACAACACATCATACTACCATGATGAATAATGATGGAGGATGCAGATGCAAAAGAAGACAACACTTTCTCAGATTTCACCTTAGCGAGGCCGGGGGAACGGAATCTGGATAATCGACTGAGAGACATTTAGCACTCCGCTTCTAATGTTCTCCTTGATGTGCTAGCGTAACCCATTCATAGATATGGTTTGGTATCTAGAAAATCAAGTAAGAGGTTGGACTTCGGGAGCACAAGAATCCATAAGGAACGACTTCTATAATAAGTCACTCGAAATCCTCATGGAGAAGATGGTCAACTTGCTTAATCAAGATGCTACAATGATAGATCTTCCGGCTAGGTGTGTCGGCCAGAACATCAACCTTGTCGGGACCTACATAATAGATCTTGGAAAAGTTCCAACCATCATATCTGCCTGAGATTCAGATCTGGTTGGTAACATGATATTCCAGACTCATCAAGTCTAGAAAGAAAACTGAAAGTTTGCAACACAAACCAACGAGATGGCGTTGCGAGATTCTCGGGGAATGAACTACGATAGCAAGCTCCAAAACATGAGCTGGTTCTGCTACATACAGTGAACACATTGTCTAAGACAAGCATGACCATGTAGAAGTCTTATAATAAAACACTATCGAGTTCAGATGGGGAACCATCATCGAGGATATTGAAGTCCTTACATAAGTCTTGCTCTTAAGAAGGAACTTCGTCTCCTTGAACAAATCAGTCAGTGGCTTGGTGTGCTAGGGAATACATATGGAGTGGAAGTAATTAATCTACCAAACCATAGAATACATTCACACATGCATAACTGACTAGGATGATTCCGAAGGAAGCGAAAACAATCTTCCTCAAATTCACGACGGCAACTTGCACCTAATGCACGTGAACTTGGAGGAAGTCACTTCTTACACCAACATATACCTCATGAACGGAACACGAAGGCATTGCTTACAAAGTTTCCAACACTAGCTTAATGTCCAACAAAGTCATGGAGGGGATAGGGATGTTGTCGATGGGCTCAACAACAATTTATCGAGATTTCCATAACATGGAATTCCACTGTGAACAAGGTGATGGCATTGGTCAGACCAAAAGATGTAATGGTGTATGCTCGAGGATCATCCACGAGTAAGACAACATTATGAATATCGTTGGTTCTGATTTGACTTGACGATAGCCCACACTCAAATCAAAGTTTTGACAAGACAACAGATCCAACCACTAATCACGAGGACCAATCGATGGAGATATCATCTTTCTTCAACACACACACAAACACAAAGATATCCCTTCAGAACGAACTAAGTTAGCAAAGCTTTTATCTTCCAACTCTCCAAGTTGTTGTTTGGCTTAACCAACTAGCTCAGGGGTATCCAACGCAGATTCTTGGAGAAGGGTGGTTTATAAGAAAACCAACTTGATCATGAGCTCAACATAACAGTCAGGGAACAACCTGGTGATACTTCCGAGAAGATATTCGGAAAATCACGAACCACCGATATGTTACTAAGCTCGAGAACGATCTTGCTTTTCAGGGCAAGACGATGTGATCAAGAGAGTGATGGATTGACACAATCCTAACTCATTGATCGAAGAGTGCACCGGAAATAAGGACTAGGTAGCATGATCAATCTTAGGATGATGATTCAATAACCAGCACGCTAAGAGTGGGAGTATTGTCCATTAACTACCAAGCAACGAGATTGCTAGGAGTATTGATTTCACACATCATAGTTCACTTGTCAGCATTCCGGTTGCAACAACACAGAGACCGAGGAATGAAGAACGATGGCGAGAAGTATCACTGCATCAAGAGTTCATAAGAGGTTGTGCAATTCCCATGACATACCTGATATGAAAGAGGGTAACAATCCAAGGTAGAACAGAACAAAAGCTGGTTTAGCATTTTGATCTGCGGATTACAACTACTTTGACCCAATCCTAGATATGGATGAGGTGCTGGAGTTTGTTTCTCCTAGTCATTCCAGAATATAATGGCTTGACGGACCCCAAGAGTAATAGGTATCGATGAACGAATGCACACACATACCCTTGACTATCAATTGATAGATGAAGGTCGGAATATAACTGAAGGGGGACAACTCAAAGGAACATATCACTTTCTGAGTTGTGGATGCATAGATTAGTATGTCGAACAAAGCTCAACATATTTCTTCCGGATAACCCATGCAGAAAGGTAGAACTGGCAGAGTCACAACATAGAATCGAGAACTCATCAAGAGCACTCTAGTTGTGATCTTTTGGCTCAGCGAGGAACTTTTGCCATAAATAGTTCATGGTATTTGGAAGAAGGAAACACCACGGACCTCGAAGACTATCACAAAGGTTACTAATATCCTAAAGGAACTACCAAACACTATCAACATGAATTAAGTAGGGTGAATCTTGGGTTCAAGAACCCAGAAATAGAATGCCTACTAACTAAGTGGCATCACGGGATACTTTGGAGAATGGTGGCCAGAATCATCACACTGGGAATACAAGACATGGCTAGATTACTAGATGGTTCTCTAAGATGCCTAGGGTCATAGTAATAGCTTCAACATATACGCCGAGGCAACGGAGTACCTCAACTCAACGATTAGTGTGGTTAATCTGGCCCAAAGGAACATCAAGAATGGAAAGAAGGGATTTGCAAATGCATCAGACTATTTAGAAACCTGGGGTGACTCGGACAGCATAACGACTGTAAATGCTCAAAACTATTTGAGGCATCCTGCAAAATGGTGGCATAACCACTCAACATCACAATATCAATGTTGTGAGAGAAACTGTCAACACACGGAAGTAGTAGGAACTGAACTGGGCTTGAGATCAACAATCCTAAGAGTCTGCGGATTAGTAACACGTGATCCCGATAGAAAGATGAGAAGCCTAGTTCTTAATCCCCGTAGAGAAGAAGAGGTTGACTCAGATCAGAAGGGCATAAGGTAAAGGAGTAAAAAGAGCCTTACGTCCCTTCCCACAATCAATTCCCTTACATATAACTAAAGCATTTCTAGACTCAACTTCAACCAGTTTGGCTTGATAATCCTACAGGCAGTCAGGCTCTGATACCAAAGCTGTCAAGACCCCGATTCTAAGTCACACCGATCTAGCATGTAACACCTTATATCACTTTGCGACCTCACGCACGGTATTCCCACGGGTGTCGCCTTACCTGGCCCGGGACCGTTTGCGCCTTTTGGCTCACGTATATGATAGTGTTGCTAGCATCCATATGACAGAGAACCCGGGCCGACATGACTAGTCGTGAACCCAAAGTGGCACTAACTTACGGGGACAGGCATACATGAACCAGCATCGAACGCGTCGGTCATCAGCGTGTGAATCCAGGCTGTAGCAACTGGGCTAACAGGACTCTGGGAACCCGGGCTGTAGCAGGCTAGCAGGACTCCAGAAGTCACCGCGTGACATTTCCCCGAAGGGACAGACACATGAACGAAGCGGATCACATGCCGGCCAGTCTAAGTGTTCCGGAGCAGTAGTAACTGGGCTAGCAGGACTCCGGTAAACCGGGCTGTAGCAGACTACCATGGCTCAGTGGAAGCACTAGACTACATTTCCCCATAAGAGAGGCTACCAAGGATAGACAACTAGGTTGTCGGATCCCACACATACCAAGCATTTCAAAATCATACACACAATATGCTCGATATGTGTAAATACAACATGGCATCACAACAAGACTCTACGACTCAGAGTATTTATTCATTAGGCTTCGAAGAGCCAGATATTACAAACAGGGGTCTCATGACCCAACATTCAGAGCATACAAGTCAAAGCACATGCGGAAGCTTAACTTGTCTGAGTACAGACAACTACAATGAAGAAGGCTGAGAAGCCTGACTATCTACAAGACCCTCCCAAAGGTACAAGATCGTAGCTGAGGTAACAAGCTAAACATCTAAGTCCACGCCGAACTACTAGTGAGACTGAAGTCTCTCTGCAAAACATAAATTAAGCAAACGTGAGTACAAATGTACCCAGCAAGACTTACATCAGAACTAGCTACATATGCATCAGTATCAACGAAGGGGGGGGGGGTGGAGTTTGACCACAGCAAGTCAGCTTTGACTCGGTGGCTATCCTGTACTACGACTGCAATTAAATCTTTTGAGGTGGCGCACACGAGTCCACATATTCACCATATCAATACACCACTATGGATCTGCTCCCGTCTCCCTACGAGAACGCCATCCATAGCACTCACGCTTATCTTGCGCATTTTAGAGTATCCACTTCCACTTGTCTATGAACTGTACAGGCAACCCAGAAGTCCTTTACCGCGGACACGGCTATTCGAATAGATGATGTTAACCCTCCAGGGGTGTACTTCTTCACACACGCTCTCGCCACTTACCACCATGTACACGTCGTGTATCTCGACAACCTTCAAGCGGAAGCCTGGCGAGGGAGTCGTCCACGACCTGACTAACCACACAAGTCTCTAGTCCAGGTTTATCGCCTATTCGGGTTCCATCCGCAAGGAGATCCGGCCGGGGTGTCGCTCACGGCCCCAAACGATGTGTGCAGGGTTCCCAAGCCCACCTCGACGGATGGATTTACGCTTGGTACACAGTGCCACGGTGCCTAGTCTGTCCCAAGCCCACCTGTACCGGGTGCCACTTGGTAGACTACTAACACAACCTACAAACACCAGAAACTAGTTGCAACTCCTAGACAGAGATCGAGGCGGTTAATAAGTCAAGAGGGGTCGAGTTACTGGAACCCAATGTGTGGTAGTAACTGTTCATGGATCACAAACACAGAACTCAGTTCCTAAGGACGGTTTCAATGAGACAACCCACCATGTACTCCTACATGGCTTCTCACCACTACCTTTACCAAATCGTGTTCACACACTTAGCTCACACACAGTAGGACATGTTCATCACCATTCCAATTCATTCCCGATGAATCAGACCTGACTCAACTCTAAGCAGTAGCAGGCATGACAAACAAGCATGAATGAGTAGACACATCAGGGCTCAAACAACTCCTACTCATGCTAGTGGGTTTCATCTATTTACTGTGGCAATGGCAGGTCATGCAGAGGAAAGGGGTTCAACTACCGCAGCATGTAACTGTTGAATCGTTGTTGTCCTAATACAGTAAAGGAGAGCAGGAGCGAGAGAGTGGGATTGTATCGGAATGAACAAGGGGGTTTTGCTTTCCTGGCACTTCTGAACATAGTATAGTTCTTCATCGGTGTCATCGATCACAGCATCGGAACAACGTCTACCGAGGGGGAACAACACCGGCAACAGAGAAAGAACACAATCATTGCAATGCACAATATGATGCATGATCATGACATGTCAATATGCTGTGATTTGAGCTAATGCAGCTAAGAACAGAAGGGTTTGAGTTGATTTGAAGCAAAGGTTCAAATTCAAATTCAAACTACGAACTTATAAAGTGCATTATCATGTTTTGATTTAAACAGTAAGATTAAGTTGTTTTAACATGCATGAAACCAGTACAGATGGATAGATTGGATTTTCCTGATCATTTTTCATATATAATTTATTTCATTTAGAGTTATGGTTGAATTTCTATGGATTTTAGAAGTTTTGGGCATTTTCTGGAATTTCCCGAATATAAATAAATCTAGAAAATACTTTATTGCGTCAGCATTGCGTCACTGTGACGTCAGCGGTCAACGGGGCCGGTCCAGGTCAAACTGACCAGTGGGTCCCGCGTGTCAGTGGTTAATTAAACTAACTAAATTTAGTAAGTCCTAACCTTGGTTAATTAGCAGGGCTGGGCCCCACCTGTCATAGACACAGGGGAGGTCAAACCCCTGGTCAACAGGGCCTAACAGGCCGGCGGCTCGCCGCCGGCGAATGCCGAGACGGCGGAGCGCGTCGGGAATCGCCCACAGGCGATGGTTTTGGGCATGGGAAGGTTCTACGAGGAGCTGCTGCTCGCGCGCATCCAACGGTGGCAGGGGGAGGGCGCGCGGTGGCCGGGGTTGAGCATGGCGACGACCTCGGCGGCGACCGAAGCTCGGGTGAGCTCGGGGTCGAGGCCGCAGTGTGCAAAAGGACGGGGTTTTGAGCTAGGGAGACGCTACGCGATGTGGCGATCACGTTAGGCACGCCGGAGTGATCACTGGGTCACCGGAGCTATGTCGGCGATGAGCTCAGGCTGCGGCGGTTCTCTGGTACAGCGGCTGGCACAGCTAGAGGACCGGAACAAGCTCGGGGAGGACGGGGAAAGGCAGCGGAGCTCACAGCGATCTCGATGGCGTCGTCAGCGAGCTCAGGGATGCACTGGAGTCGGCGAGGCAGCGGTGGCGATCTCCGACACCCGGGGTTGAAGATGAGGGCGAAGGGGGCTTCACACGACGTCCGGCGATGCGTGGCTGATGGAGACGACGCAGGACGACGGCGCGGAGCTCGTGGGCATGACGGAGGGGCGAGGGGGTGGCTGTGGCCGCGGCGGCGTTGGACGGCGGCGACAGTTGTGTTCGGTGGTGCCGTGGGGAGAGAGTAGAGGAGGGGAAAGGTGCAGGGGGGTTGAGAGAGGTGCGTGGCGTCGCGGGAGGCAACCAGGGTGACGAGGGGGCAGCTAGGCAGGCAGGAGGTGGCCGGCCGCGTGCCGGCGTGCGTCGGCCATGCGCGCTGCCTATTGGCGCGGGGAGGAAGACGACAGGGAGCCGGGGAGGTGGGCTGGGCCAGCCACTTGGGCACCAGGTGGCCGCACAGGAGGTAAGCCCAGGTAGGTATCCTTTCCCTCTCTTTACTTTTTGTTTCAGTTTTTCTATTTTTCTACAACTTTAGAGCTTTATTAAAAATACTAAAACTCACTCAAAAATCATGAAACTTCTCATGCCCACTGTTTGGAATATTTCCAACGGTAAACATTTTAGTTTATGATGATTTGGACATTTAAAATATTTTATAGTATTTAAATGCCCAAATGCAAATAGAGTATGATTTAATCCAATGACCTTATGCTGTCCTAGAAAATTGTAACCTTTTTTTTCAGAGGTCCTAGACCAAGGCAAAGTTGATGAACATTTTTGAAGGGCATTTCAGGTTCATCGAAAAAGTATTTTAGTAACCCTAGTTGGATTCAGTGGTGCTGGGGTTTCTGTCATCCCCATTTCAAGTTTCTAGGAAATTTAAACGTGATGCAAACACTCTAATGCATGCACTCACTAGGGATGTGACATAGGCTTATCTACATGAAATAGATGACGTCACACTCAATGAACAATCATCGGTCTATGTAATGCCCGCTTCTGACTGCCCTGGCCCACCAAAAGCTCCTCTGCCATGTGCTGCCTGCATTGGGTCATTGACATGCAGGTCAGGTATCCAACGAGGCCACACGTCAGAGGAAGAACAACGCGGTGTCCTACGTTAGAGTCGAGGGCGCCACTCACTGCATGCCCGACTGAACACGCCTCCTTGCCGCATTCAAACGCCTCCATGAAACCCGTTTGGAAGCCGAGAAACCCACTCTGGACACACGTCCGTTCATGACCAGTCCGGCATTAAACGCAACGCCGGCCGAGCTCCTCCGGTCCGTCGTCTATTTAATCTCCTATTTAAACGAGGCCATACGCCAGCCAAGAATCGCACAGCTCCGCCGCTCCTCTATCTCCTCCTTCACCATTTTGTTCACTCTTACAATGGCTTACGAAGAGTAGTTATCCGGCATCCAAGCCGGCTCGATGACCCGCCGAGCCCGCCAGATACGAGCTATGCAGCTCGCTGATCCACCTCCCTCCCCTCGCCCGACGGAGCCAGTTCCTCCCCAAGCTGGTGCGTGGTTCAGCAACTCGCCGCTCCAGGCCAGCTCGACAAGGAGCGGCGAGCTGCTCCACGCCGGCACGGCGGGGAGCACGGGTGTCATCGCTGCTGTCCACGCCGCCACCTCATACCGCGCCTCCCGTGTCTGCGACTGCATCTCCCATTTTTGTGGGCAAGACTCCCATGCCTGCGGCCGCGCCATGCAAACAGAGACAGAAGCCGGATGCACGGAGAGCAACGAGTAGGTAGCCGCCGCCGCTTGGGTCCCATGAAGGCCACCGCCGAGGTGACGCCGGCGTACACAGCAGGTGTCTTGTCGGATCCTTTTGTTGCGAGGACCTTCGTCGACCCCAGATAGGCTCCACGGAAGCGGAGACGCCCCCTTCCACCTCCATCTTGGGCATTAGCCAACGATGCCAGTTGAGCAGTGGGGAAGCGAGATGTCCTTTGCGCTGAAGCATATACCTCCGTGGCTCCCGGCAGTCCGGTGATTGTGCTGCCGGACATGACATAGACAAATGGACCGGCGGGCGACCATTTAGGCTAGGTATTATTATACCTGTGCTGTTCAGGACTAGCACCGCTTAGTTGATTTGAATGTAATGAAGTCCTTCATGTTTGTATGAAAATCCAGTATTTTATATGAATTCCGTCTTGTTTATACGAAATATCGCCGTGTTTGCATGAATTTCGTCCGGTTGGTTGAGTTGCTGTCAGAATGTGTGCGGCTATGGTTTGATGGCATAATTTGCGGGTTATCAGTCAGTCTGCGGCCGGCTTGGGCGGCGTGGTGGGACCAAAAAAAGCACAGCTCGTGCGAGCTCGTCTCCAACGCGCGCTGGAGGATGCATGAGCACCCGAGCTCTTCCTCGTTCATAGGTGGCAAAGGCACGGGTGGACAAAAGGGTCGCCAATATTTTGGCTACCCCAGGCAAGATCCAAACAGCTCCTCCCAGCCCCACCCCTCCCAGTACACTCAAATCCCACGTTCGCCGTGAAATTTTGCCATGTGTTGTTTTTATGGACTAGCAAGATGCCCGTGCATTGCACGGAACATCAAGATGCATTTTTCTACAGAACACATGGTGTGATTGACCCATGCAGGAGTAATCCCATGTGTAAAAACTAATGATATCTCGAGAATTTTATCAGAAAAATGGTATCTTGAGAATTTCATCGAAAAAATGATATCTCGAGAAAGATGAGAGATAACGTGAGGAGGAGTGGGGCGTGGTGGTGACTGGTGGTCGGACTGGGCGGAGGCATGGGGAGGGACGGCGCCGACAGCGGCTGATACGTCTCCGTCGTATCTATTTTTTTTATTGTTTCATGCCAATATAAATAGAAATAGTATCAAATATATGTGTATCATAACCACTTGACTCGGCTAGGGATTGATCCTCCAGTTCAGAGTGTTATTAACATAGTTCTTCAGTCACTGCTGATACGTCCATTTTGCATCATGTTTTCTTACTTTTATTTATGATGTTTTTATGCATAATAATGCTTTTTGGAGTAATTCTAATGCCTTTTCTCTCATAATTTTCAATGAACACACAAAGAGGGAAAATTCCGGCAGCTGGAAATCTGGACCTGGAAAAGCTACGTTAGGCCACCTATTCTACACAACTCCAAACAAGCTGAAACTTCACGGAGATTTTTTATGGAATATTTGAAGAATAATGGAGCAAATAACTATGAGAGGGGGCCCACCACGTGGGCACAACCCACCTGGGCACGCCAGGGAGCCCAGGCACGCACTAGTGGGTTGTGCTCACCCAGGCCCACCTCCGGTGCCCATCTTCTGGTATATAAGTCATTTTGACCTAGAAAAAATGAGGAGAGGACTTTCGGGATGGAGCGCTGCAATCTCGAGGCGGAACTTTGCCAGGAGCACTTTTGCCCTCCGGCGGAGCAATTCCGCCGGTGGAACTTCCCTCCCGGAGGGGGAAATCATCGTCATCATCATCACCAACAACTCTCCCATCTTGGGGAGGGCTATCTTCATCAACATCTTCAAAAACACCATCTTGTGACGCCCCTGATTTGACTGTACACTAATCATACACGCAAACATGTACGATCAAGATCAGGGACTCACGGGAAGATATCACAACACAACTCTAGACACAAACTAAAAATAATACAAGCTTTATATTACAAGCCAGGGGCCTCGAGGGCTCGAATACATCAGCTTGAAAACACATGCGTCAGCGGAAGCAATAATATCTGAGTACATACATAAGTTAAACAAGTTTGCCTTAAGAAGGCTAGCACAAAAGTAGCAACGATCAAAAAGGCAAGGCCTCCTGCCTGGGACCTCCTAACTACTCCTCGAAGCCGAACTCCACGTAGAATCATCCTCGGGATCTCTAGCTCCTGGACTCCAACATCTGGTTGCGACAACCGAGAAGAAAGGAAAGGGGCAAAAGGGGGAGTAAAGCAACCGTGAGTACTCATCCAAAGTACGCGCAAGCAAGGATCTACACTACATATGCATGGGTATATGTGTAAAGGGGCAATACCAGTGGACTAAACTGCAGAATGCCAGAATAAAAGGGGGATAGCTAGTCCTGTCGAAGACTACGCTTCTGGCAGCCTCCATCTTGCAGCATGTAGAAGAGAGTAGATGGTAAGTTCACCAAGTAGCATCGTATAGCATAATCCTACCCGGCGATCCCCTCCTCGTCGCCCTGTGAGAGAGTGATCACCGGGTTGTATCTGGCACTTGAAAGGGTGTGTTTTATTAAGTATCCAGTTCTAGTTGTCATAAGGTCAAGGTACAACTCCGGGCCGTCTGTTACCATGGACACAACTATTTGAATAGATCAACTTCCCTGCAGGGGTGCACCACATTACCCGACACGCTCGATCCCTCTGGCCGAGCATACTTTCCTGGGTCATGTCCGACCTCGGGAGATCAACACGTCGCAGCCCTACCTAGGCTCAACAGAGAGGTCAGCACGCCGGTCTAAATCCTATGCGCGCAGGGGTTTGGGCCCATCACCCATTGCACACCTGCATGTTGCGTACGTGGCCGGAAGCAGACCTAGCCCCCTTAATACAAGCGCGGGCTTACAGTCCAATGCGGCGCGCGCCGCCCAGTCACTGACGTCAAAAAGAGCTTCGGCTGATACCATGACACCGGTTGCCCATATCTTGTCCCACGTGGCGGTTAGTGCGTATAAGCTCAACGACCCAACTTAGATCAAATACAAAGATCTCGTTAAGCGTGTTATTATGAAGTAACGGCGGACGCCGACCAGGGCCATGCCCACCTCTCTCCTAGGTGATCTCAACCTGCCCTATCGCTCCGCCACAAAGTAACAGTCGGGGGCCGTCGGGAACCCAGGCCCACCTCTACTGGGATGGAGCCACCTGTCCTTTCAGCCCCAACATCGGAATCACTTGCGGGTACTCTACGAGCCGACCCGACTTTGGTCACCACATGTATCATATATCATGTACATAAGTATATACCCGTGATCACCTCCTGAGTGATCACGGCCCGATAGTATAGCATGGCAGACAGACAAGAATGTAGGTCCACTGATGGAATACTAGCATCCTATACTAAGCATTTAGGATTGCAGGTAAGGGTAACAACTGTAGCAACAATGACAGGCTATGCAGCAGAATAGGATTAACCAAAAGCAGTAACATGCTACACTACTCTAATGCAAGCAGTAGAGAGAAGGAATAGGCGATATCTAGTGATCAAGGGGGGGGGGCTTGCCTGGTTGCTCTGGCAAGAAGGAGGGGTCGTCAACACCGTAGTCGTACTGGGTAGCGGCGTCAGTCTCGTAGTCTACCAGAGAGAAGAGGGGGAAGAAACAATAAATATAATGCAAACATAAGCATGACGATGCATGACATGACAATGAGCGGTGCTAGGTGTGCCCTAACACGACAGTAGGTGATACCGGCGAAGGGGGGAAACATCCGGGAAAGTATTCCCGATGTTTCGCGTTTTCGGACAATTGAACCGGAGGGGGAAAGTTGCGAGTTTGCTATGCTAGGGATGTGTGGCGGACAAACAGGCTGCGTATCCGGATTCGTCTCGTTGTTCTGAGCAACTTTCATGTACAAAGTTTTTCCATCTGAGCTACGGTTTATTTTATATTAATTTTAAAAAAGATTTAATCATTTTCTAGAATTAACAGAATTAATTTAATTTGAAAATGCCATTATGACGTCAGCATGACATCATGGTGATGTCAGCAGTCAACAGTCGGTTGACTTGGCCCAACTGACGCGTGGGTCCCACTGTCATTGACTAAGATTAACTAAAACAGATTAATTATTGATTAGGTTAATCTAAACAGGATTAATTAAGTTACTTAATTACTTAATTAAGTATTATTTTTATTTATTATTATTATTTTAATTCCTTTTTTAAATGTTCCAGGGGCTGGGCCCCGTTGTCCAGTGGCCCAGGGCCTTCACGGGTAGAGGGGAAGCGGGCGCTGGGCGCGGTTGCGGGCGTTGCAGGACGGGGCGGACCCGGGCGGCGGCCAGCAATGGGGTCACGGCCGCGACGAGGCCGGCCGCCAGTTGCCAGAGCGGGAGGGAAGGTAGGAGTGTCGTGCGGCGCCGAAGCGAGGTAGGGCGAGGCCAGGGTCGCTGGTACCCAGCCAGAGAGCGGCTTGGGGTGGCCGGAGCTGCAGTGGGAGGCGGTCGGCGGGAGCGTGGTGGCGCGGCTGCGCAGCGGAGCGGGGTAGCAGTGGTGGTGGCGGCAGCGGCACAACACGCAGGGTGCAGCGGGCAACAGGCCGCGGGCGTGCGGGTGAGCTAGCGGGGCGCGCGGCGTCGGGATGGTGTGCGCGGCGACAGGGGAAGGAGGAGAAGGAAGGGGAGCTCACAACGGGCTGTAGGGTTCGGGGCAGCGGGGCGTGAGGAGGAAGACGGGGACGACGTCAGCGGAGAGGACGGCGAGGAGGCGACGTAGTCGACGACGAGATGGCCGAGGCGCAGTCATTCCGGGCGGCGAAAATGGTCGGCGACGGCGGGGCCTTCGGGCGGCGATGTGCAAGGGAGAAGGAAGGGCGAGGAGGAGGTCCGGTGACGGGATGGGGCGGCATCGGGGACGGGCGCCGACGTCGGGGCGCGAGGCGCAGTCGTCGGGGGCGCGAGGTGTGGTCGTCGGGGTGGATCCCCGATCCAGATCGAGGGGGAGTGGGAGGAGTGAGGGGGGATCGTGGGGTAGGGGGTTTAGGGTTTCGGGAGGGGGGGCAAGGTGGCCATATAGGCCAGGGGAGGTGCGGGGTGGGCCGGCGGGGCCAGGCTGGTCGGCTGAGCCGACTGGGCCAAGAGGCCCAGTGGGGGAGGGGGCCTTTTGTTTTTATTTATTTTTTTGTTTTTGTTTACAGTTTTTCCTTTTCTTTTTTTATTTAATTCTCTTTTCTATTTTATTAAATTTAGCTTTTATAGAATACAAAAGTTGTACCTAAAAGAGCATTAATAATTATGCCACTACCACAATTAGCTTCACAACTAAAACAAAATAGTTTATAACGGTTTATTATTTTAACCTCATTTAAATAATTGTTTTTGCTACTGTTTTAATCATTTTAGAGTATTTAAGCATCTTAATAAAATGTGGTTTCTCCATCATAATTACCTATGCATTATTTGGTACAACCCGAACATTTTTGTTTTAAGGTTCGAAAATTGTTATTGTTTGTTTGATTTTTAATTTGGACTCGAACCGGTTTCGAACTAACGTGAGATTAGCAACAGTAATCGATGTGACATATCATTAGCAGAGGTTCATTGTAGCTTAAGTACCCGGGGGTCACACATCTCATCTCAAACCCTAGTTCATCTCTCACTACTGGAATCAGGATCTTTGCCGTCAGTTGGCTCTTTCCGTCAGCTAGCTGATGGCAAAGAAGGTCTTTTCCATAAGGTAACCTGAAACTGACAGCAAAGACTAAGCTGACGGCAAAGATATTGTTTGCCGTCAGCTGGCTCTTTGCCGTCCGCTAGCTGAGGGCATAGATTCATTGCCGTCCGCTCGCTGACGGCAAAGAGGGAGGGTGTCCCACTAGCGACAGCCACCTAACGGCCACTTTCTTTGCCGTCCACTAGCGGACGACAAAGAAAGTGCACAAACTAATGTCCGTTAGCTGGGCTCTTTGCCGTCTGCTAGTAGACGGCAAGGAATCATGCCCTAACTAAAAATGAAACACGCCCGCGCCCGACCCCTCAATCTCTTTTTGTCCCCTCTCTCCGCCCCGTGCCCGAGCCGCCGCCGCCCCGCGCCACCTAGTCGCCGGCCGCCCCACGCCACCCCCGCCGCCGCCCCGCGCTACCACCATCGCCTGTCACCCCGCCCCCGTGCCGCCCCGACCTCGTGCTGCCCCGCCCCTGTGCCGCCTTGACCCGGTGCCACCCCGCCCCCATCGCCGGCCGCCCCGCCCCCGTGCCGCGCCGCCCCGGCGACCCCCTCTCTGCCCTCGCTGAAGCCTCAAGGTACCCCCTCTCCCCCACTGGTAATATTCCTCCAAGTGCTCTTGTTCTCCTTTACATTAGGTGTTCACATGGAGGCAGATAAACAAAACTGTTTCTTAATCTGCTGAGACCTGACTTTCAAGCACCTCTAGTCCTTATTAGAGACCCCTTATCTTAATCCATACGCATGTAATCTTCTAGATAGAATTGCTTGGTAGGAGTAGAGTAGATATTGTTTTGCATTGTGTTCCGTTTCCTTCTAATTAAGGATCGAATAATTGGCTTGGCGTACCTGGTTATGCCATCCTAATCTTCAAGCTCAGTTTGTAAGACAACTGCACATTTCTAGATGATCAATTTGATACGAGTATGTATTACATGTCACAAAAATATGCCACTGAACTGAATGCGTATTCGAAAGAGGATCCACTGATATACTCTTTGGGAGATGTAGGTCATATTTCAATTGCCCAATTGATGATCTAGAAAGTACTGTACATACCTAATGAAAAAACAGAAAAGAGGGAGTACTTGCAGTTGTCTAAATGCGCAACAGGAGCAAGCGAGTGATGGCCACTAAAGTTTCTTAAACGGAGAATTGCTGTAAATTTCTTACGTTTCACTCACTAGTTCTGCACTAGCGTAAATAAACGTGTAACCTTGAGGTAGTCTCTGCCTCTCTGGGCGGCCCGGAACATTTTTGGTATGATTTGGTTCAAGCTGTTGCCATCATATGTGCACAAGTGCATTGCTTTTTGAATGTGAAATGATAACTTCGTGAGTTGATTATCTTCTGCTCAAAACTTCTGCTGCTATAATGTTGTATGATAATGTTGTAAGGGTAGTAATTGGCCTCTTCTGCTGCTTATCAGAGATGGGGGGAAGCCGCCACCGGAGGCTCCGCCCCGCCACACCAAAGTACGAGTTGGATGCTTTTGAGTTCTTCAGTACTTGGGACTTCCTCCAAGAGGCAGGTATATAAAAGGAGAGATCACCCCTTGACCCATCTCATTATGATAACTCTGTTGTTTGCTACATCACTCCTTGTCCCAAATTGCAGAGGCTGCCTGACACTTTTATGAAGATGTTGGATGGCCATCGGCCAAAGAATGTGAAGCTGCGACAGGCCGGCAGTGGGCTTCGCAGGCATTGGGACGTGCAGTTGGTGATCAGGTACGACCACATGTACCTGTGTCATGGCTGGGAGCAGTTCTACCATGCCTACGACCAGCGGCACAGGTACTTCCTTCTCTCCAGGTACGACAGCGACGCCATGCTCACCGTGAAGGTGTTCAACACGACTATGTGTCGCATGTGCTACCAGGACGACGATGATGCTAGTATGTTATGCCTCTTCTTCCTCTACATTTGGCTTTGTCTCACACCGATTGTTAACGGTCATTGTTGCATTTGGTTAGGCAATGGGAGCAGCAGCAACGACTCTCACTGGTGCGCGTCGGTCCTAAAGAAAACGGGTTTTAACCCCTTTCCGCGACGGCATTTAGAACCGTCGCCAAGTGAGTGTGTGCGATAGGGTGTCATTCCCACACGACCCAGAAATCGTCGGGGATAGGCCCTCCTGGGACCCAGGCTGGGGCCGTGTGCGATCGGGCGAGGCGTCGAAACCCAATCATTTCCGTAGGTACGTACATCCCACACGGTAATCCAAGAAAATCATTTCCGTAGGTATGTACATCCCACACGGTAATCCAAGAAAATCATTTCCGTAGGTATGTACATCCCACATGGTGAATCCCAGAAAAACATTTCCGTTCGTATGTATATCACACACAATCAATCCAAGGAATACGTTTCCGTTGTTATGTACTTCCCACACAGTCAATCCAGGGAAAATGTTTCCGTTCGTATGTACATCCCACACGGTTTTATGTATACGCTCGTGTGTGAAAGGTGTAACTATCACACACGCTCTGCCTTGGTTAACTGTTTGCTTTCATTAACTACATCACACACGCTTTGATGTGGAAAACTGTGTGGCACTGGGCTATCCATCACAAGCGCTTTTACTGCCAGAACCGTTTGCAAAGTTCCATGACCGTCTATTCTCTTTTTATTTTTGCCTGTAATTTATTATTCTAATTGGAAATTTTTAAATACGAAACATGCAATTCAAATTCTCAGCACAATGGTTCAACAACGAATCCATAAATAAAATAGGTAGTACAATATGTTCAGTAATTACAGATTAGGCAGCAATTAACTATGATGAACCACGATATTTAAAGGTGGTAAAGGTGAAGAGACAAGTGTAAATCATTTGACTGCCGATGGTGTTGAAGAAGCGAATGCCCATAATGTGCCTTCCTGCATGCCATAGGCACGAACCACTTTTGTCCAACCCCTTGTGATGATCGCCCGCCCATCCTTCACCACCTTCAGGAAGACTTCTTGAGCATTATCATGGTAGCATGAATTATATACTTTAACCTTAGTTGCCTCCACTCCGGTCATGTAGTTTGCAAGGTAATCATGAGTAAATAGCTTCGGAAACCACTGAAAAGAGAAAAATATCAGATACTGAGGTCTAATAGAGTAACTTGTTGTGGGCATGGGGAAAAGTCAACACATTACTTACCATCCTAAAGTTCACTGTTGTCTTCGACAAAGTGTAAATAAAGAGCTTAATTCCAATCACCCGTTTCTTTCGCCTAACAATCTTTCTTAGTTTCCTCACTTGACACTTGTTCATGAATATCTCATTGCCCCATACGCAAAAGGGATCGAAGCGTGGATCAGTACCCCTCATATATGTACCTACAATCAACCAGTAAATGTTAGAAGCTAAACTGAGATTGCACAAATGATGTAAAATACAACTACCTATGTTCCTAAGTACAAGTATTTTTTTTGAGATTTTAATATGAACTACATACGGATGTATATAGAATTATAGATATAGTTTAGATTAGAATCTAGATTCTCTCATTTTGCTTTTTATGTAGTCTATATTGGAATCTCTAAAAATACTTATATTTAGGAATAGATGGCGTATAAGACATGGGATGCAGCTAACCTCGACGGCAAACAACAGCATCACCCATTGTAGCCCTGTGTAAGTACATGGAAAACCAATGTTAACTACAACAGGGTTAACATCCACCAAAAATAGCAAATGGTAATAAAACGGCAACATCTGTAGTGATATCTTCATTTCGTAAGAGTAGCACGGTAGCAAAGGGACGGATTAAAAAATGGATACAACTGTTAATTGCAACAGGCTTAACAACATCCTAATTCATGTTTTGTAAGTTTGTAGCCACTGAATTAAAACTCTTTAAAAATGGATACAACTGTTAGTTGCAACAGGCTTAATGGCCATTGAAACCGGCACTAATAAAAATGCAATTGGCAGAGTTAAACATCATAGGGCAGGTGCTGCCAGAGCAAATAATGGCCCAGTTGTCTATAGAAAGGTAGGGAAAATAGCTCAAACGTGTTAGGCATGTTTACTACAACATGCTTAATACATCGACAATACAAAAGATAGCCATTAATTGCAACTGGTATTGGTAGATTGAACTGGTGGGTACATACTTGGTAAGTCCTGAGAGGTAGTTGCTGGGGCACTTCATCTTGGCCAGAGCCCGCCCAAAGTCAGTGGCGGCGGAGGCGAGCTGTTCCTCCGGGTCGAAGCGTGGATCAGTGCCAGTGACATGTGTACCTACAGGCAACCAGTAAATGGTAGAAGTTAAATTGCAATTGCACAAATGATGTGAAATACTGTAAGACATGGGATGCAGCTAACCTTGACGACAAACAACAGCATCGGCCGTTATGACCCTGCTTAAGTACATGGACAAGCATGTTAAGTACAACAGGGTTAGCATCCACCAAAAATAGCAAATGGGGCAGCATCTCTAGTATATCTTCATTGCGGAGAGTAGCATGGTAGCAAATGGACAGATTAAAAAACGGATACAATTGTTAATTGCAACAGGCTTAACAACATCCTAAGTCATATTTTGTAAGTTTGTAGCCATTGAAATGCAATTGTTTAAAAATGGATTCAACTGTTAATTGCAACAGGCTTAATAGACATTGAAACTGGTACTGATAAAAATGCAATTGGCATAGTTAAACATCACAAGGCAGGTGATGCCAGAGCAGAGAATGGCCCAGATGTCTATAAAAAGGTAGGGAAAGTAGCAAAAACGTGTTAGGCATGTTTACTAGAACATGCTTAATACATTGACCGTATAGAACATAGCGATTAATTGCAACTGGTATTGGTAAGATTAAACTGGTGAGTACTTACTTGGTAAGTCCTAAGAGGTAGTTGCTAGGGCACTTCATCTTGGCCAGAGCTCGCCCAAAGTCAGCAATGGCGGAGGCAAGCTGTTCCTCCGAGTCGAAGCGTGGATCAGTGCCACTGACATGTGTACCTATAGGCAACCAGTAAATGGGTAGAAGTTAAACTGAAATTGCACAAATTATGTGAAATACTGTAAGACATGGGATGCAGCTCACCTCGACGGCAAACAAAAGCATTGGTCGTTATGACCCTGCGTAAGTACATGGATAGGCATGTTAAGTGCAATAGGGTTAGCATCCACTAAAAATAGCAAATGGGCAGCATCTCTAGTCATATCTTGAGTCATGTATTGTAAGTTTTTTGCTGGTATTGGTGAAATTCAGCTGGACACGGTAATATTTGAACATCACACAGTGTGTAGTACCGAAATAAACAAGGCACGAACATGCTTAATACATAAACCGTACAAATCATAGCCGTTGCAAGTGGTATTGGTAAGATTTAGCTGGTCAGATCTTACCTGTTAAGTCCTGGGGGGGTAGTCGCTGGGGGACTTCATCTGCGCCAGAGCCTGCACCATGTCGGCGGCGGCAGCGGAGGCAAGGTGTTCCTCCGGGTCAATACGCACAGCGGCCATCGCGCCATGGACCGCCATCAGCTCTTGGCGGCGGGGGGGGGGGGGGGGATTTGGAGGCATGAGGATGTTTCGCAGGCGCCATTTAAGCAATCGGGCCGGGGACGTGATAGAGATCGGTGGGTTACCTGACTGGATCCGAGCAGAATGTAGATGTGGTTGAAGCTGTGGTTGCAGTGGTGGCGGTTTGAGATTCCGGTAGGGGGAGGCACGAGGGAGGTGGTATACTGAGGGGAAGGGGATGTGGTTGGAGGAATAAATTCTGAAATCCTGCGCCTAATGAAAATTTCGGTGCGAAACTTGAAACTTGGGCGGGGGAAACACACAACATAGACAAAGCGCGTAAAATACTCGTGTGCGAGAAAATAGAAAGTTGGCAGATCCTGTCTCCAAAAAAATGTACACGTGTACTTGATTTTTTTGGTCAATGGTACGCCTGGTTTATCAGGAAATATCGCACAGGTAACTGACTTATAGGTCATTAACGCAAAAAAACGCAGATGAGTACAACATAGAAACCGTGTGTTTTGTGATCTTCTAATGATTAACCCAAAAAACGCACATGGGCACACATGCTAATCAACGCTCAAAGCCCTCAAAGGATGCTCTTACCGACATTGTACGTTAATACTACAAACTTAAAGTACTACAGGTAATTTGCTCTAATACTACAAACTTAAACTACTTCTCACATGCTGTCATCAGGGTATGCTGGCCAGACGCCGGCATTCTCCTTCCCGGCCTAGTAGGCGGCAGCCCACCATGCTTCGATCTCCGCCAAGCTCTCCTCACCACAGCGTGCGGCCTCTTTTTTCTTGCGGCAGCGGGACTCTCTTTTCTTGACTGCTTTCTGCCTTTTCCGCTCCTTCTGTGCGGCTTTGGCCGCCTCTAGATCCACCACCCATTCGGCCATGGCAGCCTCAAAGTCCGCCCATGTAACTGTCTGGCCACCGTCAACGATGAACTCGGCGCGGCGAGATGCCATCGCTTCTTTACCATGTGTGCGGTCGCGGGCAGGGAGGAACGCGATGCGGCGGGATGCCATCGCTTCCTTACCAGTTACCGTGCGCTGCAGTGCCATGGACGACGCCTGGAGAGCGCTCTCGGACGGAGGGGCTGGGCAGCCGTACAGTGCGGTGGTATTCAAGAGCTCAACCACAAACGACAACAGAAATTTGGTTTCCCTTACAATTTTGCTCGTTCATTATCGCACACGGTTCATCTCCATCGCTTTCGAAAACAGTGTGCGCTGAGCCTATTGTGTGTTGCATTATGATTGGCCGGAACCCCAGCCACGCGGATCGAGCGTGTGCACCATTGGATGTACCGCGATCGAATGGCAATCCACATCCCTCACATCACACCCGAGCACCTGTAGCTGGATTGTATTTATATGCACTAAATGCCTCGAAATGCACATAATCCCCTAAATATGGTAAATGAGCCCGGAAAAATGCCAAATTTGAACACGGTGATTTGCAGGGTGTATGTTCGTCATAGAAAAAACTCCAGTGCAAAGAACGAAGAAAATTTGGATTCCCCTTCAATCTTGAGGATTTCCCTTCCGAAAGCATGGAACTTCCTCGGTGATGGTTCGATTTATGAAGGCTGTGCATGACGACATAAGCCAAACCTTCTCAAATTTTTACCAGGGCATGGTGAGGTCATACCATACCACCATGCCAGGCGTCATGTTTTTTAAGCATTTATTTCATTTTTTTCTATAGTTGAAAACCCAACAAACAAACATTTGTGGTTGACTATTGCCACACATTTCAACGAAATATCTATCCATTATTCCTTGTGAAAGGCATGGGAATTTACTAAATGGCACGAGCATGGTTTTCTAGGCCGTTCTTGTAGACCCTTTCATGCATCGATTGTTTGAACTTGAATTATGCGCATTAATGCCTAGGAAATGCACATAATCCCCTAAATATGGCAAATAAACCCGGAAAAGTGCCAAATTCGAACACGGTGATTTGCAGGTTGTATGCTCATCATAGAAAAAAACTCGTGGACAAAGGACAAAGGAAATTTGGATCCCCCTTCAATCTTGGTGATTTCCCCCTCGAAACGATGAAACTTCCTCGGATGATGGTTCGTTTTATGAAAGGCGCGCATCACGACATAAGGAAAACATTCTCCAATTTTTACCAGGGCATGGTGGGGCCATACCTTGGCACCACGCGAGGCCTCATGTTTTCCAACTATGTGTTTCATTTTTTGTATGGTTGTTAACTGAGTAAACGACGCATTTATGGTTGACTATTGCCACACATTTCCTTGAAATATCTGCCCATTCCCTGTAAAAGGCATGATAATGTACAAAATAACACGAGCATGGTTTTCGAAACCATTCTTGTGCACATTTTCATGCACCGATTGTTCGAATTTGAATTATGTCCATTTAATGCCTAGAAAATGCACATAATCCCCTAAATATGGTAAATTAGCCTAGAAAAATGTCAAATTTGAACACGTTGCATTTGAGGCGGTATGTTGATCGTTGGAAAAAAACTGAATGACAAACTACGACGGAAATTTGGATTCCCCTTCAATCTTGGTGATTTCCCTCTCGAAAGCATTGAACTTCCTCGGTGATGGTTCGATTTATGAAGGGCGTGCATGACGACATAAGCCAAACCTTCTCACATTTTTACCAGGGCATGGTGAGGTTATACCATGGCAACATCCCAGGCGTCATGTTTTTTAAGCATTTATTTCATTTTTTCTATAGTTGAAAGCCTAACAAACAAACATTTGTGGTTGACTATTGCCACACATTTCAATGAAATATCTATCAATTATTCCTTGTAAAAGGCATGAGAATTTACTAAATGGCACGAGCATGGTTTTCCAGGCCGTTCTTGTGGACCCTTTCATGCACCGATTGTTTGAACTTGAATTATGTGCATTAATGCCTAGGAAATGCACATAATCCCCTAAATATGGCAAATGAACTCGGAAAAGTGCCAAATTTGAACACGGTGATTTGCAGGTTGTATGTTCATCATAGAAAAAAACTCGTGGACAAAGGACAAAGGAAATTTTGATCCCCCTTCAATCTTGGTGATTTCCCCCTCGGAACCATGAAACTTCCTCGATGATGGTTCGTTTTATGAAAGGCGTGCATGACGACATTTTTACCAGGGCACGGTGAGGTCAGACCATGGCACTACACCAGGCGTCATGTTTTTCCAAGCATGTATTTCATTTTTGTATAGTTGTTAACCCATTAAACGACGCGTTTATGGTTGACTATTGCCAGACATTTCCTTGAAATATCTGCCCATTCCTTGGAAAAGGCATGAGAATGTACTAAATAGCACGAGCATGGTTTTCCAGACCGTTCTTGTGCACCTTTTCATGCACCAATTATTCGAATTTGAATTATGTGCATAATTAATGCATAGAAAATGCACATAATCCCATAAATATGGTAAATGAGTTCAGAAAAATGTCAAATTTGAACACGTTTAATTTGAGGCGGTATGTTGATCGTTGGAAAAAACTGAATGACAAACTAGGACGGAAATTTGGATTCCCCTTCAATCTTGGTGACTTCCCTCTCGAAAGCATTGAACTTCCTCGGTGATGGTTCGATTTATGAAGGGCGTGCATGACGACATAAATCAAACCTTCTCAGCTTTTAACCAGGGCACGGTGAGGCCATACCATGGCACCATGCCAGCCATCATGTTTTTCAAGCACATATTTCATTGTTCTATAGTTGATAACCCAGTAAATGACGCGTTTGTGTTTGAATATTGCCATGCATTCCATTGAAATCTCTGCCCATTCCTTGTAAAGGGCTTGAGAAATTACTAAATACCACGAGTATGGTTTTTCCAGACCGTTCTTGTGCACCCTTTCATGCACCGATTGTTTGAATTTGAATTGCGTGCATTAATGCCTACAAAATGCACACAATCCCCTAATTGTTGTAAATGAACCCGGAAAAGTGTCAAATTTGAACACGGTGATTAGCAGGGTTTATGTTCATCGTAGAAAAAAACTCATGGATGAAGGACAAAGGAAATTTGGATTCCCATTCAATCTCGGTGATTTACTATCGCACACGATTCATCTTCGTCGCCTCTGTGAACCATGTGTATTCACTCACACATGCAAAAGGAAAAGAAAACCCTCGCCCACTTCGTCCCCACTCACTCACCGCGGAGTCTTGCGCAACTCTGCACCCTAAGCTCGACGTCTGGTGGCGGCGGGCATAGGTCACGCTCCAAACAGCACCGGATTCCGCCTCCACTGCTTTCCGCCGCCTATCTGCACCGACATTCTAGACTCTGGTCGACTGGGGTTTTCTGCGGGATTGGGCCGGGGATTTTTCTCATGGAGAAGGTAATCAACTTAATTAGCGAAATATTCACTCATCTCTTATCGAAGTTCGTCCGTCGCTATTAATCAACCAGCGGAAATTGCCGTGGAATCATTTTTGTTCTAGCTGATTCGTGGGTGTTCATTCATGTGTCCACAGTGCAAACACAAATCGGGCAACTGTGGTCGTGGCCAGTCGGAAACGAAGTTCTATCTCACCATTCCGGATGACTTCAGGGAGCCCTCGGTATGTTCAATCTCAACCTACCACGGTCGGCATGGCCTAAATTTGTGAACATATACCGTCTGTTGCTACATTATCTATATATTTTGCATCAAATCTGTGTTACATTATCTATTTTTAATTCTATATTTTTGTACTTTGCTTGCATCTATGTATGGATATGTTCTATCAGTTACTCCCATATTTGCATCTTGCTATGTTATTTCAATATATCTAATTTACGATCTTAATTTTCATTTCAAGCAGTACACCCCTTGCTTTGCAAGAACAGGAGTAGAAGGAAATTTTGGGCTTTACTTTGCTGATGACTCCGAGGATGTCATATTGACAACGCCACATGGATTTACAATGACAGTTAGCGTAAAACATGATAAAGATGGTCACTCCTATTTTAATGCGGACCTTTGGAGAAAAATGTCTAAGTGTTATGAACTGAAAGCTGGCAATAAAATTCTAGTGCGTGCACCACAGCCTAGTCTAATTAAGATGGATGTTTACTTCCCCAATATCATCAGCCGATCAAAGTCTGATCGAGGTTAGTGTCCTTTCAACTTTCCCCATGCTGTCATATTACTATTTAAGCAACCAATTGATCACTATTTAAGCAACCAATTTTGATATCATATTCTGACTCCATTCCTAGGCAGTAACAAATTCTGTTTACCACTTTATGCGCACTATATATTCTTATGCCATGTTCTGAATAAATAATACCTTTCCACCTCTTAAGCAGGATATGTTGGATGCATAGTGAACGATCTGTATGTTACTAAGCGTACCAAATTTCATTGGAAGGACATGAAGCTTGTCATAAACTTTGTTGATAATCTGACAGAGATAGCACAGCGTATGAACGCTGGATTTTGGATGGGATTAATTAGAATTATGGTGCACACATTGAACAAGACCAATTGTGTGCACAAAGCGCTGGTAAAAAGTCATATTTTAATGTTGATGCTCATAAACTATAGATATCTTCAACGATATGTTACAATGGTTTTTTATTGTACATGTCAACAGAAATTGCCCCCTGTAGCAGTTCCTGGATCAATTTTCCGGCGTGGTCGAATCACAGTTGTGCTTGCTAATAACGCCAAAGTGATTGCAAGGTACTGCATTTCCTGCAAAAATGGAACCATTCAAATTAACAAGTTCTCGCTTCTCATGGCAATGCATCCATATTGGAAAATTGGAGACACTGTTCTACTCCTGCTCTACCAAGGCACAGGAGGGCTCTTCCTTTTCATTGACGAGATATCGAGTCGCGATGATCAAGCTGCTTCCAGTGGATAGTTGTGGTTGTTGGCCCTCAGCCTCTTAAAATGTGCCAGGTATTACTATATATGTTAAGTATGTAGATATGGACCATATGGTTGTTAGCCCTTAGCCTCTTAAAATGTGATAGTTGTTAGTATGTTAAGTATGTAGATATGGACCATATGGTTGTCAAAACCGTGTTACGAGGGTCCTCCTTTTGTCGAATAGTGTAACCACTATATATATGTTACTCAAATGTTGTTACCCAAGTTCATAAATTTTCCTGGAAAGTATTAGTATCGTACACAATTCATTGAGTTTAAGCATGTGCCTGATGTCCAGAAGGCATTTGCATATGAACTGTCCATATTGCAAATTCACACACATGTTCACATAAGGAAACGTATGTGTAACATACTAATCATCGCACACGAGTACTCGCAGACGCATCGTGTGCCATACTCCTAGCCACCGCAAGCAACTAGTTTGCATTTTTCAAAGTTTTTTGTACACACAGAATCACACACGAAGTAACTGTATTAACCGTCTGTGTTGTAATTTCTCATCGCAAATAGTTCATCCGAGTCGACAGTTTGGCACGTATCACACACATCTTGTTTACACGACTCATTTGTGTTCTTTTGGCTCATCGCAAATAGTTCATCCATGTGAACTGTATGCTGCATATCACACACATCTTATTAAGTTGAACCGTTTCGGTTGTGTTCCCTAATCAAAAACAGTTCGTCCGAGTGAACCGTATGTCGTATATCACACACACATTGATATGGCTGCCCATTTATGTTGTTCTACCTCATCGCAAACACTTCGAATGGATTAACCGTGTGTCCTGCATCGTACACACATTGTTATGGCTGCCTGTTTCTGTTGTTCTGCCTCATCGCAGACAGTTTGAATGGATTAACCGTATGCCTTGCATCGCACACGCAACTAAAATCTTAACCGTGTTTGAGGCATCCATCATCGCAAATGTTTTGCACCTTTTTTGATGGTTTTTTACACCGCCATTTGCAATTATTGCATCGCACACAGTTTCGGCAAAGGGTCTCTGATCGTAGTGTCGCGTTAGCAGTATCCTGCAGTAGTGTCTGGCTATAGCCAAAGCAGCTGCGACTCTAGCTGCAGCAAAAGCAGCAGCGAGGATGATCCGGAATGGAGTGGGGAAGAAGAGGAGCTGAGTGGGGATGAGGAGGTGCATGCTAACGATGGGCAACAGATGGTGGTGGCTGCGGATGACCTAGTGATGGTGGTGGCTGACGATGGGCAAGAGATGGTGGTGGCTGAGGATGACCTAGCGATGGTGCTGCCTGAAGATGGCCTCGCGATGGTGGTGGTGCCTGACAATGACCTCGCGATGGTGGTGGCGCCGGCGATCCCACGGCCGGGCGACATGACCATGCCAATTATGGTAGAAGACTACATCCCACCGCCTCCACCGCCTCGCCACTCTTGGCGCATCAGGATGAGGAAGGAGAAGGAGAAGAAGAAGGAGGAGTGAACTATGTCAGGTATGTTAGATCTCCAAAATAATCTATACTTAGCTTTGTTTCCAACGAAATGACATAAGTTAGCTCTAATATGCTAAGTTATCTCTAATATGCTTAGTTTCCTAGGTTTGCTCAATAATGACATACATGTAGCGACCCGACCCGAATGGATCAAGTCTCTGTGCTTTAGTGTCATCCCTGGATCGGTATACTGACACACACAATACTCGAGGATTTACAACATAGGTAAATCACATGTATAAAGTAACGTAAACACTATTACCTCAATCCATAAAGCAGAAGTAACAACAAAGTTGTGGAGTTCCCGACAACACCAACGACAAAGTTGAGTGTAGACATCGTAACCCTATCGTATCACTTACTCGTCGTAAGAATCCTGCAACATGAGACATTGCAGCCATGTAGGTCAGTACATTGAATGTACTGGCAATTTCACACTGTAGAGCAATGCTGCATAATGGCTATCACTACATGCATATTTGGCTGGTGGAGGCTCTAAGTTTATTTTTGCATAAAGCCAATTTTCCCCTATGAGAAAGGAATACATTTAATTTAACTACCAAGTTTAAGTCATTATTGAGAAGGTAACCCCAACTCAATCCCAAAATAGTATTTATAACCCAACAAATTCATTAAGTAAAGTGATGAGATCAAATCAATAATTCAGGTACCAGATACTCAAGATGTCCATAACCGGGGACACGACTAATCATGATTAGTTTGTACACTCTGCAGAGGTTTGCGCACTTTTCCCCACAAGACTCGATTCCTCCGTTGAATTTCTTGCACTACATGATGTTTGAGAAATGGATGATCGAGACACAGTGTTTCCTAAGATGTCCCCTTAACCGATAGATAGGCCGGTACACCTACAATCCCCTACATCTGCTAGCCTATCATGGAAAGGATTCCCACAACTTACTCAACTATGCCAGAGCCCATAATGGCTTGTGGCTACACACGAAAGTTTCTAGCATGAATAATATTATGATCCCTTTGAGCCTGGGTGGCATTCCATAGGATGATCACACGGGTCCCCCGGGATCTCCTTGGACAACACTGGATTCCCCAGGTGCCCGGGCAAGCCACTGGTATATCCCAAGGATGCCCCAACCATTCCCACCTTAAGTTTCCCTTAGTTAAATACAACTCTCACATCTTTCATGAATCTCACATACCAATCCACATCTACGAGCATAACAAAGCAGTATGAGCATAACGTATAATCCCAGGGTTGATAAAAGACAATAAGTTCCTACCTCAACAACTACTTCCCACACCCACATGTTACCACAATCCTACTCATGCAATATTTGAGGGTCAAACTAATGCATAAAAAAACTAGGTAGTAAAGGGGTATGATCAAAGTGTGAACTTGCCTTGTACTGTTGATGAAGATGATTCGCACTCATAATTCCTGATAGTTCTACTCGTCACACTCCGTTCAACCTATCGTAATCAGGTAATTGCATACATAAGCACTCATGCAAAAGAATCGAAGAAAAGATCTCGGAAAACTTCGAAAACAAGCAATTAACTCTTGCAACGGAAAACAATTTCTAACAGTACCAAAATTGGTTGGATTTGGTCTTATCGGAAATTTTAGGTCAAGAGATTCAATTAGCAAAAAGAATCAATTAAATCCGAGTTATAAAACTCGAGTTATGAACAAAAGAAGTTTGAATTCAAATCTGTTTCAAATCAAATTTTAAACTTTCAAAAATATGTTTAAGTTGGTTATCTAGACAGAGGGGATCATAACGAATAAGTGGGCGTTGGTTTCGTTGGATTTGCACAAACGGTTGAAAAGTTGTGAGGTTTGAAAACCAGGGGCTAATCTGTAAAACAAAACTAACGAATAGGTCCCTGGCAAAAAATTGAAAAGAGAAAGAAAAATTCTACCAAACGCTAACGAATGAATCTGTTCACTGCTGAACCTAATCTGATGAACGTTCGCTAATTACTAAAATAAACAAAACGAAAACAGGTTTTAGAAGAAAAACCAAAACCCTAAAAAAATAAACCGGACCGAGGCGGTTTACCGGTTCAGCAGCGGTTCAGGTCGACGATGGTGGCGGTTCCGGCGGCTTCCCGGCGAGGCGGCACGGGCGGCAGCAGCGACGTGGGGCGGCGCGGCGTGGGGCAGCAGCGAGCGGCGCGGGCGGCAGCAGCGCTGGCGCAAAGCGGCAGCGGCGGCGCGTGGTTGGAGGAGAGACAGGGCCGGGGCGCTCCGCTTATAAAGGCGGGAGGGGGCGGCGCGAAGCGTGGAGGAGGGCAAAGGTGGAGGCGGCGGCGGAGTCCGGCCGCGACACGGCGGCGGCGACGGGATTGCTCGGGACTCTGTCCCGAGCTCGGGGACGAGCGGGCGCGCTGCAGCGCTGTGGCGGCGGCTCTGGTGGGCGTCGGCGGCGGCGGAGCAAGCGGGGAGGGCGGCGCGATGGCGTGCTGCGCAGGCGGTGACGGCAAGCAGCGGCGGCGGCTGGGAGCGGCGAGATGCGGGGGGGGGGGGGAGGAGAGAGGCGGCGGTGCGCGGCTTTATAAAGGGGGGCGGCCTCGGGTGGCGTGGAGTAGGGGCAAAGGCGAGGCGAGGCGGCGGCGGGGAATCCCGATTGGAGACGGCGGCGAGGCGTGCTCGGGCGGGAGTCTGAGGTCGGGGGCCAGCGGCGCGGCTGGGCTGGGCCTGGCTGGAGCTGGGCCGGCCTAGTCGGCGGAAGAGATCTTTTTCTAAACAATTTCTCAGACAACAACAAAAATATAATAAAACATATATACTATAGGCATATAATTTAACAAAATTTTCAGAAGAAGATTTTCTACAACATGAACATTTTTCGAGCGTCAAATATAATTCACAAAAATTTAAATAAAGCAAACAGTGCTACTGGTGCAATAAAACCCAATAAAAAACATTTTAAAAATACCAAAATGATTTCAAAATCATTTCTCTCCATTTTTCTACTGTAGGGAATCATTTTACCCTATTTCCATATATTTTATTTTTGGAGAAAAATAATTTGAATAAAAACCAAATAACTCCAAATTGAATATAATTTCAAAGGGACTTTAAATTTGAGTCTTTGAAACTTCCAACTCATATTTCATATGTTTTGAAGAAGTCATTTTATCTTCTATCATGAAAATCATTGAGTTGCATAAAGTTTCTGAATTTGAAATATTTCCAAATGAGATTCAAATATTTTCAAAACCCCTTTTTCATTTAATTAAATGGAAGAAGTCATATCATCTTCACTCTAAGGTTTTGTGATGAAATGAATTTGAATTCATGGAGATCATAAAAGCAAGTTGAAAGTTTTGGGGAAGTCATTTTATTCCCTCTCATTTAACTTTCAAAAAGTTTCAAATTTTACTCAATTTCACACAAGCAACCACACCACAATCAAACAATCAAACAAATTTATTTATTATAACATTCCAAAATCTTAGAATTTTTGGATGTTACAAACCTACCACCCTTAAAATGAATCTCGTCCTCGATATTCGGAGAGGCTAGCAAGAAATAGGTTAGATTCGGGGTCTTCTCAAAATCCATCGTTTGACCACGAAGGTCTAGAGTGCTACCACCCTTAAAAACATGGTCCCGGTTCCATCAAAACTCATATACTCCCTCCTTATTGTTGGCAGTGTCGATCTTCTCAGATTCTCGGGAGAATTCCTACTCTGGCCTCTTCCGGTAGTGGCATAACCTTTTTCCTCAATTCCCGTGTTCTTTCATCTTGGTAAGGTTCTTCCATGACTGGGTCTTCTTAGCTGACAGGTCTGGCGCCAATACTAAACAACTATCGATATCTCATGGTGGTCCACAATTTATGGTTTCTTCTGCAGGAAATGGTTCTGGGCTTCATTCTCACCATATGACCTACGACTGGCAACAACTGCCTTGTACAAGGGGAAATTGTCATACCATTCTAAGGTTTAAACAAGGTTTTGATATCGTCGTCTCTCTACTACGGGTAAGCCACTCAGATTTACCATCCCATATAGCAAAGCGAATAATAAGAGTAAGTCGGTACGGTGATCAATCCATCCCGCACCCAAATCATTACCTTGTATATGGTTTAGCGAATCTCGTATTCTAACACACGGTGATCCTTACAAGCATTGCATAATTTCTCTTGTCGATGAACTAAGTTCGGATAAATCCATGGATTCTGCAAGCCAAACAAACATCTATCGTTTCTTCACAACTCTCAGGTTTTTGCGTAAACTCCTATAAGATCGTCTATTGATAAAATCGTAACTTCTTCCAGGGTTTTTCCTTCAGCAAGAGTGTGCTTGCTTCTTGGCAGGTCCTAGAGCCTATGGGTTATGGCCCATCCCATCACATTTAATCCTTGAACTCATCATCTAGGGGCAACTGATCATTATTCCAACATCCAGCTAAGGTTAAAACTTCATCTTTTGCTGATAGGTGCTCCATTAGCGTTCTACCATCCAATCCTTCTGAAGAAATGCATGTTTTAACTCAGTACGGTGACGATAGCACAAACGAACGATAACATCATGGATAGCCGTGTTTATGCCCATGTCATTGCCATGAGCTATCATTCCATAGTTGATATCTCCTTCCTTAGGGTTTTCTTGACAAAAACTTTGAGTTTTAACGCTCCATGTTCCGGTCTTTCTCCGACACACCTTGATCTCGGGTATTGACAGCTGCAATAGTCTGACAAGTTCCATAAGGGTAACTTTCCTAGGTCATACCAATCTGGAAATTCTTCAGGGCCTCCAAATTCTCCTAGTCTTCGGAGTCTTCAACCGTTCTAGTTTCCGTTATTATAATGTACGGTAAAATCCTCTTCATTCCAAAGTGGTCTTAGTTGTCCGATATCTTGTACTTCTGTCTCATCAGTCGAATCTTCGTATGGTCAAAAGGGGAAAGGGGTATAGTCTAACTAAAAGGGAATATTTGATAAAGCTCAGAAAAGAAGAGAGGTAAAAGATCTTTTTGAAAATAAAGTTTTAGAGAAAAGCTTTCCTATGGGCTTGCCTGTTTCTAGGGGTCGCGTCCTACAGTCAACATGTGCTCTGATACCATCTTGTAGCGACCCGACCCGAATGGATCAAGTCTCTGTGCTTAAGTGTCATCCCTGGATCGGTATGCTGACACACATAGTACTCGAGGATTTATAACAGAGGTAAATCACATGTATAAAGTAACGTAAATACTATTACCTCAATCCATAAAGCGGAAGTAACAACAAAGTTGTGGAGTTCCCAACAACACCAATGACAAAGTTGAGTGTAGACATCGTAACCCTATCGTATCACTTACTCGTCGTAAGAATCCTGCAACATGAGACGTTGCAGCCATGTAGGTCAGTACATTGAATGTACTGGCAATTTCACAATGTAGAGCAATGCTGAATAATGGCTATCACTATATGCATATTTGGCTGGTGGAGGCTCTAAGTTTATTTTTGCATAAAGCCAATTTTCCCCTATGACAAAGGAATAAATTTTATTGAACTATCAAGTTTAAGTCATTATTAAGAAGGTAACCCAAACTCAATCCCAAAATAGTATTTATAACCCAACAGATTCATTAAGTAAAGTGATGATATCAAATCAATAATTCAGGTACCAGATACTCAAGATGTCCATAACCGGGGACACGGCTAATCATGATTAGTTTGTACACTCTGCAGAGGTTTGCGCACTTTTCCCCACAAGACTCGATCTCCTCAGTTGGATTTCTCGCACTACATGATGTTTGAGAAACGGATGATCGAGACACAGTCTTTCCGAAGTGGTCCCCTTAACCGACAGATAGGCCGGTACACCTACAATCCCCTACATCTACTAGCCTATCATGGAAAGGATTCCCACAACTTACTCAACTATGCCAGAGCCCATAATGGCTTATGGCTGCACACGGAAGTTTCTAGCATGAATAATCTTATGATCCCTTTGAGCATGGGTGGCATTCCATAGGATGATCACACGGGTCCCCTGGGATCTCCTTGGACAACACTGGATTCCCCAGGTGCCCGGGCAAGCCACCGGTATATCCCCAGGGTGCCCCAACCATTCCACCTAGATGTGTATTAAAGTAGCCACCTTAAATTTCCCTTAGTTAAATATAACTCTCACATCTTTCATGAATCTCACATACCAATCCATGTCTATGAGCATAGCAAAGCAGTATGAGAATAACGTGTAATCCCAGGGTTGATAAAAGACAATAGGTTCCTACCTCAACAACTACTTCCCACACCCGCATGTTACCACAATCCTTCATGCAATATTTGAGGGTGAAACTAATGCACAAAAAAACTGGGTAGTAAAGGGGTATGATCAAAGTGTGAACTTGCCTTGTACTATTGATGAAGATGATTCACACTCATAATTCCTGATAGTTCTACTCGTCACATTCTGTTCAATCTATCGTAAGCAAACAATTGCATACATAAGCACTCATGCGAAAGAATCGAAGAAAAGATCTCGGAAAACTTCGAAAACAAGCAATTAACTCTTGCAACGGAATTTTTTTCTTACAGTACCAAAATTGGGTGGATTTGGTCTTATCAGAAATTTTAGGTCAAGAGCTTCAATTAGGAAAAAGAATCAATTAAATCTGATTTATAAAACTCGAGTTATGAACAAAAGAAGTTTGAATTCGAATCTGTTTGAAATCAAAATTTGAACTTTCAAAAATACGTTTAAGTCGGTTATCTCGACAGAGGGGATCATAACGAAGAAGTGGGCGTTGGTTTCGTTGGATTTGGACAAACGGTTGAAAAGTTGTGAGGGTTTGACAACTAGGGGCTAATCTGTAAAAGAAAACTAACGAATAGGTCCCTGGCAGAAAATTAAAAAGAAAAAAAATCTACCGAATGAACGTTTGCTACCGAACGCTAACAAACGAATCTGTTCACTGCCAAACCTAATCTGATGAACGTTCTCTAATAACTAAAATAAAAAAACAAAAACAGGTTTTAGAAGAAAAACCGTAACCCTAAAAAATAAACCGGACCGGTTCGGTAGCGGTTCGGGTCGACGACGGGGGCGGTTCCGGCGGCTTCCCGGCGAGGCGGCGCGGGCGGTAGCAACGACGTGGGGTGGCGCGGTGTGGGGGAGCGGCGAGCGGTGCGGGCAGCGGCGCGGGCGGCAGCAGCGAGCGGCGCGTAGGCGGCGGCTCGGGCGGCGGTGGCGGCGGCGCAAAGCGGTAGCGGCGACGTGTGGTTGGAGGAGAGACGGGGCCGGGGCGCTCCGCTTATATAGGCGGGAGGGAGCGGCGCGAAGCGTGGAGGAGGGGCAAAGGTGGAGGAGGCGGCGGAGTCCGGCCGCGACACGGCGGCGGCGGCGGGATTGCTCGGGACTCTGTCCCGAGCTCGGGGACGAGAGGGCACGCTGCGGCGCTGTGGCGGCGGCTCTGGTGGGCGTCGACGGCCGCGGAGCAAGCGGGGAGGGTCGGCACGATGGCGTGCTGCGCAGGCGGCGACGACAAGCAGCGGCGGCGGTGCGGCGAGATGCGGGGGGAAGGAGAGAGGCGGCGGGGCGCGGCTATATAAAGGGGGGCCTCGGGTCGAGTGGAGTAGGGGAAAAGGCGAGGCGAGGCAGCGGCGGGGAATCCCGATCAGAGATGGCGGTGAGGCGTGCTCGGGCGGGAGTCCGAGGTCGAGGGCGAGTGGCGCGGCTGGGCTGGGCCTGGCTGGAGCTGGGCCGGCCGAGTCGGCGGAAGAGATATTTTTTAAATAATTTCTCAGACAACAAAAATATAATATATACTATAGGCATTTAATATATCATAATTTTCAGAAAAAGATTTTTTACAACATGAACATTTTTGTAGCGTCAAATAAAATCCACAAAAATTTAAATAAAGCAAACAGTGCTACTCGTGCACTAAAACCCAATAAAAACATTTTAAAAATACCAAAATGATTTGAAAATCATTTCTCTCCATTTTTCTACTGTAGGGAATCATTTTACCCTATTTCCATATATTTTATTTTTGGAGAAAAATAATTTGAATAAAAACCAAATAACTCCAAATTGAATATAATTTCAAAGGGACTTTAAATTTGAGTCTTTGAAACTTCCAACTCATATTTCATATGTTTTGAAGAAGTCATTTTATCTTCTCTCGTGAAAATCATTGAGTTGCATAAGTTTCCGAATTTGAAATATTTCCAAATGAGATTCAAATATTTTCAAAAACCCTTTTTCATTTAATTAAATGGAAGAAGTCATATCATCTTCCCTCTAGGGTTTTGTGATGAAATGAATTTGAATTCATGGAGATCATAAAAGCAAGATGAAAGTTTTGGGAAAGTCATTTTATTCCCTCTCATTTAACTTTCAAAAAGTTTCAAATTTCACTCAATTTCACACAAGCAACCACACCACAATCAAACAATCAATCAAAACTATTTATTTAATATAACATTCCAAAATCTTAGAATTTTGGGATGTTACAATACACTTGGCTTACTTGTGAAAAAGATGGCATAATTATGCTTAGTTAACTCAAAAATGGCATAATTAGTTAAGTTAGCTCCAAAATGACCCATTTAACCTAGGTTAGCTCCAATATGATCCATTTTACCTAGGTTAGCTCCAAAATTACCAAGTTTACCTAGGTTAGGTCCAATATGATCTATTTTAGCTAGGTTAGCTCCAAAATTACTTATGTTAGCACAAAAATGACCTATACTTACCTTATTTTCCTCCAAATTGACATAATAAGCTTAGTTAACTAAAAATGGGATAATTACCTATGTAAGCTCTAAAATGACACAAATAAGGAATAAGAAGAAGAAAAACAAGGAAGAGGAGAAAAAGAAAGAATAGAAGAAGAAAGAGAAGAAAAAGAAAGAATAAAAGAAGAAGAATGAGAAGGAAAAGGGTAAAAACCTTCTTCTTCTTCTTCTTCTTCTAGTCTTCTTCTTCTCCAAAACGACCTAAGTTAGCTCTAATATGCTTAGTTACCTAGGTTAGCTCAATAAAGACCTATACTTACCTGTTTTATATCAAAAATGGCACAATATGCTTAGTTCACTCAAAGATGGCATAATTAGCTAGGTTAGCTCCATTTTACCTAAGTATGCTTACTTCTTCTTCTAGTCTTCTTCTTCTTCTTCTTCCTTTTATTCTTTTCTTCTTCTAGTCTTCTTCTTCTAACTTTCTTGTTTCCCATTTTGCAGATTTCATTTAATTCACGGAAGCTTGTATGGATGGAGTGCTCCTTTTCCCTTTCTGCTTTTATTTTGTGTCGATGAACTTGCATGGATGGAACTTGTTATATGGATGGATAACGGTGTTGGATGAACAATGTGAAACTTTTGTAATATGTGTGGATGGAACTATGTGTTGGATATGTATGTATATATGATGAAACTTCTGTGTTGGATATGTCTTCTGTGAAATTTGTGTGTTGAAACTTGTGTGTTCAAATTGAATGAATATAAGAAAAAATAGAAAAAAACAAGGGCTATACAGGATCTTTGCCGTCCACTGGCATATGGTAAATAGATTTTCCATTAGCCAGCAGACGGCAAAGATGCCATGTGGCAGCTACCTATTCAACTTGGGGGCTGGCCTATTTGGTTACTTTGTCGTCTACTGGCTGACGGCAAAGGTGCAATGGTCTTTGCCGTCTGCCAAGGGACGGCAAAGCGCACCGTTAGCCCCCTAACGGCCGTAAGCTACCACGTGTGCCGTCCAGGACCTTTGCCGTCAGTCGGCTGACGACAAAGACCATTTCGTCTTTGTCGTCCGCCAACAGACGGCAAAGAAGCCTTCACCGTAGCCTATTCAGCCGGACCTGTTGCCGTCTGCTGACGGACGGCAAAGGCCTTTGCCGTCAGCCAGGTATGCCTTGGCGGACGGCAAAGTGCCTGATTCCTGTAGTGTCTTGTGTTCAATCTTGTTACCGGAACTATAGATTGGTGCTTGTGGGTGACGAGTAGTGTTGATTACATCTTATAGTTGATTACTATATGGTTTATTTGGTGGAAGATTATATATTCAGATCCATTATGCTATTTAATACCCCTCTGATCTTGAGCATGATTATCATTTGTGAGTAGTTACTTTTGTTCTTGAGGTCACGGGACAAATCATGTTGCAAGTAATCATGTGAACTTGATGTGTGTTTGATATTTTGATAATATGTATGTTGTGATTCCCTTAGGGGTGTCATGTGAACGTCGACTACATGACACTTCACCATATTTGGGCTAAGGGAATGCATTCTGGAGTAGTAATTAGATGATGGGTTGCGAGAGTAACAGAAGCTTAAACCCCAGTTTATGCGCTAATCCGTAAGGGACCGATTGGATCCTAAAGTTTAATGCTATGGTTAGAATTTATCCTTAATACTTTTCCCGTAGTTGCGGATGCTTGCGGGAGGTTAATCATAAGTAGAAGGTTTGTTCAAGTAAGAACAGCACCTAAGCACCGATACACCCACATATCAAATTATCAAAGTAGCGAACACAAATCGAACCAAGATGATGAAAGTGACTAGGTGAAATTCCCGTGTACCCTCAAGAACGCTTTGCTTACTATTAGAGACCGTTTTGGCCTGTCCCTTTCCTCAAAAGGATTGGGCTACCTTGCTGCACTTTTGTTATTAGTATCATTACTTGCTCGTTACAAAAATATCTTGCTATCAAACTTCTCTGTTACTTACAATTTCAGCACTTGCAGACATTACCTTGCTGAAAACCACTTGTCATTTCCTTCCGCTCCTCGTTGGATTCGACACTCTTATCGAAAAGAGCTACAATTGATCCCCTATACTTGTGGGTCATCAAGGCTATTTTCTGGCGCCGTTGCCGGGGAGTGAAGAGCCTTTGGTAAGTGGAATTTGGTAAGGAAACATTTATATAGTGTGCTGAAATTTACTTTCACTTGATACTATCGAAAACAATCCTTTGAGGGGTTTGTTCGGGGTATGTTCACCTCGACCGGAACCACAATTAGCTACCCCTCAACCTACTGCACCTACTGAAAATATTGAATATGAAATTCCTTCAGGTATGATGAACAACTGCTAGCTAATCCTTATGCAGGAGACGGAACAGAACATCCTCATATGCACTTGATATATGTGGAACAAATTTGTGGATTGTTTAAGCTTGCAGGTTTACCCGGAGATAAAGTTATGAAAAAGGTTTTCCCTTTATCTTTGAAGGGAAAAGCATTGGCACGGTATATGCTATGCGATGATATTGTATCCTGGAATTGGAATCGATTGAAATTGGAGTTCCATCAAAAAAATTATCCTATGCATCAGTTCATCGTGATAGGAATTATATATATAATTTTTGGCCTCGTGAAGGAGAAAGTATCGCTCTAGCTTGGGGGAGGCTTAAGTCAATGTTATATTCATGCCCCAATCATGAGCTCTCAAGAGAAATTATTATCCAGAACTTTTATGCTCGGCTTTCTCGTAATGATCAAACCATGCTTGATACTTCTTGTGCTGGTTCTTTCATGAAGAAGACTATTGAATTCCGGTGTGATCTTTTGGAAAGAATTAAATGCAACTCTAAAGATTGGGAACTTGACGAAGGTAAAAGAGTCAGGTATTACGCTTAAGTATGAATGTGTTAAACCTTTTATGAATACCTATGCTTTTCAAAAGTTTAGCACTATATATGGACTTGACTCTGAGATAATAGCCTCTTTTGTGAATCATTTGCTACTCATGTTGATCTCCCTAAAGAAAAGTGGTTTAAATATCACCCACCTATAAAAGAAGAAATTAAAGAACCGGTACTAGCTAAGGAAGAAACTATACTTTATAATGTTGATCCAGTTGTTCCTACTACTTATATTGAAAAACCACCTTTCCCTATTAGGATAAAGGAACATGCTAAAGTTTCAACTGTGGTTAACAAAAGTTATATTAGAACACCTAAACCAGATGAACAAATTAAAGTAGAACCTAGTATTGCTATGGTTAAGGATCTCTTGGAAGAAAATGTAGACGGGCATGTTATTTACTTCTACGAGGAAGCTGCTAGAATTGCCAAACCTGATAAAAAGGATAAACACATACCTGTTGTTGGCATGCCCGTTGTCTCAGTTAAAATAGGGGATCACTGTTATCATAGTTTATGTGACATAGGTGCTAGCATGAGTGCTATTCCCTACTCCTTATACCAAGAAATTATGAATGACATAGCACCCGCAGGGATAGAAGACATAGATGTTACTATTAAACTTGCTAATAGAGATGCTATATCACCAATTGGGATTGTTAGAGATGTTGAAGTCTTCTGTGGGAAAATAAAATACCCTACTGATTTTCTTGTTCTTGGTTCCCCACAAGATGACTTCTGTCCCATTATCTTTGGTAGACCTTTCTTGAACACCGTTAATGCTAGAATAGATTGTGAGAAACAAACTGTCAGTGTTAGTTTTAGTGATGAGTCTCATGAATTTAATTTCTCCAAGTTTAGTAGAAAGCTTCATGAAAAAGAATTGCCTAGTAAAGATGAAATAATTGGTCTTGCTTCTATTGTTGTGCCTCCTACTGATCCTCTAGAACAATATTCGCTAGACCATGAAAATGATTTACATATGCATGAAAGAAATGAAATAGATGATATTTTCTTTGAACAACGTCCTCTGCTTAAACATAATTTGCCTATTGAAACTCTAGGAGGTCCTCCTCCACCAAAAGGTGATCCCGTGTTTGAATTAAAACAATTGCCAGACAATTTGAAATATGCTTATCTTGATGAAAAGAAGATATATCTTGTTATTATTAGTGCTAACCTTTCAGAACATGAAGAAGAAAGATTATTAAAAGTTCTAAGGAAGCACCGAGCTGCTATTGGGTATACTCTTGATGGTTTAAAGGGCATTAGTCCCACTCTATGTCAGCACAAGATTAATATGGAACCTGATGCTAAACCTGTTGTTGATCACCAATGTCAGTTAAATCCGAAGATGAAAGAGGTGGTAAGAACGGAAATATTAAAACTTCTGGAAGCAGGAATAATCTATCCTATAGCTGATAGTAGATGGGTAAGCCCTGTTCATTATGTTCCTAAGAAAGGAGGTATTACTGTTGTTCCTAATGATAAGAATGAACTTATTCCACAAAGAATTGTTACAGGCTATAGAATGGTAATTGATTTTAGAAAATTAAATAAAGCAACTAGAAATGATCATTACCCTTTGCCTTTTATTGATCAAATGCTAGAAAGATTATCTAAGCATACACACTTTTGCTTCCTTGATGGATACTTTGGTTTTTCGCAAATACCTGTTTCTCAACCTGATCAAGAAAAGACCACTTTTACTTGTCCCTTTGGAAGATATGCTTATAGACGTATGCCTTTTGGTTGATGCAATGCACCTACTACCTTTCAAAGATGTACTGCTATATTCCGTGACTTTTGTGAAAAGATTGTTGAGGTTTTCATGGATGACTTTTCTGTCTATGGGAAGTCTTTTGATGATTGTTTAAGCAATCTTGATCGAGTTTTGCAGAGATGTGAACAAACAATCTTGTCTTGAATTGGGAGAAGTGCCACTTTATGGTTATTGAAGGTATTGTCTTGGGACATAAGATTTCTGAAAAGGGTATTGAAGTGGACAAAGCTAAGGTTGATGCGATTGAGAAAATGCCATGTCCTAAGGATATCAAAGGTATTCGTAGTTTCCTAGGTCATGCTAGTTTCTATAGGAGATTTATCAAAGATTTTTCTAAAATTTCTAGGCCTCTTACAAACCTTTTGCAAAAGGTTGTCCCTTTTGTTTTTGATGATGATTGTTTTGAAGCCTTTGAAACACTCAAGAAAGCCTTAATTTCTGCACCTATTGTTGAACCACCTGATTAGAACTTGCCTTTTGAAATTATGTGTGATGCTAGTGATTATGTTGTTGGTGTTGTTCTAGGACAAAGAGTTGTTAAGGAATTGAATGTTATTCATTATGATAGTAAAACTCTAGACAGTGCTCAAAAGAATTATGCTACTACCTAAAAAGAATTCCTAGCAGTGGTGTTTTCTTGTGATAAATTTAGATCTTACATTATTGATTCAAAAGTAATTGTTCACACTGACCATGCTGCTATTAAATTTCTTATGGAAGAGAAAGATGCTAAACCTAGACTTATTCGATGGATTCTCTTGCTACATGAATTTGATTTGCATATCACTGATAGAAAAGGAGCTTGGAATCCCTTAGCTGATAAATTGTCTAGGCTTGAAAATGTGCTTGATGACCCACTACCTATTGATGATAGTTTTCCTGATGAGCAGTTAGCTGCAATAAATGTTTCAAATAAAACTCCTTGGTATGCTGATTTTGCTAATTATATTGTTGCTAAATATTTCCCACCTAGAATCACATACCAACAAAAGAAAAAATTCTTCTATGATTTAAGACACTACTTCTGGGATGACCCACATCTTTACAAAGAAGGAGTAGATGGTATTATTAGACGTTGTGTACCTAAGCATGAACAGGGACAATTCTTTCGGAAATGTCACTCCGAAGCATACGAAGGGCATCATGCTGGAGACAAAACTGCTCACAAGGTATTGCAATCTAGATTTTATTGGCCTACTCTCTTCAAGGGTACCCATAAGTTCATCTTATCTTGTGATGAATGCCAAAGAATAGGTAATATCGGTAAGCGTCAAGAAATGCCTATGAATTATTCACTTGCTGTTGAACCATTTGATGTTTGGGGATTTGATTACATGAGACATTTTCCTTCCTCTAATTGGTATACACATATTTTGGTTGTTGTTGATTATGTTACTAAATGGGTAGTAGCTATTCCAACCAGTAGTACTGATCACAACACCTCTATTAAAATGCTTAAGGAAGTTATTTTCCCAAGGTTTGGAGTTCCTAGATATTTAATGACTGATGGTGGTTCACACTTTATTCATGGTGCTTTTCGTAAAATGCTTGCCAAGTATGATGTTAACCATAGAATTGCATCACCTTATCATCCTCATTCTAGTGGTCAAGTTGATGTTAGCAATAGAGAAATAAAATTAATTTTGCAAACTACTGTCAATAGGTCCAGGAAGAATTGGTCAAAGAAATTAGATGATGCACTTTGGGCTTATAGAACAGCATATAAAAATCCTATGGGTATGTCTTGTTATAAAATGGTTTATGGAAAAGCTTGTCATTTGCCTCTTGAATTAGAATATAAAGAATATTGGGCAATCAAGGAACTCAACTGTGATTTCAAACTTGCCGGTGAAAAGAGGTTATTTGATATTACCTCATTAGATGAATGGAGAACCCAAGCTTATGAAAATGCCAAGTTGTTTAAAGAAAAAGTTGAAAGATGGCATGATAAAAGAATCCAAAAGCGTGAGTTTAAAGTTGGAGAATATGTTCTTTTGTACAACTCTCGTTTCAGGTTCTTTGTAGGAAAACTCCTCTCAAAATGGGAAGGACCCTATGTTATCGAGGAGGTTTATCGATCTGGAGCTCTCAAAATAAATAATGCCGAAGGTACTAACCCGAAGGTTGTTAATGGGCAACGAATAAAACATTATATCTCAAGTACGCCCATTAATGTTGAAAGCAATATTATCCAAACTTTGACCCTGGAAGAACACATAAAAGAGTCCTTCCGGAACGCTCCAGGATAGTGAAAATAAGGAGGTACGTGATACGGTAAGTAAATGGACTCCGAAAAATCCACAAAAATATTTTTTGTCAGTTTTGGAATATTTAGAAAATTAGGAAAATAAGAAACTTCCAGGAGGCGTACCCTGGTGGGCACAAGACACCAGGGGCACCTTCCGGACTCCGTTTTTCTATAGTTTGCTTGTTTCCCAAGATAAAAAATCTTTATATACCTCCCGAACCTATTAACCACCGTATCGCGGAGAAATCTTCTATTTTCTTTTCTCGTTGTTTTCCTGTCAGATCTGAAAATACGTCATCCCAAAACCCCAAGTCCTATGGGGATGTGGAGCACTATGGCTGGACCACGGAGGAAGATAAAGACTATTATCCTAGGGAGAAGGAGGAGACGAGCTCATATGAGGACGAAACCCCGTTGCCTCAACCTGGGGACATGCATGTGGAATTCAAGAAATCAAGTCTCCCAAACAAACCAAAGAGGCCTAAGATTCAGTTCATACCCTTCCGTCTTTTGCAGGAAAATAAGCAAGATCTTTGCAAAAAGGTACTGGAGCTTGAGCAAGAGGTCGGTGAATTGAAGGAGGAAAATTCGAAGGAAGAAGGATAAACCCACTACTTCCACACCACCACCATTTTCTTCACCACCAAAATAAAATTGAGTTTCGGGTATGGGCACTCCCCTTGGCTTCCGCCAAGCTTGGGGGAGGTGCCCCGGTATCGTATCATCCCCACTATCTTTTTGCTTTTACTATTTTAGTTCGATCTTTTGCTTTAGATGAATAAAAGTTTAGTTCAATACTTTCTTTTTGAGAGCTTGCCTAGTGATCTATCCTTGTAATCGTGTGCAAGATATATAATAAAGTTAGTTTGAGTTTTTGCTTTCTTTACTTTCATGTTGCAATAAAAAGAAAGGATATAAATAAAAAGAAAGGAAATAAAAGAAAAAGATCATATGTTAATCCTATGGTAGGTGATGACACCACATAAGGAAAAGTATAAGTAGAAAATTTTATTAGAGATTGACAAACATAGCATTGGTCATGATGAAACTCATGAAAGAATTAATAAGGGAAGAGAAGATTCACATATAAATACACTATCCTAGAAATCTTTTGTGATTGTGAGCCCCCATCAAAATATTATATGCCAAAATTGTTGACGTTGGACAAGGATGACAACTTAATGATTTATGTTTGTTCATATTCACATAAAAGTCATATTGTCATAGATCCTTCAACATGTGGTGCTTGCCCCTATCTTTGCTAGCCAAAAATTCCGCACCAAGTAGAGATACTACTTGTGCATCCAAAAACCCTTAAACCCAAATCTTATTTTCAAGAGTCCACCATACCTACCTAGGGATTGAGCAAGATCCCTCAAGTAAGTTGTCATCGGTGCAAAAAGGCAATAAAAATTGCTTCTAAATGTGTGAGATCATTTAGTGTAAGAGAATATTGAGCGTTGCACGAACTTGTGATGGTGAAGAATAAAAGCGACAAACTGCATAATAAAGGTCGCTATCACAAGGGGCAATGCAACGTGACGTTCTTTTACAGGGTTGAGCATACAAACAAGTAAGTGCATGGAAACCTCTGCTTCCCTCTGCGAAGGGCCTATCTTTTACTTTTATGTATTTACTTTGATGTAAAGAGTCAAAGTTTTCTCTCTATTCCTTTTTATTTTTTTCCTTTGACAAGCATCATGTGGTGAGGAAAGATCTAGGCACATATGTCCAGTTGAATATGGGTGGCATGAGTTATAATTGTTGACATCACCCTTGAGGTGAATACGTTGGGAGGCAAAACCATAACCCCCTATATTTCTATGTGTCCGGTTGAAACGTTTTGCTCATGTGTATGCAGTGAGTGTTAGCAATCATAGAAGACTATATGATGGTTGAGTATGTGGACTTTCCTAAAGGCTCCGATACATGACCCTTCCTGACAATATGATGAATTGTAGTTGCAAAGTTGACTGAGAACACAGTTTGTTGGTTTCTAATAGAGTTTACGCTTTATACTTCAATTGTGTGATGAATTGACACTTATTCATGAGAACTCTATGATAAAAGTCTTATGTTTAAATTTGTTGTTGTTATAATAATCTACATAATGCTTCTATGTCCGTATTTTTTTATCGACACCTCTCTCTCTAAGCATGTGGACATGTTTTTCGATTCGGTTTTCCCTTGAGGAGAAGCGAGGTCTAAGCTTGGGGGAGTTGATACGTCCATTTTGCATAATGTTTTCTTACTGTTATTTATGATGTTTTATGCATAATAATGCTTTTTTGAGTAATTCTAATGCCTTTTCTCTCATAATTTGCAAGGCACACACAAAGAGGGAGAATTCCGGCAACTGGAAATCTGGACCTGGAAAAGCTACGTCAGGCCACCTATTCTGCACAACTCCAAACAAGCTTAAACTTCATGGAGATTTTTTATGGAATATTTGAAGAATAATGGAGCAAATAACTACTAGAGGGGGACCACAAGGTGGGCACACCCACCTGGGCGTGCCAGGGAGCACAGGCGCGCCCTGGTGGGTTGTGCTCACCCAGGCCCACCTCCAGTGCCCATCTTCTAGTATATAAGTCATTTTGACCTAGAAAAAATGAGGAGAGGACTTTCGGGATGGAGCGCCGCCATCTCGAGGCGGAACTTGGGTAGGAGCACTTTTGCCCTCCGGCGGAGCGATTCCGCCAGGGGAACTTCCCTCCCGGAGGGAGAAATCATCGTCATCATCATCACCAACAAATCTCCCATCTTGGGGAGGGCTATCTCCATCAACATCTTCAACAGCACCATCTCATCTCAAACCCTTGTTCATCTCTTGTGTTCAATCATGTTACCGGAACTATAGATTGGTGCTTGTGGGTGACTGTCAGTGTCAAAACCGGTGGATCTCGGGTAGGGGGTCCCGAACTGTGCGTCTAAGGTCGATGGGAACAGGAGACAGGGGACACGATGTTTACCCAGGTTCGGGCTCTCTCTATGGAGGTAATACCCTACTTCCTGCTTGATTGATCTTGATGAATATGAGTATTACAAGAGTTGATCTACCACGAGATCGTGATGGCTAAAACCCTAGAAGTCTAGCCTGTATGACTATGATTATGATTCTTGGCCTCTACGGACCTAGCCCTCGGGGTTATATAGACACCGGTGGGATCTAGGGTTACATAAGATCGGTTACAGAGAAAGGAATGTTCATATTTGGACGCCAAGCTTGCCTTCCACGCCAAGGAGAGTCCCATCCGGACACGGGAGAGAGTCTTCGGTCTTGTATCTTCACAGCCCTTTAGTCCGGCCCATGTCCAACAGGCCGGATGCCCGATTACCCCTTAGGCCAGGACTCCCTCAGTAGCCCCTGAACCAGGCTTCAATGACGAGGTGTCCGGTGCGCTGATTGTCTTCGGCATTGCAAGGCGGGTTCCCCTTTCCGAATACTCCAAGATAGTCTTCGGACGCAACGAACGTGTCCGGATCTGCAACACAAATACCACACTCAACCGCAGAGAGTATAATATTTCACGAGTCCAATCCGCTGACAACTTTTTGTAAGGTGACATCACGTCTGCCCGGTCATTATTTCAAACCATTTTCATTTGCCGTTCCACGTTCCGAGATGCGGTTTTCATTGGCACGTCTTGTCAAACTAGAGATCGTGTCCCCTTATTGCGGGATTCTCATCAATACGGGCGTGGGTAATCCAACCGTGCCATTTGCACAGCCCTTGGGAACAGGCGAGTTTTAAGGCGAGTGGGGAGGCGCTTGATATTCACTGCCTTTATAAGAAGATACTTTTCTTCACCATGCCTTCTCTCTTTCTCTGCCCTTCCATTCTCGAGCTCCAGCGCCCAAGTCGTCATCTTTTCCGCCTTAAGAAAGCAGTCAACCATGTCCGGATCTGGAGCACAAGGCAAGTGGATGGCCTCCTCCGTCAAGGAGAAGGACATCACCGAGCTTCGGGAGGCCGGGTATCTGGCGAAAGAAATTGCCCACCGGCTTCCGGCCAAGGGGCAAGTCGTCCCCACCCTGAAGCCCAATGAGAGGGTGGTGTTCGTCCCCCATTTCATCCGCGGGTTAGGGTTTCCTCTCCACCCTTTCATCCGCGGACTTATGTTCTATTACGGGCTAGATTTCCATGATCTAGCCCCAAACTCCTTCCTCAACATCTCGGCATTTATTGTCGTGTGCGAGGCCTTCCTCCGCATTCCTCCCCACTTCGGACTGTGGCTCAAGATATTCAACGTGAAGCCGAAGGTGGTGGATGGTCAACACGCAGAGTGCGGAGGCGCCAAGGTGAGCAAGATGCCCAACATTACATGGCCCAATGGTACTTTTGTGGAGACCGTCAAAGAGTGGCAGAAACTGTGGTTCTATATCACAGAGCACCATGACGCCACCTGGGCCGCGGCTCCCGAGTTCAAATCCGGAGCTCCAATGCGGATCACCTCCTGGATAGAGAAGGGCCCAATATGGTCTTCGTTGGACGAACTGATAGCGCTACAAACATGCATCCAAAGCATGGTGGATAAAAACATCAAGCTCATCAACATGATCCAGGTGATGCTAGTTCACCGGATCCTTCCATGCCAGAGCCGAACATGCCCTTTATGGGAATTTGATCCGGAGAAGCACCAGACCTTGGAAAGGCTCTTCGGAACCACTCACGAAGATGTCTGGAAGTTGCTCTTTAAAGGCAATGAGATGCCGCCGGACATAGACTCGGACCGCGGGCCCGATCTTGCCCATCCTGCCAGTGCGGTAAGTCTTTCCCGTCTCAAGGTACATCCTCTACTTGCTTGTTCAAGGAAGATATCTAAAACTTCACTATTTATTTTTTCAGGTATGGACATAGAAAGCGGAGCGGATTCGGTGTCCGGCTCTGCTGCCCAAGGAACCAGTCATCCCGCTCCTGGCGAAGATGCTATGCCGGAGAAGAAGGCCAAAAGTGGCCCTCACCGCAAAGGAGCTTCGGACGTGTCGTCCGAAGACAAGACTCACTCCTCTGCCGCCGAAGATGACAACGAGGAGGAGGAAGAAAGAAACTCTCCCCCTGATGGGGGATGGAAGAAGAGGGCGGCCTCCACAAATCTGGAGGTGGAGGTGCTCAAGAGGGGGAAGGGCCCCCTCGCGGATAACTCCGCGTGGGACGTCGATAGCAGCCCAGAGCGACGCCCCCGAAGCAAGCCCCTGGCCGCATCGCAAATACTAAAAACCCGTATACGTCCATGTATCCGGCCTCTCCTCTTCATGGTATTAACATGTTTAATTATGCTATTGCAGTCCGGCCCACGACAGCTCCCTGCGATCCTCATCAGGAGGTTCGCTGGATTCAAAGGCGATGGCCAGCGAGTCCACCGGCCGCTCACTCTCCCACGGCCAAGGGCGACGACGAGGTGCTGTCCCAAAGGACCTTCCCAGGCCAGGAAGAGGTTCAGGAGGCCGTCAGCACAACAAAAAAAAGACACATCCGTGACATTTTGGGCCGAACGAAAAAAAATTCTGTCATACTTATGACACTTCTATGACGATAATTGTGACAAAACCCAGTATCATAATAGATGTGGTGGGCTCCTACTTCTATGACAAAAAATCATGACAGAAAATGGGCTATTCGTCCTAGGCGGGCCGGAGACGCGGCTGCATGACATTCTTTGGGCCGTCCATGACGGAAAAAACCATGGTAGAAGCGAGGGCGAGGAAAATATCGGGGTGTTCCCGGTTATGGTGGGTGGTCGGGGCCGAGCGATGCGCATTTCTCTCGTACACGCACGCGCGTGGGTGCGAGGCATTGGGCTCTAACTGAACTCGAGCAAGGCGTTGGGCTCTAACTGAACCCGAGCGATTGCACTGCAGGCTACGCGTTACTGAACCCGAGCGATCGATCGATGGCTGTTAACTGAACCCGGTCGAGCGATTCCTTCACTACTGCTGCTAACTAAAGCCGATCGATGCTGCCTCTGGATGAACAGTGAGTGTTGCTGGGGGTTTGGATGAACAGTTCCCAGTGGGGGTGGATGAACAGGACCCCGTGGTGTTACCTCTGGATGAACAGGACCCCGATCGATCGAGCCGGTTGGGGTTGGATGAATAGGACCCCGTGGAGGGCTGGATGAACAGGACCACCCCATGGAGGGCTGGATGAACAGTAGACGATGGAGGGCTGGATGAACAGTAGCCCGTGGAGGGGTGGTTGAACAGGAGCCCGTGGAGAGGGTTGGTTGAACAGTAGCCGGTGGAGTAGCGCGCGGTGGAGGCTGGATGAACAGGAGCCCGTGGATGAACAGTCGCAGGTGGAGGCTGGAGGAGGTCGACGGTGGATGAACAGTAGCCCATGGAGGCTGGAGGGGGTCGACGGTGGAGATGAACAGTATCCCGTGGAGTCCTGTTTTGCGGTAGCCACACCATCCCGATGAACAGGACCCCCGTTTCGACCGTAGCGCTCCAACACAAGTCCTTTTCCTCTGTTTTGCGGTACGCCACACCCCTCCTGATCAACAGGACCCCCGTTTCAACCGTAGGAGGTCCGTTTCCTCTGTTTTGCGGTACGCCAGACCCCTCCCGATGAACAGGATCCCGTTTCGAACATGGTCGGTCGAACACAAGGCTGTTTCCTCTGTTCTGCGGTACGCCAGGCCTCGTTTCCATCGGCTGTTCCGTCCAAGCCCTCCCGATGAACACGACGACGCATTCTGTTCCGACCCAGCCGGTTGGCTCCCCATGAACACGACGACGACGCAGTTTCTCCGTTCTGACCCAGCCATGTACACGAGCCCTGGCCGTACGTACGCGCGAGTAGGCGTTCGAGACCCCGCCCGTATGTACGTACGTGGCCGTATTTACTTTCTTGCACCCTGGCCGCTGTATGTACGTGTACATGCTACGTGCGCGCCTCTACTATGACACGTGCGCGCCTCTACATCGACCAGTATGTATGTACACGTTCGCGACCAGAATGACAATGCTACGTACGCTTCGACCAGGTGGGTCCCGACTGTCAGGCACTTCCTTGCATGCGAAGATGTAGCTGGTGGGTCCCAGCAGTCAGTGGGGATACGTTTTTTTCGCAAAATACGGTGGCCCGTGCGGTGGGTCCCTGCTGTCAGGTGGAGGAATAATTATTTTGCGCGTAATAAGGAGGCACTTCCTTGCGGCCGTCGTGGACCCAGCTGTCAGCCTCTCCACGTACAGTACTCTTCCGATGGAAGTCGTTCCTTGACCACATTGACCACGCCGTGCCGAGAGCACCAGGGCGGTGGACAACGGCGAGGCCTAGGAAGGGGACGACACGGAGCCGGGGAAGACGCGGCAGTGGAAGCCCGCGTGGAGAGGAGTACGAGGGTTCACTGGTTCGGCTGCGGTGTGAGGCTGCCGTCGCCGCAGAATAACAGGGGGTGTGGGTGAGTAGAGGGATGGCCTGGCCAGCGGTGGGAGTAGTAGGGGGCGCTGAGGCCTCCGCGGCATCACAGCCGGCCACGGGAGGCAGGAGCACGCGGCACGACCGGCGCTGGTTTGGGCGGCTGGAGCAAGAAGACCAGAGGTTGAAGAAGCACTACGGCCGTTGGATGGACACCGTATGGTCACTGGAGCTAGAATCGTTCATATTGACTAAGTTTACAAAGCCCTCCGTCCCTGTCAACTTAGTAGGCCCACAAGTCAGCCTCCCACCAAGGTGGGTCCCAGCTAGTAGGGGGAGTATTCATTTTTTTAAGGAGGCACTTCCGGTGGGTCCGAGCTAATAGCGGGGGGAACGTTTTTTCGCGAAATACGGTGACCCGTCTGGTGGTCCCAGCAGCAGGGGGAAACGTTTTTTTCGCAAAACACTGTGGCTCATCCGGTGGGTCCCTCCTGTTATGTGGAGGAATCATTATTTTCCACGTAATAAGGAGGCACTTCCTTGCTGCGGCTGTGGACCCAGCTGTCAGCCTCTCCACGTACAGTACACTTTTGATGGAAGTTGTTCCTTGACCACGTTGACCACTCCGCGTTCCGTTGCATGCATGCGTCCATGGGCGTGGTGCATCCCCACTGTCAGCCTCTCACGTACAGTCATCTTCCGATGACTCTCGGTTGTTGACCACGTTGACCACACCGTGCCGAGCGCACCAAAGGCCGGTGGACGATGGCGAGGCCCCAGACTGGAACGACCCGGAGATGGGGAAGACGGGGCAGTGGAGTCGCAGATGGAGAGGAGTGGGAAACTTGACTGGTTCGGGTGCGCGGCAGCACAGCCGCGGTGCCGCCCACGGGAGACAGGAGCAAGAACAGAGGTTGAAGAAGGAGCACGGCTATTGGATTAACATCCAACGATCCAGCTGCTAGAATCATTTGTTGATTAAGTTGAAAAAGCCCTGCGTACACGTCCGCTTAGTAGGCCCACAAGTCAGCCACCAAATCTGACGGGTCCCAGCTGTCAACGGGAGGAATAATTTTTTCGCATAACAACGAGGCACTTCCTTCCGTGCAAAGATACAACCAGTGGGTCCCAGCTGTCAGCTGGAGGAAACATTTTTCAGCTTAATAAGGAGGAACTTCCTTGTGTGTGACCATGGACCTCATGGGTCCCAGCCGTCAGGTTCTCCATGTACAGTCCTCTTCTGATGACTCTCGTTTGTTGACCACGCCGCACCGAGCGTAGCGAGGCGGTGGACGACGGCGAGGCCCCGGACAGGAACGACTCGGAGATGGGAAGACGCGGCAGTGGAGTCACAGATTGACTGGAGGAGAAGGGTTATAACTGGTTCTGGTGCGGCGTGGGGCTGCAGTCGGTGGAGAATAACAGGAGGTGTGGAGGGGTGGAGGGATAGCCTGGCCGGCGGTGGGGTAGCGCTTCGCAGCGATGCGTGCTAGGCAGAGCCGCTAGCCGCCGGAGGCTGGACCAGGCGGTCCCGGTGACGCTGGAGGAGGAAGACGAGGGATTGAAGGTGCATGCCGACCAAGTTGACAATGCCCTGCATAGGCTTTGACCTATTGGCCCACATGTCAGCCTGCAAAAATGTGGCATATATTTAACCCATGGTTTCTAGAATGTACAGTCTATTAGCTGGGCTGGGTGAACAAATAATTTCGCGTCAATGCGGCCCATTTATATTATCTAAGAAATCCCAGCCCATTTGCACTTCCTTCAAATACACGAATTAGCTGGGCTCGTTATATATATAATGTTATGTTAGAAGGAGCAATTAATATCAAAAATAAACCGGAGAGGCACATTTTTATATATACATAATTAACAAATTAGCGAGTTATTGCTCAAAATAAAAATGAGCGCATTATTATTACATTGGTCCTTAAAATCTTCACAAGCTTTTGTACGCAATCACCAGGATTTTCCTTGCCTGTGAGTTAAAAACAAACAAGGATTTTCCTTGAGAACTTCTGTTAAACATTTACTTTTATAAGTTAATAACACGTGGGATGTTTTTTAATGTATATATAAATCTCTATAAAATATACGATAATAGTAATAATATAAATATATATATATATATAATGTGGTTAAAAAATACATTGGGCTGCCGATCTAAGAAAAAGCCCATAGGCCGGTATGGACCTCAAAAAATAAGTTGAAACCACTGTCACCGTATGTCGTGGGCTACGCATGTTAAAATACAAAACTTAGGCCTAGCTGATACTTATTCGCCCTCTGGAAGAAAATGATACCAGATCCCCGAGCGAACTGGGTTATAGAGGGGGCTGGCGGCACGACTGAAGAAGCACATCAGGAGCGATATTTTTTTCTTCAGTGGATGGCTCTCGATGGCGTTTTTTTACTTGCCTCTGCACCATACAACTTGTATTTTTAGCCTCCCAGTCCGTGGTGGACCAGCAGCCCATTTGCTGGGCTGGCCAAGCTATAGAAACCAGCACTCGATTTTTCATCAAGCCTCAAAAACAATGCAGTACTATGTTTGTTTTGAGGCCGAAAACGTTACGGCAGGGGTTGAGTGGGGGAGGGGGCAAGACAGAGCAAAAAGATTAAAAAGAGTTGATGCACCGTTGCTACCCTAACAAAGCAGGTGCAATTCCTCTCGGGAAGAAGGTGTGCCATTGACACCCACACGTCACATACCCCACAGTAGGCATACTAACAAGTTCACACACAAGCACAACAGAAAAGGTAAACATTCGTATCAAACTCAGGTTCACAGGACACGTTCATATTCATAGCCAACATTCAGTATCAACAACTCAAAAGATTCATATATACGCAAGTTCAGCATGTCTATGGATCCAAATGATTGATAGATCACACAACAATATTCATAGATAATTCACAAAAAGATTCATATATACACATGTTCAGTATGTTTGTGCATCCAAATGATTGAGATCACAGCCAATATGATCCATGGACGAACTTTAATTACCTAGGGTAGAGACTGGTAAATGGTGTTCAGTCGGAGGTACTTCTTGCTAAAATTAATGCTTGTATCAAGTACATAAGAGGCAGCACAGACAATCTGAAATTTGCTTGTAGGTTTATCCTCAAATAGTGGCCTCGTGCCGAGGGAGGTTTGAGCAACTTGGCCGCTACTTTCATCCAACTAGTTTCCTGGCTCATCTTGGTCCTGTAGCTTGCCAAAATTCTACATTGTAGACTGGTAAATGGTGTTCAATCGGAGGTACTTCTTGCTAAAATTAATGCTTGTACGAGTAAACTTTCGAGTACATAAGAGGCAGCACAGACAATCTGAACTTTGCTTGTAGGTTTATCCCCAAATAGTGGCCTCGTGCCGAGGGAGGTTTGAGCAACTTGGCCACTACTTTCATCCAACTAGTTTACTAGCTCATCTTGGTCCTGTAGCTCGCCAAAATTCTACATTGCAGACGAGAAAGGAGGCGGTTGAGAAAATGAACCACCCAATTTTTTTGTGCAGTTCAACTGAAATGGAGCATCCCTGGCGTGCAGACTGATTAAGTGCCAGATGAATATACGCGTCAACCAACTTGTCTGGAATCTTTAGACTCCATGCCATACAGTTCGCTACCATATGTGCCGATAACCAAAAGGCACAAGTTGGGACCAAAGACTGGACTGCGTTTTTCTGGGCTATGCGCCAAGCAATATTTTTGGCGTTCACTCTCCTAATACTTGGAATTTGACAATTGGTTGACGCCGGTTGATACTCAAATGAATATAGGAACTTCTTCTTGTCAACACCAATGCTTGTCTGAGTGAACTTTGGAGTACATAGCAGCAGCATAAGTACCTGTCCATCTGATCTTTTTGTGCAGTTCTACTGAAATCACCTGATGTAATGATTTGCGTGCGAGTTCAGGCTCCAAGTTACTCCTTTATGAAATCAGCAAACAGTAGCACAATACCAAATTACCTATACATATGACAAGCACAATAATCAGGATAAAAACCAGTACCAACCTGTGTGAGGTAGCATATCAATTACTGTTTCCTTTGACTGAAAGCCGAGATAAGCCAAGCAACTGACAGCAAAGGAAGAATGCAAGCCGAGATTAGTGACTAACAGGAAAGGAAGGAAGTTGTCGAGGCAATGAAGCACCCAAAGTTTTTGTGCAGTTCCACCAAAATCGAGCATCCCTGTTGGCACATATATTGAGAGAGTGAGATTACTGTAATAGTGGGACTAGTTGATGAAACATACACTAACAAATAGAAGCACCCTCATTATCTTAATGGGTAAAGTTAGCATTCCCTCCCTGCTCCACCACATGATTCACCTCCATAGACAAACATACACACGTACATGATTCATCATAGGGTGCTACTAAAGATTTGTTTAACTCCGACAGGAAACTTAGGCAGCAATAAATTAGTGGTACTTAAGTACTCCTAATTAATTAAGTGAGACAACAGAAGTGGAAGGGCTCCCTGGAGGATCGTCTCACATGTAAGGTAGTCGTTGCCGGAGCCCTTGAATGGCCTCGACTGAGGCCTCTGGCTTCAGCAAGATCGCCTTGGCACTGTTTACTCTTCTTCTTCCTCCTCTTCATGCTCTGTTTCTCATTCTCCTCACCAGTTGGTGAAACCAAGTACATGATTGGCCTTCTATTTCAGAATTGGTTTTGTCAGTGAGGGAGTACAAGTGTACTAGTAAAAATAGCATTATTTTCTCATGGCAATCGCAAAATAGAGATGAACACATGCATTAAATATCATTCTTACCTAAAGGAAGGTTATGGTGCCAATATGGATGATGAGGATTGGAACACAGATCTCCCTTTGTGCAGTTCCACCGAAATGAACCAACTGTTCCATTCTGACATTCCAGTTAAACAGCAAAAAAGTCACTTCTTTTAAGAAGAATTTTGTGCAGTGCACCAAAAGGTCACAACAGCAACCAGGTGAAATGGATATCCCTGTTTGCACAAAAAGCTATAGAGGAAACAGTCAGAGTCTCAAACAATTACAGGCAAAAACATTTGGCTAAACTTGTCATGGCTTATAACAATGGCATGGCTTCATTTTTACTAGGGGCATTAGATTAAGAACAACTAAATATTTGGTATAAGGGCATGGGACAGTGGGTGCACCAGCAGTCCAGCATCATGTACCTAAACAGGGGCATAAAGTGGTGATTCATAGTTTATTGCCCCGAAAAACAAACATCCAAGAAACATATCTGGGTTGGTCCCATTTTTGTTCACTCTAGCCACCTACTCCTATGCGTGGATAACAAATCTAGTCCTGGTCATACCACTGTGTACAGCGTTACCCCTATATTTCCCTTTTCGACCAAGAGACCGGTTGGATGACCAGTCTGTACTACTTTCACCCCCTTTCCTTCCTGTTTGTACCAAGTCCGATGTACAACATACTAAATTCCCCCACCCCCACTTTATTTCTTGTTTGAACCAAGTACAAGATTCGACTCCATGAAGTAGCTTTACCTCTAACAATAGAAGAAAAAAATAGGTGACGTTGGACCATCCGATCGAGAGGGGCTGAGAGGTAGAAAATGATGCACATGCAGCGACGTAGCGAGCTGGGGAAGTAGAGCTAAGGCGGTTTCGAAGGAAGATATACCTGAAGGTCGTCGGGATGTGGATAGGTGGGCGGCGGGAGGCCGGATCCGCCCACACTAGGGCAACGACGAAGGGATCGGAGGACCTCCCGCGCCGGTGCTCGGCCAGAGATAACGGTGCGGCCGGCAGTGGGTCTCCTCCCTCGCTGTCGACGACGGCCTAAACGCTGCCCCTGCCCCCCTTCACCGGCGGAGGGGGATACGTCCGGATCTGTAACCAGTGGTAAGGATAGAAAGACAATGTTTTTTGAAGGGAGAAAGACAGTGTTACCACCCCTATCTTGTTTAGATCTGGAGAGGATGAGAGTGTGTGAATAGAGCAACCCTAGCAAGCAAGCGCGGAGGCTCCGGCCTATATATACGTAGTGGGGTAGTTTTCCTTTTTCACTCCATCAAAACAATCGTTTAAAATTGTGTACTACGTGCCAGGTCGCCCTTTTTTTAGTTGTTGATTGTTTTTTTAGATAGCTACCCGCTTGTTCCAAGTGGTGTTACGGTGTGCCAGGTCGCACTTTGTATCGTTCAAGTCTGGTTCAAGTCCCTCCATTAAATGAACAACCACCCCCTCGTAAAAATTGTGAACAAGCCCACGGCTAAAACTATCGGAAACGTGGGTTGCCCCAACATGCATTATTATTTATATTTTCTACTCCCTCCATTCCTAAATATAAGTCTTTTTTATTAGCCACACCTAAGACAAGAATTTTTTTATTAGCAGTGAACCCCACATGTCATAGACACAAAAAGTGTGGCAAGATTCTCTTAGGCAAGCCAAAGTGTGTCTAACAATTTGAGCAACTCAATTTAGGCAAGTGTGGGAAAAATAATGTGGCAACATAAGACAAACATAGTCACAATCCAAACAGCCCCGTAATTTTTTGTGAAATGCATGGAAATTTGGTTAGTTAAATTTACAGTCAAAATTTGGCAAGGTGCATCAAATCAACACATGCAAGTATCAAAAGAGAAGTCATGGCATGCATGCATGCGTTGTACTCCCTTCGTTTCCAAATATAAGTCTTTTTAGAGATTGCAACAAGTGACTACATACGAAACAAAATATGTCTACATACATCCGTATGTAGTAGTCCATTTGAAATGTGTAAAAAGACTTAATCGAGTGCAGTGCTTTGATGTGTCGCGTCAACTCGTACAAGACCGAGAAGTTTGATTACTACAACGCCCTCTCCCTCGCGGACTGAGCTCCGGTGCCTTAACTGCACCTGCCTTTGGCTGCATGACAGGTGGGCCAACGACCTGTTGGGCCCACCTGTCATAGACGCAAAGGAAGGAGCAGTAAGTCAATGAAGTTGCGTCCCTCCCTCGCGCATGAGCATGGTGGCTGGCTGGTAGGACTAGTAGGAGCTTTCGCTACACGCTTCTTGACAGCGGCGAACTTGCGGATGGAGTTGACCATCATGTTGTCCATGTGAGAGGCGAAGCCGGCGTCGGCGAGGGCTACGACGCCGGCGGTCGCCAGCACCGTCTAGAAACGCTGCGCGGTGCGGGGCCGCAGGCCGGCGCCTTGGATGATTTGGCACAGCTGACTGCCGCTCGTGACCATCGCCTCCATAGGTGCTTCTGGCTTCTGGTCACTTTGTCTTGGATTGGAGTGAGCAGTGTTGCGCAGAGACTAAGGAGTAGATGGATTGGAGTGGTGGGGCGCCTTTATATGAGAATCCAAACTCTGTTGCATTCACATCGTGGTGGCTCTATTCTGCTTCTCCAATTAATTCCTTCTGCATGTAGAGTAATTTGAGGATGCATCATTGACCGTTCAACGTCTCGGGAACCGCTACCCTCTCCCTCCTTGGCATTCAAGCACCTATGGAGGCGACTGCCGCTCGCGTCTATCGCGTGTCAGGAGACGTTCCCGTCGACGACGAGGTGCCTATGGTGACTTCCTAAATTTCAAGATGATAGTACTAGTATACTCAATATTGTGCACCGCGACCAAGGCCGAGAGGAAAACGAGAGAACTACGTACTTATTTACGGTGTAGATTCACTCATTTTGCTCCATATGTACTCCTTCTCGGTGTAGTCTAGTCACTTGTTGAAATCTTTAGAAAGGCAAATACTCCTTTCTGGTTTACAGGGCTATACTAGCAAGTACTCCCTCCGTCCGAAAATACTTGTCATCAAAATGGATAAAAAAGATGTATCTAGAACTAATATACATCTAGATACATCCCCTTTTATTCATTTTGATGACAAGTGTTTCCGGACGGAGGGAGTACTACAATAGTGGGCTCACATAGCAATTTTGTCTCATGCAAGAGCCTGGCTATATGCGTGCTCCAAGGTTCGCAACTGCCACGTTTGGGTTGCACTTGGCTCTTCGCCTCTTCGAGAAGACGAACAATGATGTTACTACTACTGCTTCTACAGTATCGAATCCACTGCTGCATGTCCGTCCACCGCGAGCGGGAGGGATAGCTTGTTGTAGTACTATAAGCAAAAACCTGTCCTCGTCTGCGAGCCACCGCGCGCATGGGCGAGGGAGAAGGTGTGTAGTGGTAAAATCAAGCTTCTCCTCGTTGTACGAGTTGACGCGACACATCATAGCACTGGACCCACATGGTTGCCTCTAAACTTGGCTGAAAGACCTGCAGTGTACAATACTCCATTTGCTGCTACCTCTAACATTTACCCCACCACAAATTAAAATATATATTCCTGTCTTGACCAGATGAGCGTGGAAACTAGAATCACCGGGATGACAGGTAGGGCCAGAAGATTATTTCAATCAAAAAAATATAGCATGGAGCTGACCCCAACGATTTTAAGCTTACAGGCACGGTACACGCTATCCTAGACTACTCTACACATGAAACTGCCACACGAGCGTCCGGGCTGCGCTTGGCTCTTCGCCTCTTCGGGAAGTCGAACAATGGCCCTGTTTGGATACTCTAACTCAGTTAGAGGTTAGAGTTAGATTCTAACCCTGAACTAACTCTAACCAAAAAGGTGTTTGGATAGCAGGGTTAGATGGAGCGCGGATACGGCGAGGCGCCTTCACGGGCGGTGCGAGAGGGAGGGAGGGAGAGGACAAGAAGCTTCAAGGAAGTGAGGAGGGATCTGCCTCGAGAAGAGCGAGATAAAAAGGTGTTTTTTTAGTGGTCCTGAGATGAATTAACCCAAATAAGCACCTCTTGGGTGGGTTAGATTTTTTGGACGAGTTAGATGCATCTAACCCAAACGAACCCTCTTGTTTGGATATTTTTGGGTTAGTTGAGTCCAAACTAACCCAAACTAACTCTAACCCGTGGATTCAAACAGGGCCAATGATGGAGTACTACTGCAGGGGAGGAGTACTACAGTATGCTTCTGGCCATCTGACACCGATTGAACTGCTGCATGTCCACCGCGTATGGGAGGGAGAGCGTGTAGCGAACGAAACCTTCTCCTAGTCCTGCCAGCCACCACGCTCATGGGCGAGGGAGGGGCGCAGCTTCATTGACTTACTGCTCCTGCCTTTGCGTCCATGACAGGTGAGCCCAACAGGTCAGTGGCCCACCTGTCATGCAGCCAAAGGCAGGTGCGGTTCAGGCGAGAGGGCGTTGTAGTAATCAAACATCTCGGTCTTGTACGAGTTGATGCGACACATCAAAGCACTGCACTCGATATATTTCAATAATTTGCGTTTAACGATGCATTAATTACAACGCATGCATGCATGTCGTGACTCTCCTTTTGATACTTGCATGTGTTGATTTAATGCACCTTGAAGTAGTATGAATATGTGACGGTAAAGGTTTGTAATGCCCCGGCCCTAATAAAGCGAGAGATGGTTGTGCACGAGGAGGGCGAGATCATGCAGACGGAACAGGACCCGACGATGGAGCTCTCTATGGTCTCGATGGACCTCACCTTGCTCCACTGCCCCTTGTGCCTCTGCCCCTTGAAGCCTCTAGTGTATGAGGTTCGAATACATGTCGTCCGTTCGGCTGATCGAGCAAGGTGCAGGTTTCTTGATTGATGTGTTGTTCGATTGATTTGTGCAGTGCAAGGGAGGGCACCTGGCTTGCGCGGACTGCCGCGTCGAGCGCCCCGAGAACCAGCGGCAGTGCCAGAAGTGCGAGCGCGGATGTGGCTTCGACGTGCGGAACATGGCGGTGGACGCTGTCCTCTCCTCGGTGAGGGTGGAGTGCCCGCACGAAGGCTGTGGGCTCTACGTCACTTACCACAAGCTCGTCGATCACGAGAGCGTGTGTCTGTTCGCGCCCTGCAAATGTGCCGTGCCCGTCTGCGGCTACGAAGGCCCGCCGTCGGTGCTCTCCCACCACATCAGCATCGTGCATCCCATGCCCGTGCACAGGATCCAGTACGGCAAGGTGCTCCAGCTGCAAGTGCCGCTGTTGGAGCCACGACTCTTGCTGTTCGCGGAGGAGGACGGCCGCACGTTTTTCTTGGTCGGTAGCGTGCTCGACATCGTCGCGCCTATCGCCGTGTCGGTTGTCTGCATCAGAGCGGGGGCGTCCCCACTACCGCACTACGTGGCCAAGCTGTGGGCGAACGGCCCGTTAGGGGAGCCCAAAGGCAGGAGCGGCACTGTCAAGGTGGAAATGGAGGTGACAAGCAGCAGGGATCCCGGCGACATCGCCGTGCAGGAGCTGACCTTCTTCACAGTTCCGCCCAAGCTGCTGGCCAGGGCTGAGCTGGTGTCCCTCCACATTCAGATTGACAAGCTCACGTCCTAAATGATTCTATAGTGCCTTCTGTTTATCTTAGTAATATGCTAATATAGGGGTTAGCTCGGTCTACTTTAGCTTAAGAGATGGTGGGTTTTGGTGGCGATGCAGCAATTACCTCGACATCAGATCAGCAGTGAAAGTAATTTCGAACAGCCGAATGGATATTTTGTGTCTGTTGGATATAAAGATTCTTTGGGTAAGAAGTAACAGCTTATATGCTTTTTTTCGAAACGGAACAGCGATACTAGTATAATTTTTGTTGACATGCACTAATATTTTCAAAGTGGACGTCGGGCTGTAGCTAGAAGGGCGGTTGGGACGCGGCATTGGCCCATACCGCGGTAACCCCCGATTGGGACGCACCGACTATGGATTTTCTCCCTCGCCGATGTCGACCGCGTCTACGCAGAACATTGTTCCCTTCCCCCAGCTGCGGGATCAGGCCGGATATGTGACCAGCGGTGTAGCCACCATCGTTCTATGCTTGTGAAGTGAGCAACCCAAGCAAGCAGGCTTGTAGCTTAGGCTCCTGCTAGTGTATATATAGTGGTTTTCTTTTTCTCTCCATATCAACCATTTTATATTGCATACGTGTCATTAAAGAGTGAAATGATGGTTGCTTCTTCCGACTAACTTACTGTGTGATTTGACTGCTCCTTTAGTGGCCCCTACACGTACTCCCCCTACGTGTATGCAACAGTCACACGTACACATGGACGCAAAAACGCGTGCGATGCCCTAATGCATGCATGTCCGAGCAAACGACGGAACACACACGGTCACGCTCAAGTGCTCAACCTACACGTGCATGCACACACATACTCAGCCAGGGTGAGCTAGTGACCGTATAAACACCGGAAAATGTATATATTGAGCGCAATGAGCGTATTATGAAGTCCACTGACCGTATTTTTACAAATATATAGTGACAGACAGTGAATTTATCTCGTTTGAAATTAAGCCATATTAACCGGAGAGGAGGCAGTATGGACTAGCATTACTTTGTTGTGTCCCGTCAACTTGCCGAACGAGGAGAAGCTTGCAGGACGGGAGAAGCTTGCGCGCGGTGGCTCGCAGGACAAGGAGAAAATTTTGACTAATGCAAGCTCTCCTTCGCTCAGGCGGTGGACGTGCAACAGTTAATTCGGTGTCAGATTGCCAGAAGCATACACTTACTAGTACTATTATTGTTGCACTTCCCGAAGAGGCGAACAGCCAAGCGCAAAGTTTACTAGTACTAGTACCTACTATAGTCTATAGAGGTATGTACTATACTAGTACTAGGAAACAGATGGAGGAGTGTCTGCACTCTTATTATATTTTTAAAATGTGATAAAGCAATCTTCAACACATTTGGTTCTCTTCGAGGGTTCTCGCATGTGATAATGGAAGTTGATTGCATGGAACACTCGCCACAATTATTGCTTAATTCTGGCTCGTATCCTATTACAAATAGGAGCGCTCGGTAATATTTCCTCTTTTTTTGTTATTCATCATGTAAACAGGTCAGCAAACCTTGCGGTGCATCTTTGTGCGAACCGTGCTTGCTGCACTTTGAATGTGGCCGAGAGCTAGCTTGATGAAACACCTCGCTTCCTACTTCTTTTTTTGTGGGGTACCTCGCTTCATAGTGACCAGTGTCTTGGCTGATCGTCCTAAGAATGCTTATATATGAATAAAGCTCTCTCATTTACCCACAAAAAAGATATTAACCGGAAAGGAGGGAGTATGGACTAGCACTACTTGTTGGTGTGTCCCGTCAACTCGCAGAACGAGGAGAAGCTTGCAAGACAAGGTGAAGCTCGCTTACGCCTTTTGACTAATGCAACGTACCCTCGCCCAGGCGGTGGACATGCATCAGTTCATTTGGTGTCAGATTGCCAGAGGCATACACTGTAGTACCGAACATGCGGAGTACCATCATTGTTCGACTTCACGAAGAGGCGAAGAGCCAAGCGCAAGGTTTAGTAGTACGAGTAGTACTACTACTAGAACCGCATGGTGGAGCCTCTGTACTCTTATTTTTTTAATCTCTGATGAAGTACACATTTATTCCGGAGAAGGGCGGAAAACAGCGGCCCAACATGTAATGATGATATCGATCAACCATGCTCGAATATATCTTGGCCTCCGTGCGAGCCCGTCTGTGTGTTCTCGCTCCTCGTCTCTCTCAAGGAACGGCGGGTTGACCATTTTGCCGTCAATTGAGATCGGTTTGCTCACACTCTGGTCCCACATGTCAGTGATATGCCAAGAGGAGGTGCATTGACCGACTGACCATACGCGTACTTGGTTTTGCACCTTCATACTACTCCTCCCTCCGTCACAGTTTACAGGGCACGCTTCATTATGATGCATTTCTCTCAATGCATTTCCACCACCAGAGAGACTTTAGACGCGTTTGGTTTAATGCTCAATTAATTAGGGCGTGGTAACCACAATTTTCTCTTGATGTAGTACTACGGAGTGGAGTAAGTGCATGCACGTGTGTACCCGGGGTGAAAGCACTGCATGCATGTGTGTACGCATTATTTCCCCTAGTAATAGATGTCGTGCTATAACTACCAATGCTATTTTTCAGGCCAATCGCTAGTCGCCTTGGTCCCGGAGATTTTCTCTTTTTCTGAAGCGCGCTCTATAAACAGTGACGGATGGAGTAGTATGAGCGGATTCAAAGAAGAGCGTATTGATGGTTGCTTCTTCCGAGCAACTTACAGTGGGAAAGGTGGGGCTTATGATTTGACTGCTCATTACTCACTATTAATGCGGCGCAACGACCGGTTTGAGTCTCCCATGCGGCTGTGCACTACCCCCTCGGTTCTTAAATATACTCTGGAGTATTTGTCTTTCTAGAGATTTCAACGAGTGACTACTCAAATATCTGTCTTTTTAGAGATTCAAATGGACTACTACATACGGATGTATATAGACAAATTTTAGAGTGTAGATTCACTCATTTTGCTTTGTATGTAGTCACTTGTTGAAATCTCTAGAAACACAAATATTTAGGAACGGTGGGAGTACACATACGAAGCAAAATGAGTGAATCTACACTCTAAAATATGACCATTTGAAATTTGTAAAAAGACAAATATTTTTGATGACAGTTGCAACGACAAAAAAGAAGCATATTCCTTGTCCTAAGGGAAGATAACAACACGGTTGTGTTTGTCTAAAACAGTGTGAGGACGAGATTGCAATATGGAAAGTACGCCGGACGAGCTACGTTTGTGCAAAGAACTATGGAAGATCCACATGCAGCGACGTGGGAAGACGGGCAGTGGAGCAAGGCCGGAGGGGATACCTGGAGGTTGTCGGGATGTAACTAGGTGAGTGGTGGCGGGCGGAATCTGCCCATACTGCAGCAGCGAGCAGGTGGCGTAGGCCCTACCACGCCGGAGCTTGGTCAGAGAGAACGGCGTGTACCGCAGATCGGGACGTCCTGCCTCGGCGCCGTCGAGCGGAGAAACGATGCACGTCCTCCCTTTCCACCGGCGGACGGGATGCGGCCGGATCAGTGACCAACGGTGAGAGAGAGAGAGAGGCCACCGCAGCCTTGTGTGAGATACTCTGAAGAGAGACAAACAAGGCAGGGAGGCTCCATTGTATATAGTGGAGCGGACTACCTTTTTCTCCATAAAAATCATTTTATATTCTGTGTATGTGCCATTGAGCGGTATAACTTTATTTAAAAATAACGCGCCAATGCATCAAGTCGAACTTTGTTTCGTGCACGCGTGGTACACGACCTCCGTAGGTAAACAACCACTACACGCGTTCGAATTAGCACGTGGGCTGCCATTTTGTACAGAAATGAGCTCCACCGTGTACCCGCGCGGGTGTGGCTGCGCACGAAGCGTGAGTACGTGCACGGTGCACCTATTCTCTTCCTGTATACGTACACCACCTACATGGGGTTGTGTGAGAGAGATACAAACGTAGAGAGATATAGTGTGTGGGTTCGTGAGAGTTTTTTTTGGGGGGGGGGGTCAATAACAAAAATGTAACATATGCAATGTGTGTGAAATAGAGTCCTGGATATATCATATATATAGAGGGCGCGATCCACGAGAAGAGAGTGGAGGTATCATCGACTTGAGGTGTCCATAGAATCGAAGAGAGGGATGATGCGTGTGTGTGCGCGCGCACGCGGTCGATAAAGAGTGCCATCGAATTTGTGTGTGCCCACGTCAAAGATATAGAGTGGCTGGCCTACTAGAACGAGAGAGGGGACAGGTGCAGTTTGTCTCTGCGCTCGACTATCGGTGTGTGGTGGGGGGAGGGAGGCCTAATTAACTATAGAGGTACAATGGCTGGTATATGTGTGGAGGAGGAGAGAGGCCTACCTCATGTATTAAGGGAGATCGATCTACCTCATGTATTAAGGGAGATCGATCGGCATCCATGCATATGTGTAGGAGAGGAATAAGGTTGGGAGAGAGACAGAGCTAGAGTGTTGGAGGGGGTGGTAGTGGAGTTGCTTCTAACAAATGGTGGGATAGGCTTGCTAGACAACCGGAGGGCATGCCTGCAATATCAATAAGAGAGGGGATGGCTGCCTGTCTGTGCACGTGCGTGTGAGAGACGGGCCAGGAGGCATGCACGAATGATGAGGGGGTACGATATGGTTGTGGTAAGCAGACATAACTACATAGGAAGATCAGTCGTGCTTTGTCAGAGAAAGGAGAGACATAACTTGTGAGGTACGTCGACCGATGGGGGGGAATAGTTAAAGTCAACGTAGGTATATGTTGGGAGATCGATCGGTATACATGCAAGTGTGTGTTAGAAGCAAATGAGGCACGGGGAGAAGGATAGAGAGAGAGGGATGCATATAGGAGGTGGTGCGAGAGTCATACTATATCGAGGGGGAAGGAGTGTGCGAGTACGAGATCGATGAAAAGAGTGGTGGGAGTGAGGCATGGACGGTGATAAGAGAAGAGGGGAAGCTTGTGTTTGTGCTAGGCACACCTGGCTAGAGAGGCATATCGATCAATGTGTGCCATAAAGAAGGAGATGGGGGGGCCTACACACACCGTGGGTGAACGACCTAAAGTGAAAAGATGAATTTGCGCGATGGAGCTAGAGAATGCTGAGGGAGGGTGAGAGGGATGCGGGCGTGTGCATGCACGAGAGAAAGTTAGCGCTAGCTAGCTACAAAGATAAGAGGATTGTGTGGGTGTAAAAGACGAATAGAGATCATACTTCATTATAAAAAGCGAATTCAAATATTTGAAGAATTTATCATAGTGTTTTAAACCGACGCATGTGTGAATATATATAACGGTGATACACATGGTGTGGTTATGAACATGTTATACTACATATAATATATTTTATCTCTACTCTTATAAAAAACGGAGTTGTTGATGATGGTGTGCCTGCCATCCTGCAATATAGGCCGTCCGATTTATATCTGACGGATAGGAAGGAAACTAAGGCAATTTTGAAAAAAGATACCCACACCACTCTCCATATTTGCAAATTAGGCCTCCCCTTGATCATGTTGATGTTCTGTGGAACGCATGGCATCTTGCTAGTACTACATATAATATATAGAACATTGATCATAATTTGGGCTAATGTGTGGCTTTTGCAGCTCAGGTCTAAATACTTGTCATAATGTAGGGGCGGGGCACTATACTATGTGTGATAAACACGGTGTACACGTATGGAACATGGTTTAGATTATGAATATATAGTTATTACATCAAATGTACTATTATTTGGAATCAACATCAATGTATTCAAAAAATAGAATTTGAGTTCATGTAGTACACATAGTTCATATCTATCTCTATAGTAATCATGTGGTGTGTTATTAAGGTAATACACGAATGATGGTTGAAGTTGGCAACAATCATGATTGTAGATTCTTATTGAAATAGAGAAACGAATTCAAATTCAGTTCGAATTGTAGCGGTAGTATAGACATTTGGAATGCACTAAAATGTTGGTATGAGTAGGTTACATGCATTATACAGCAAGCGAAAAAATTTAATTGGACATAACATGGATTCATACTCCCTCCTTCCATCTATATAGGGCGTAATGCGTTTTTTAAGACCGCCTTTGACTATTGACAACATTAATAGTACATGACATGCACAATGTGAAAATTATATCATTGAAAGAACCTTTCACAGACGAATTTAACTGTGTACTTTGTGTAAGTTGCATGTCATATATTATTGCTCTAATATTTGGTCAAAGTTAGCATCGAAAAACGCATTAGGCCCTATATAGATGGAAGGAGGGAGTAGCTTTGAATAGCATTTTTATAGTAAAACGGGGCAAGACTCTCTCTTTGTGTGGTGTGAATAGTTTTATTTTTTTCGTTTTCTTTCTGGTTGAGGGAAGTGCGAATTGATTTGGTATGTACAAGTACAATATTACACGTTAGGCTTGTCCCTAAAATTCAACCCACGCCCTTGTTATATCCCGAAAATTCAGATATCGTGCTCCCAAAACTCGCGCCTTCACAACCCGCGCCTTGCTATCCCGAAATTACAACACGCGCGAAAACTCCCTCCAGCTGCCAAATCCCGACACGCGAAATCCCCCTTCTAACCCTGAGCCGAAAGGGCCGCTAGTTCAAATAGGTGGGGGGTACTTTTGTAACACACCCTACATTTTGGACAAGCGCGTCCCTAAGTCATGGTTCATCCCCTCCCATCGCCTCCTTTTTGCCATTCGAAATCCCAGGACGCCATAACCTCTCCACTCCAGCCGCGAAACCCCACCCTCCTCCGTCCGCCACCTCACCGCTGCCCAGCCGGAGCCTCTTCCCCGACGACGTCGTCCACCGCAACAGCTCGACGTCCCTCGTCCACCTCCCCGGATGAGGATCCGTCGTCCATCTCGTCGTCCCGCTGGTTAAGCCGCCCCGTCCTCCAACTCCAAGGAGCTGCTCCGACGATCGCCTCGTCTATCGCGGCTGCTCCATCCCCACAGCGCCGCCTTAACCTGCTCCACTGGAACCGCAGCATCCTCACCGACTCCTCGGACGAAGCCGAGGCCTACTCGGCGCCACCAAAGAGGTTGTACACTCATCGCATCGCACCTTCTCCTTAGCTCGAGCTCCCGGCGCCGACGGTGCTCCATCCCGCACCCCCATGGAGCGGCTACCTTGCAGCCGGCGCCGCGGGCGACATCTCCACGGCGGCTCTCCCCCAGTGCGAGGCCCCGTCAACGGCGGCGTCCATACCAGCCGGATCTGCTGCTGCTACTCCGCCTCTCGCTCGCTCGCTCGCGCTGCTGTTGCTGCTCCGGCTCTCGCTCGCCCAGCTGCTGCTGCTCCGGCTCTCGCTCGCTCGCTCGCGCTGCTGCTGCTGCTCTCCCCCTCGCTCGTGCTGCTGCTCTGCTCCGATTTAGCTACACTTCAGTCGACTGAATCGACTTTTGGGTCAGTCGATTTTCAGGGGGTGGGGGGCTCGCCGGAGTTAAGGAGGAACCACCCGTAGTGGGGACGAGGGCTCGCCGAAGAGGTACCCCACTATCTATCTTAGGGTTCAGGGTGGGGGCGGGGGGCCTATAGGGCTGGCCAGGGCGGCGGCGGACCGGCGGTGGGGAGTTGTTTCGGGGCAGCGAGGCGGCGCTGGGGCCGGCGGTTCGGCCGGTGGTGGCTAGTGGCTCAGGGGGGTGCAGGTTGAAGATGAACTGCAGGCCCTCCCTAAACTACATGTCAAGTGCCTCTCTAGTACCATTGCGTTCAGTTTCGACAGTAACATTCAGATTCCACAGTAAATTTCAGTTTCGACAGTTATGTTCAGAGTCAACAGTTTTTACCTCATCTGTTGTAGTCAGGTGGGTTTTGGTGATGTGAATTTTACATCTATTTTACATCATCTATTGGAGATGCTATTAGAATCCAACTTGAGATTGACGATGTCTATCTTGTGCTGCTTCAGCCTTGACGTCTTACGGCTCACCAGGGCTGCTCCAACGACAGAATGATCCATCACAACAGAGCAGTGCCCTGGACGCCGTCTATAGATTCCTCAGATCTTCCTCCACACCTCCGACAGCCACCTCTGCCTCAACTGCTTCAGCGACCAACCCAATGATGTTGAGGTCGACACGGCTACGGCAAAGAGGTTGTACACTTGTTGCATCACTTATTACTATACATTCATGTCGATCCATTAGGGCTATTTTGGTTCAACGGAAAAACATAGCAATAGGGAATTTTCCAATGGCACTCTACTATTCAATTATTCATGCATTTTGTTGAAAGGAATGAAGCAAAACATCCACCCGGACCTACTTTTCAAAATCCTATGCATGAAAACAAGACCAAGTGCATTAGTGGCAGAATAACATTCTAACTGTACATTCTTTCATCTGGTTTCACTTTATTTTGGCCATGTTTCTTTGCATTCCTCTGCTCTTCCAATTCCTGTACACCAAACACTCAAGTTGACAGAAATCCTGTGTTTATAAATGCTCTGTTTACCATGTGCATTCCTATCCTATTTCGGTGTTTTTCCTATCCCTGCGTTTTTAGAATCATGCAAGCCAAATGAGCCCTTATAGAATTACTTCAGTTACAGGTTGGTGTCGAAGGGAACTTTGTGTGGTTTGTCCTGCTCCTGTCGCGTCGTCGTCCACCTCAACTGAGCTGCTCCATCGACAGAAACATCCACCAAACCAGACATCACAACTCCTGACCGTCTTTCGCTGCCTCGGATCTCCTTCCCTGCCGCCGGCACCCACCGCAACGGCATCACCATCATCGACTCAGCAGATGAACCTGAGGAGTACACGGGTCCACAAGAGAGGTCGCACTCTTTTGTTTCTGCTTATGTTATGCATTGCTTAAAATTACCTGCTACTTTATCGTCCTGTTCACCTCTTGGACTCCAAGTCAGGTCCAAATTAATGTTCAGACTTGAGTTCTAAATTAGTTGTGGGGCACATATCGAGGAAGCAATTATATTATCTCTGTCTAATATCTGGTTCACCTAGGGTATGCCTATGTTGTTCATCTTGGGTGGGAAACAAATAGTAAAGCAATCATCACCTGTCTTTTTATTTAATTAAAGCAATCATCAGCCTGCTATCATTATTTTTGGATCCATCCACTGGTTGTTACCATCACTCTAAATTGTTGCATGCTCTCCTTACATAATCTCACCATGTTTTTTTCGTATGCATGTCAGATATTGTACACAGTCATGCTGAACATGTAGAGAAAAAGAGTGGAGTTTTGCGGGGCAATACAATGTCATGCAGACATCGCTCCATGGTGGGTTCAATGGCAAACCCTCCCCACCCCTCTCCAGATTGTAATCCAGAGGAAGATATCTGTTCTAGGGCAGATTCAGACGCCGCTGACCACTCCTATTTACCCCCCAAGGTGATTGCTCTACCTTGGCATGATGATGTTAGTCATATCATGCATATGTTGCCTTGCAGTGCCTACTTTTGACATCATATATGTCATCTACTTAGTTTAGACATGTTCTGTAATGCCACCGGTTTAGTTTATATATCATATATGGGAATTATGCAGTCTCATGTCTTTTAGCCAGCCATAATATACGTGAAATGTGCAATGCCATCCTGTTTAACCAGGCATCATATATTTGAATGATATCTTGCCCATCCTTTTCTTCATTACATTTCCATTTGTCGACAATGTTTGTACATTAAACTACTCTTCCTATGAATCAGCCATTTGGGTGGGAGATTGAAAAATCTGGAGTGAAAACAAGGCCTTCAGAGCAGACAGTGCTACCTGTCGAAGCAAATCTCTTGTTGGGTCCCGATAGCTCCTCAGAGATGGATTCAAAGACAGATGACCAGTCCTATACCCCCACCGAGGTGTATGCTCTAACTTGGCACGGTTATACTGCTCATATCATGCATATGGTGTCTTGCATTGCATAGTTTAGACATCATATACACAATATTCAACACCATGTTCTTAGTTCAGACATCATATCTAATGCCCTCTGTTTAGCATATAAATCACATATGTGAATTAAATGATGCAATCCTGATTACTTAGATAACATGTAGGTGAATTATGTCATGCGATCCTGTTTAGTTATTCATCATATCTTTGAATTATGTTATGCTATGCTATCCAGTTTAGATAGACATCATATATGTGAAATTATGTCATGCCATCCGTTTTAGTTAAACAATATACATGTCAACTATTTCATGCCCTCTTTTTTTCATACTATCTATTGCATCTATCTCTCATACAATGTCTGTACATTCAACTATGTTTCCTGTTTATCGGCCATTTGAATTGGAGCGGGTGATGCCAGCATCTAGCGGACTAAAAACACGGTCTTCAAATAAAATAGTGCTACCTCTTGGTGGAGATAGCACCCCGATTGTACATGCACGAGAACCAGCCATACCACACATAACCCAAACTCTCGCAGATTGTACCCCTACTGCGATGGACAGAGAACCAGCTTCACCCAATCTAACCCCAACCCCAGCAGATAGTAACCCAGTTCCTGTTGACACAACACCATCTCCACCACAGAGCTGCCAAACAAGAGCAGTTACTAAGGCAGCTCTAGTGCCCAAAGGGCCAGTACTACCACGGTGAACCCCAACTCCACCAGTTAGTACGCCTATTCCTATGGAGGAAGCACAACCAGCTAGTCGTAGTTTAGCATCTATCGCATTTGATGTTGTTAAATCGTACGTGCGTATCTTCCCATCTTGGAAATATTATACTGAAGATGAAGGAAAATGCCAGTTGCAGGTGTTTGTCCACGAGTTATGTGTAAGTAATGTTATTCATGGCAATTACTTTGGTTTGTCCCATACATCCTACCTCCATGATGGTTATAATACAACAAATTTTCCCATTTTTCTCTATAGAGAAGGACCGATTTGGAAACTCGGGATGAGGTAACCTGTGCTAATACCTTTGCTATCTTCAAGAATGCTTGGTGGCAGTATCGGAATTACCTGAAGAAAACGTACTTCACCGGCAAAGAAACTCATCAAATTCCCTTACGTTCTCCTGAGACACATTTACTGGACGATGACTGGGAACGCCTTGTTCTGTACTGGTCCCGAACCAAGAATGTGGTAAGGTCTATGAGCTCATTTCTATTTTTAAGTACTATATTCTTGCGTCTTACTGTACTCTGTTCATGTAGAACAAGTGCCTAAACCTGAAGAACAACTGTTCTAATTTAAGATTCCATTGCTATCATAGTTCAAAAAAGCGCTAGGCGTTAATTGTGCGTTTTGCCACCGCCTTGCGCTTTACTGACCAAAGCGCATGCTTATGCACAGTTATGCACAAATTAAGCGTAGTTATGCACAATGCGTTTCACCAACGCCTAGAGCCTAGGCGCGCTTAATCGCTCGCTTAGGCGCGCCTTTTTTAACTATGATTGCTATTGTGCATACTGCTTTGCTCTTGTATCACTGTATTTACTCATACAAACTTATTTTTAAATTGAAGGATCCAATCGAAACTCCAATGGCACAGTAGGTATGTTCACGCATGTTTCTTTAACAGGCTTGCTCTTATCAATAGCTCTGTTGATTTCAATTTCAATTGTGTATACAGTTGACTTCTCATATCATGCACATTACTAGCATCACAACAGAGCCAATAGTGTTGTTGTACATGTAGACCCGTGGTACCCATCTGAAATCTTGTTGTGCCGTGTAGTTTCCCACGCTTTGTATTCTTTCATTGCTGCTTTGTCTTGAACTGATATGATTTGAACCGTGTCTCTATTTTTATTTGGCAAGACAATGCAGTAACGATAGGACATAGATATATGTTTGTTTGATGCTTTTATTATGTACTAGTACTTGGCAATAGAAGACTTGGTAGTTTAATCCTGTCCACCTTACTAATGAACTGGTTCGCCGAAATGAGTTTCATATACTAGTACATGCTAAACTTGTTATGTGTCTGCTTGTTTCTTCTTTTAGAATGCTGACAGAATATTGGGGAAGAGTGCCTTATTAAGCAATGGTAAAGGAAGTAATGCAGATAAGGTTCAGATTAGTGACACATCCTTGTTGGTCTCCAACAAAGCTGATAAAACAGCTAAGGAAGACTATCTCGAAGACAGTGAGACAACCCCAAAGTCCTGTCTTGGTTTAGTGTTCGAGTTACTGGCCACTACCGCTTGCACAAGCTATTCAAACTCACTGTAAGAATCAGTTCGGTTTCTTGAGTCTCAACTACAAGCTGAAAGACATCGATCAGCTGTGCTGCGACAAGAAGCGGAAGGACCGCGGAAGTCCCTGGAGCATTCAGATGCATACTTTCTGGTGCAACAGCAAGCGTTGGAGGATTTTAGCGCCAAACAGGACAAAGCTAATAAGCTTGCTAAGCTTATTGTCAGCATGGTGGATACCACGTATCTTGAGCTCTTCTGAAGTTGTTTCAGTTATGCTCTTGTTTTGCTGCCGCGTTTATTTGCACTGGTGGCCAATTTTGACGGCCAGTGTATGTAATATGCTGCTTTGTTCCCTATATTTGCACTGGTGGGAAACTTTGATGCCCAGTGGATGTAATATGTGTAATAGCGGTAATAGGCTAGCGTTAATTTCTTGCTTATTTATTTCCTTATTGTCTTATTTAGTTGTTTGCTTGTAGTCACTGCAGTTCTTTTTCTGTGTTTTTCTAGTGGCCACAATAACCTATTTTTGGAAACTAGGCCAAAATAATCATGGCAACACACGGACTGTTGTAACCATGGGCCTCCTGCGGGTCGTATGATCCATGGGCCTTCTACGGGCCATAGGATCCATTAGCCTTCTATACGGGCCGTAGGATCCATGGGCCTTCTACGGGCCATACGATCCATGGGCCTTTTACGGGCCGTACGATCCATGGGCCTTCTACGGGGCGTGTCATCATTTTGCCAATCATGGGCCATACTATTCGTGGAAAATAATGGGCCATTAATAGGCCGTATTTGATAACTCTATGAAAACAGCCCAACGGGTTTTTTTCGACATGAAAACGGCCCAACGTATTAACGGGCCACAAACGGGCCGACTGTAACCACAGGCTGAATTTGGCCCACAAGCAGAAAATGACAGTAACAGGTCGTAAGTAACCGAATGCTGGAAATGAGCCCATGAATAAATGGGCCCTGAGAAGGCTGAAAGATAACGTGGGCTGGAAACGGCCTAACGGAATAATGGGCCGTTAATGGGTATAAAGTGATACACTGTTCATTACGGGCCAGCTTTACTATGGGCCGTTAAGGGGCCGAGGGTTACTAAGGGCCTCATATGGGCCGAAAGACGCCATGGGCCATACATGGGCTGGAAGTTAAAACGGGCTGGAATTATATTGGACGGCCCAGATGACGCTACTGGGCCTAATTCGGATAGGCCGTAAACGGGCCCTGGGATAGCGGCCTGTAAAGGGGCTATATGCGAACATGCCGTTAACAGGCTTGCCGTGGGCGCTTTGGGTCCAATGAGTGGATGACATCTATCCCAACGGTGAGCCGACACGTGTTTCCTCCAGCCAATGATGATTTTACACGTGGACAATCCCCGTTGGTCGGGGCTGTTAACGGGTTATCGGATCCAAAACCGGACCCGATAGCTTAACGGAGTTCCGTTACGGTGGATGCCACGTGTCAGTCACCATTGACGAAAGCACTTCTGTGACACGTGATTTATCGTCATGGAAGTGGACACTTCCGTGATGATAATTTTGGTAATGTCATGGAACACTTCTACGACAGCACTGGTATGACTATCTTGATTCTGTCATAAATTTGTCATGGATGTACATGCATGATAGAAAACGTGACCTACTGTGACAAACACGTATCATCACGGAAGTGTATTTTTTTGTAGTGCAGGGTGGCGCCAGAGGGTGACCCTTTGCCCGCCGGACACTCGGGAGAGAAGACCCCCATGGAGACCGGTGATGGGGGCAATGTCCAGTTCGGACCCCAACCGAATACGGTTTCAGAGACCTATACGGCTCCGGAATCCGGCGAGCAGCCTCCTTCAAGAGAAGGAGGTGTGCCTGTCCCGCCGGTGACCTCCGTCCAACCAGAGGCACCGGATAATCTGCTGGAAGTGCTACGAGGTGCTTCCATTATGGAGGAACACCGTATACTTATGGGTACGGTGATTGAGAGGGTTCAGTCCGTCAAGAGCGGACTGGCCGAATCCTGCGGCAGCCTGCTGACAGGATCTGAGATAAGCGACGCAAAAGAAAAAGTCCTAGTATAGACAGTAGCCCCTGAGACACTTTCCGGTGTTTGGAAAGAAAAGCCGGACAGAGGATCAATTTATTTTCGCAGGAAACTAACTAAAGATGTCTTATATGAATAAGCAGGCGTCGTTGCTGGCTGCAACCTCTCATGCTGTGGAGGTCTCCGGACTAAAGCAGAGTCTGGAGCGGGCCGAAGAAGAGCTCGGCCTTGTAAAAAGGCAGCTGGAGGACAAGCAAGGTATGTTGCGACTTGCTGTATATTCAGGAAGAATGAATTATGTGTATTGACCGTAGTGCCATAATATTTGTAGGAGCGGCAACCGAGGTCAATGTCCTTAAAAAGGCCCTGGCCAAGGCCGAGGAGAGAGCTGCCAAGGAACAAGCCGCTCGTAAGAAGCACGAGGACAGGCTTGATGAGGTCCAGCAAGAGCTCCAGGATGCCGTGAAGAAATGCGAGACCTTCGAGCGCGATGTTTCGGCTCAAGAGACGAACTCACCAAGGCTCACCAAAGCGCAGAAGCGGCCCGGGTTGAAGTCCAGGTCGCCCTCCAGGATCGCGGCGGGTAAGGCATTTAGTATGCAAAGCAAGTATGTGGATAAGAAGTATCTCTTACTAACCCGGATTTGGAGTTCTCCAGGGGCGTTTGCAGATCTGATGCGCACTGTTTCTGATGCTACAGAATTCTTCTGAGCTGAAGAAGGGAGCTCAACGGAGAAGCTGTTCTGGTTGCAATACCTTGCGCTAGAACATCCGGTGCCTGTTAGCGATCAGCTAGAACAACTGGTCGAGCTGCACAGGGTGGCCGAACTGGCCATGAAGGATTTAATAATCCGGCTGTGGCCTGCCGAAGCTATACCCAGCAGCTACTTCGGGCTCGTGAAGCGGCTGGTGAATGCCTGCCCTCGGCTGGACGTCATCAAGCGGTCGGTCTGTATCGAGGGCACGCGCATGGCCTTCGCCCGCGTCAAGGTGTGGTGGGCGAAGATGGACGCTGTCAAGCTTGTGACCGAGGGACCGCCTGAGGGCAAGGAGCACCGCACGCCCGAGCGGTATTTTGAAGACGTCCTGGAGGGGTCTCGTATTGTGGCGACACAATGTGCGCAAGACATTATTTTCGAATGAATACATTCATGTTGTCTCTGCCCTGTATGATGAAACAAAGTCGTTATGTAATATAATGTTTGTTTAAAAAAATTCACCTCCTGTGCGGCCGTGTTGTGTGAAATTTGAGAGTTGGCTAGTCGTCGGCTTCTGCCCCCACGTAGGTAGTATGGGGGTGTTTGGGATGTAATCTAAACACTCTTGATCCAATTGTTTGGTCCTTGAAGGAGGTGTTTAGCGCAACGAACCAGGCAATCGGACTATGCGGCTTTAGCACCCTCACTTAGCCATAGGAGTTTGATAATAAAAATATAGGCGCAGCCCCTAGTATCCGAACTAGGATGCTGTAAACACCTGATCGGGTAAGTACCGATCCCTCGCGTAATGCAGAAAAAATCTCCAAAGATTTGAGACCTCCGAAGAGCTGACCGGCTCTCACCGCATCATGACAGTCAGTTTTCGGCTTTCTCTACTGAGGTGCTCATCCGGGTAAACCAGGGCACAATCGCAGTAGTTCTCCCTTTACTACCCTAGCCGATATAATGGAACATAAGGTAGCAAGCACAGGAGCCGGGCAACCCAACTATTGACCAAAGACATGATTCGGAGCCAATGCATATAGTGCTAAATTCGGGGTGCCGAACTATACTGTAAAAAGTGTTCAGACTTCGTTGCCGTATTGCGGGGTGCTATGAAGCCCCTGGAAAATTGAAACGTATCAAAGTGTACGGGTGCTATTTGATAAAGTTATCAAAAAAGAAAAGAAGAAAGGGTAGTAAGCTAGAGCCGTAGAATTAGGGCCGCAAACTGTTTCCATTATAATTTGGTTAATACGTCAAAGCGCATTCGTACAAGTAGTGCAATAAGCAACAGGCTATTTAATATGCCACAACCAAGGGAGAGCTGCGTGTGGGTCCTGAAAATAGGTAGAGTGGTCGTTTAAAGAGACCACCTGGAAATTCCCTTATACGTCCATGCTTACTGCCGTCTTGGTGTATTTATCCTTCGAAAGGACCTGTGATCAGGCCATCAAGGAAGGCCTGTGGAAAAGAAACCTGAAAAGGAGAAAAAGGAAACGGTGAAAGTATGTGTGTCCGGGGGTGGTCGAGCCATATTGTGGATCACAAGCTAGTTATGCCTCCGTCTATGCCCATGGTATTTTGAGTGCGTAGTTATGTACGCGCGGTACGAATGCCGCCACTTGATCGGGACTGGGACGGAGGCCGAATTGCTAGTCGAGCTCTTGACGAGCCGAGCTGTCCTGCTGCAGAATACTCCGGACTGTCTTGACCGTGTCCAGGAGCTCGGCCGCCGAATTAAGGTTCTGCTTGAAAAGGCCGCTCTGTACTTCTGCTGCTAAGGCAGCGGTGTGCTCCTCGGTGCGGAGGGAGCGTTCCGTGTTTCCATTAACTGTTATGACGCCACGTGGTCCGGGCATCTTGAGCTTGAGATAAGCATAGTGTGGCACCGCGTTGAATCGAGCAAATGCGGTTCGTCCAAGCAGTGCGTGATAGCCATTGCGAAAGGGGACGATATCGAAGATTTATTCTTCGCTTCGGAAGTTGTCCGGAGATCCGAAGACAACCTCTAGTGTGATTGAGCCCGTACAGTGGGCCTCTACACCTGGTATGACTCCTTTAAAGGCAGTCTTTGTGGGCTTGATCCGTGATGGATTAATGCCCATTTTGCGCACTGTATCCTGATAGAGCAGGTTGAGGCTGCTGCCACCGTCCATGAGGACTTGCGTCAGGTGGAATCCATCAATTATTGGGTCAAGGACCAGTGCGGCCGAACCGCCATGACGGATGCTGGTCGGATGATCCCGACGATCGAAGGTGATCGGGCATGACGACCATGGATTAAATTTTGGGGCGACTGGCTCTACCGCATAGACGTTCCTAAGCGCGCGTTTGCGCTCCCTCTTGGGGATGTGGGTAGCGTATATCATGGTCACCGTTTTGACCTGAGGGGGAAAATTCTTCTCTCCCCCTGTGTTCGGTGGCCGGGGCTCCTCGTCATCGTCCTCGCTTTGTGATCCCTTCTCCTTGTTCTCGGCATTTAGCTTGCCGGCCTGTTTAAAAACCCAACAATCCCTGTTGGTATGATTGGCTGGTTTGTCTGGGGTGCCATGGATCTGGCACCGACGGTCGAGTATGCGGTCCAAGCTGGATGGTCCCAGGTTGTTTCTTTTATATGGCTTCTTCCGCTGACCGGACTTGGAGTCACTGAATCCGGCGTTGACTGTAGTGTCATCGGTGTTGTCACCATTGCTTCGACATTTGTGCCTATTGCGTCGGAGCTTGCCGTTGCTGTTTTTGACCTCGGAGGTGCCCGCTTCGCTTGCCGTGTTTTTACTACGGACTAGCCAACTATCCTCACCCACACAAAAGCGGGTCATGAGTGCCGTGAGGGCTGCCATGGACTTCGGCTTTTCTTGGCCGAGGTGGTGGGCGAGCCATTTGTCACGGATGATGTGTTTAAAGGCCGCTAGGGCTTCGGCATCCGGACAGTCGACGATCTGGTTCTTTTTAGTTAGGAACCTAGTCCAAAATTTCCTGGCTGGCTCTCCGGGCTGTTGAACTATGTGGCTTAAGTCATCGGCATCTGGTGGCCGGACATATGTACCTTGGAAGTTGTCGTGGAAGGCGTCTTCCAAATCCTCCCAGCTGCCAATAGAGTTTTCAGGCAGACTGTTTAACCAGTGCTGAGCTGGCCCTTTGAGTTTTAACGGGAGGTATTTGATGGCGTCGAGGTCATCTCCGCGGGCCATATGGATATGGAGAAGAAAATCCTCGATCCACACCGCGGGATCAGTTGTTCCATCGTATGATTCAATATTCACGGGTTTAAACCCTTCTGGAAATTCATGCTCCATTACTTCGTCAGTGAAGCATAGAGGGTGTGCGGCGCCTCTATATCGGGCCACATCGCGACATAGCTCCAATGGAGTCCGTCTGCGGTTTTCGGCCAGGGCATGACTAGGCTTGTCACGTCCAAATAGATAGCTGTTGTCGCGTGTCAGGGCGCGTCCTCGCGATCCGTAGATCGATCTGGTATGTCCTGCTCTACTGTCCAGGTCCTGCCGAAGGTCATATGTATAACCCCGAGCTGTTTTATCTCTGCTTTTATGGTGAGGTGGGGCGCTGGAGTTCGGCTTGAGTTGCCGCTTTGTCCCGACAACGTGGTGGTCGGTCAGACGCATTGTGCGATGATGGTACGGGCTCCGGCGCCTCATCATCGAACTGAGGTAGCAATTTGCGCTTCGGGTAACTTTTGGCTGGGCGCTTGAGGCCGTATTCTTCGGCTTCTAGGACATCAGTCCATCTATCGTTGAGCAGATCTTGGTCGGCTTGAAGCTGCTGCTGCTTCTTTTTCAGGCTCCTTGCAGTGGCTATTAGCCGGCGCTTAAAGCGCTCCTGCTCGCGAGGTCACTCAGGCATGATAAAATCCTCGTTGCCGAGGCTCACCTCATCCTCGGAGAGTGGAAGATAATTATTGTCCACCGAGTCGTCGCGTATGGCCTGTTTTCAGGGCTAACTTGCCCGTTTTCCCGTTCCTCCTATTCGGAAGTTATCTCAACGGGGTCTTCATTATCTTTAGCATCGTCCGGAGTATTGTTTTCTCCCGTGCCAGTATTGTTGTCTTTTCCACAACGTGACTTAGAGCGGCGCCGCTGACGCCGGCGTTTTGGCTGTATCACAGGAGGTTCATCCTCAACTAGATCTTCTTTGTCATCGTCGTTAGTTCTTTTAGGTGTATCCACCATGTACACGTCGTAAGAAGAGGTGGCCGTCCAGCGTCCGGTAAACGGCGGGCTTTGGCCCTGCTCCTCATCGGGATCGTCGTCCATACCGTCGATGTCTTCGGAGCCGTAATCGAGCATGTCGGTTAAATCTTCGACAGTGGCTATGAAGTGGGCAGTGGGTGGGAAGTGAAGTTCTCCGTCATCAGCCTCCAGCTCGAATTGGATATAATTCAGCTGCGAGCCCCCCGCCAAGGATAGTGCTTTTAGCGAGTTTAACACATCGCCCAAAGGCGAGTGCGGAAAAATGTCCGCGGAGCTGAATTCGACGATCGAAGACTGATCGAGCTCGACGCAAGTGGACGCACATGGTTTGGAACCTGTAGCCGGAAACGAGTCCGAGGCTCCGGTGACACAGATTCCACTCAAGGTTGGGTATGTGTGCGGCTCTGACGCCGCTGGGACTGCGGCATCCGTGGCGGGGTTGAGCTTCCCGTCTTCGGATGGTGCGATCTGCTCCGGATCTAAGGCCAGAGCAGTTACAGGTGTTATCTCCTGGGTATGGTCCGATGACAGATTTAAGTCATGTTCATCGTTGACGGGGAGCGGCTGCCGTGGTCTCGAATCCATCGAAGATCAAGTCTCCGCGGATATCCGCGACGTAGTTCAAGCTCCTGAATCTGACCTGACGGCCAGGGACGTAGCTATCGATCTGCTCCAGATGGCCAAGCAAGTTGGCCCGCAGTGCGAAGCCGCCGAACACAAAGATCTGTCCGGGGAGGAAGACTTCTCCTTGGACAACATTGTTGTAGATGATTGAAGGGGCCATCAAACCTTTTGAGGACGACACAGTGGAACTCTCAATGAAAGCACCAATGTCGGTGTCAAAACCGGCAGATCTCGGATAGGGGGTCTCGAACTGTGCGTCTAAGGTCGATGGTAACAAGAGACAGGGGACGCGATGTTTACCCAGGTTCGGGCCCTCTCTATGGAGGTAATACCCTACTTCCTGCTTGATTGATCTTGATGAATATGAGTATTACAAGAGTTGATCTACCACGAGATCGTGATGGAAAAACCCTAGAAGTCTAGCCTGTATGACTATGATTATGATTCTTGGCCTCTACGGACCTAGCCCTCCGGTTTATATACACACCGGAGGGATCTAGGGTTACATAATATCAGTTACAGAGAAAGGAATCTTCATATTTGGACGCTAAGCTTGCCTTCCACGCCAAGGAGAGTCCCATCCGGACACGGGAGAGAGTCTTCGGTCTTGTATCTTCACAACCCTTTAGTCCGGCCCATGTCCAACAGGCCGGACGCCCGATGACCCCTTAGTCCAGGACTCCCTCAGTGACTAGTAGTGTTGATTACATCTTGTAGTTGATTACTATATGGTTTATTTGGTGGAAGATTATATGTTCAGATCCATTATGCTATTTAATACCCCTCTGATCTTGAGCATGATTATCATTTGTGAATACTTACTTTTGTTCTTGAGGTCATGGGAGAAATCATGTTGCAAGTAATCATGTGAACTTGATGTGTGTTCGATATTCTGATAATATGTATGTTGTGATTCCCTTAGTGGTGTCATGTGAACGTTGACTACATGACACTTCACCATATTTGGGCATAAGGGAATGCATTGTGGAATAGTAATTAGATGATGGGTTGCGATACTGACAGAAGCTTAAACCCCAGTTTATGCGCTATTCCGTAAGGGACCGATTGGATCCAAAAGTTTAATGCTATGGTTAGAATTTATTCTTAATATTTTTCCCGTAGTTGCGGATGCTTGCGGGAGGGTTAGTCATAAGTAGGATGTTTGTTCAAGTAAGAACATCACCTAAGCACCAATCCATCCACATATCAAATTATCAAACTAGCGAACACAAATCGAACCAACATGATGAAAGTGACTAGATGAAATTCCCGTGTACCCTCAAGAACGCTTTGCTTACTATAAGAGACCGTTTTGGCCTGTCCTTTGCCTCAAAAGGATTGGGCTACCTTGGTGCACTTTTATTATTACTATCATTAATTGCTCATTACAAAAATATCTTGCTATCAAACTACTCTGTTACTTACAATTTCAACACTTGCAGACATTACCTTGCTGAAAACCGCTTGTCATTTCCTTCTGCTCCTTGTTGGGTTTGATACTCTTACTTATCGAAAAGAGCTGCAATTGATCCCCTATACTTGTGGGTCATGAACTGCCACCAAGCTACAAAGGCTTCGTGATGGACTATAATATGCAAGGGATGACAAAAACGATTCCCGAGCTCTTCGCAATGCTACAAGCCGCGGAGATAGAAATCAATAAGGAGCACCAAGTGTTGATGGTTAGCAAGACCACTAGATTAAAGAAAAAGGGCAAGGGAAAGAAAGGGAACTTCAAGAAGAATGGCAAGCAAGTTGCCTCTCCCGTGAAGAAGCCCAAAGCTGGACCCAAGCCTGAAACTGAGTGCTTCTACTACAAACAAAATGGTCACTGGAAGCGGAACTGCCCCAAATACTTGGCAGATAAGAAGGATGGCAATGTGAAAAAAGCTATATTTGATATACATGAACTACAAACAAAAACCTCCCTACAGCAACGAATATCTAGCAACGATGATGGCATATGTGTTGTTTGGCTAAACCTCCCACCTCCCACGATGAGCCAACCTCCCACGATGATGCATATCCATATCCACTGAGGTATCGAGTCCACCTCCACGTTATGTGCACCTGCTCCCCGCAAATAGCACGCAGCCAAGCAGAGTTGTAAAAAAGGGCAGGTCTTTCTCGCCGCCAATTCCTCTCTCTCACCGGCCGTACTCCCCCAACCTCTCTGCTCGGATCCTCCAGCGCAGCTACATTCTCTGCGCCCCCTCCATGCACCCCCGCATCAGCCCAGTCGCCATGGGTCACCAGACACGGCTCCCGACCGTCATCTAATCTGACGGCCGGACGGACCGGCGTCTCCGCACACGCGCGACTACTAGCTTGGGGTCGACGGGGCTGCTCCCTCCCCCCAGGCTACACCGACCTCGGGTAAGGCACTCATCCCCTCTGCTCTCTTACCGTTCCCGCTGCTGACCACCTACACGACCACCGTGCCTCACGCGTGAGCCCGAGGGCGGGACACACACCATGCACATCACCTCCGTGCCTCTTCCCCTGGTGTCTTACTGCTGCCTCCTGCTGTTCGACACGACCGCCTGACCCTCTGCTGCGGCCGGCGGCCAACGTCGTTCCCCGAAGCGCCGCCTCGGCATCCCTCTCCCAACCACGATGGGGTTCTTGACTGTGCCTCCAGCTCTGCGCAGGACCATCACGATTGTGTGTTCCTCTCCTAATTAAAATCCTGGTACATATTCTCTGCCGATTCATGCGCAAGTAGTGTGTATTCCTATTCTGGTTGATACGCAAGTAATGTGTGCTCATTGGAAGTTGGTAAGTATTTGTCAGATATAAAGAGTGGGAAGCAGCACAATGAACTACAGTTGAGTTTTAGAAATAATTGTTCGTATAATCAAATTGAGGATTGTTCATCTTCAGAGGTGAACTATTATTAGGAAAATGTTCACAATGAACTCTATTTTAAAAGTTAACAATGAACTCTATTTTAATAGTTAACTTCTTATTAGGAAAATGTAGGTGTCACAATCCTGACCCCCCTGTTCATGTTAGGTCTTCAAGGACCTGATTTAGCTTGACCATGTGCTTTTGATCCGGCGAACCACAAGCTAACAATAATCTGCTATGTGCCTGCAGAAAATCCTCTAAGAAATATGCTTCCAACAACTGTTTATATGATCAACTCGTCAGGAATAGGTACACAGCAAACAACAACTTATGGGAGCTTGGTATTATATTTCTGGTCAACTCCTCTGAAATAGTTGCAAAGGAAACAGCACGATGTTTATCCAAAATGGGGAACTATTTTTACGTAATGGGAACCTTGACAGTTCAGTAGTTTAGTTATTCAGGAAAAACAAAAGGACTTGGTGCTTATACGGTTAGAAGAACTCCCTTTTCTCTTTAGTGTGCATTTTCAATTAAATTAAAAGTATAGGTGCATGTGCAAGTTGGCTATATACTGCCAATCACAAACTGAAAGGCTCATACCTATGAGGAAATGACATTGCCTATAGGCTCAGCATACTTAGTGCGTCAACAGGAGCAAGGATCATATTGTACATATCTGCTAGTGAGTTGTCGATAAAAGTACTAAAAAAATCTCAATTATCAGATGAATAAATAAGCTGATAGTAGTTTTCATGTGTTCTTGTAGTTCGATTGCATTTATATTCTGCTTTCATGGAAGTTAACAATGGGTTATGTCATATTCAGGGGTTCTGCCTGAAGCAGTACGTAGCTTTCCAGAATCCTTCTCGCTAGAGTCGTGTAGAATCCAGGACAATTTCTTCTCCCCATCACTTTGGTGTCCTGTTATGGAACCAATTATACACCAGTCTGGTACATCCACTGTCCACTTATCTTTTTATTTTTATTTGAGAAGAGTCCACTTATCTTTTATGCCTACATATATTGGTAGTGTTCGTATTTAATTCCTGTGCAATTCCTAGTCAGCTCCAATTTATGACGACACTCAGACAGGAATACAGGTAGAGCTATCTTGAATCCTCTACATATATGTAATGCAGGAGCATTTGTACAGTTGATACTTAATTTTTCAGTTAATAAAAAATATAAAAACTATGTGTATGGGATGTCCAATAGTGGAAGAAATGTGTATGACCTATGTATAGCTCTAGATATCCCTTCGATTTTCAGTACAAAATATCGTGATGTACTCAAGTGAATGGGGCATATTTTAAAAGTGGTTATGGAGCAAAATAACTATTATGTAGGTACGCTATATTCATTATACATAGACTATGCTTAGATTGCATTATGCAACTTGTACACGTATATATCTTCATAGATAATTCCATTCAGCATGCATGAACAACAATTTGAGAATGGCACCAAAACAACCTATATACTGTATATTGTTTTGGTGTGATATCTTCTTTTATTGATTCTTATATTAGGCGCTCAAGGCTTCCTATACATCAAATGAGTGCCTACAATGACTAGAGGTAAAATCATTTTAGTCATCACCCCTTCATAGACCATGTTTTGATTGTATTCTCATTGCATCTTCGAACTTTGGGAAATATATGTTCAGTTGATATGGCCACTCAAGATGTTGGATATATTGGTCATGTAGCTGGCTTAGTTATCTCATGGCCTTCAACCTTTGTATGTGACTTCTCCTTTTTATTGCTTTGTTGAGCTGATTTTTTATTTATTTCTCTAATGATACATTACCTATGTCTCTTTTTTGTTGTTGTACGTTGAAGATAAATGGATGGTGCACAGCTGAGTTGATTGCAAGGTGGAGAATGGGGCTGCTACCATATAGATTTAAGTTAATTTTATAGAATGTCATTTTCATGCTCAATGTACAGAAGTCATGTATATCTCAATGTATAGAAATCATGTATATGTATTCTTTGGATTGCATTCCATTTAATGCAACTGACTCGATTTAATATATGAGATCTTTCTGTTTTATGGATTGTTGCTTATGTGCACTATCGATGTTGATGTAGTAACTATTATTGGTAGTATATAAAATACTAGTAATTTTTCATGCTAAATCGGTTTGTGTAGGTTACCACCAACGCATATGAAGTGTTGTTAGGCTGCAACTATATATGTTGCTATCTTGCAATGTTTCCTCATGTAGATTACCAACACAATTATATCCGTTGTTGTAGACCCTAGCAACGCCACCAACAACAACGCATATTAATCCGTTGGTGTAGACCTTAGCAACGGTTATATGGACATACGACGACGCATTGATCCGTTGCTAAAGGGGGGATCCTCTTGTAGTGATGTTATTGATGTGTACCTTACTAATGCTCGTAGTAGCACCTTGGTATTTGATACTGGTTCGATTGCTCATATTTGTAACTCGAAACAGGAGCTACGGAATAAATGAAGATTGGCTAAGGACGAGGTGACGATGCACGTCGGGAATGGTTCCAAGGTCGATGTGATCGTCGTCAGCACGCTACCTCTACATCTACCTTCGGAATTAGTTTTAGACCTCAATAATTGTTATTTGGTTCCAGCGTTGAGCATGAACATTATATCTGGATCTTGTTTATTGCGAGATGGTTATTCATTTAAATCAGAGAATAATGGTTGTTCTATTTATATGAGTAATATCTTTTATGGTCATGCACCCTTGATGAATGATCTATTCTTATTGAATCTCGATCGTATTGATACACATATTCATAATATTGATGCCAAAAGATGCAAAGTTTATAATGATAGTGCAACGTACTTGCGGCACTGTCGTTTAGGTCATATTGGTGTAAAGCGCATGAAGAAACTCCATGTGGATGGACTTTTGGATTCACTTGATTATGAATCATTTGATACTTGCGAACCATGCCTCATGGCAAGATGACTAAAATTTCGTCCTCCGGAACAATGGAGCGGGCTAATGACTTATTGGAAATAATACATACCGATGTATGCGGTCCGATGAGTGTAGAGGCATGCGGGGGTATCGTTATTTTCTGACCTTCACAGATGATTTAAGTATGTATGGATATATCTACTTGATGAAACACAAGTCTGAAACATTTGAAAAGTTCAATGAAATTCAGAGTGAAGTGGAGAATCATCTATCACACCCTCATTTTCATGCCACAACACTTAAGCTAATAAATCATGATAAAATGTGGTTTGACAAAAACTTTTGAGTGTTTTGGACTTTGCTTGATTGGATTTTTGTTTCTATTTGCAAGTGCTCTAAAAATCAAATAAATCCTCCAACTCTTATACTCCTTCTCCTTGATCCAAAATCTTGCCCATTGATCATGCCATGTGTGTAGGACATAAAAATAATTTCTTGCAAAAATGTTTTGGCCAAAAAGTATTTTTCTAAATCAGGTTTTCCAAAAACCCCTGGATTGAGACTTGAACTACAAGTACTTAATTAAGGGTGTGAAAAATCTTTCAAAAGGTATATTTGAAACCTATTAGGTATAGGACTCCCATAAACCACAAAAATACAATTTTATAAGTCATTTTCCTATTTTATTTAAAGGCTTTTTATTAAGACTAGAAATGGTCTTTAATAGGTTAAAATTATTTTAAAGCTTCAAAAATATTTGGGAAAAATCAGGGAAACTCAGTGGACATATATTTTCTATATATAAGAGTTTCAACACATGGTCATGTTCAAATTATTGGTCAAATCCCTCAAAAACCCTTTCTGAATATTTCAAGCTTTTGAAATATTTACACAGGAAATCTTCTCCATTAAATCCAGGAAAATTCTACCTTGTCAAAAATGGCCAGCTTGATGATATTGCCAAGTATCATGTAATGGAGAATAGCATAACCCCATGAAACCCTCTCAAAACCACTTCTGTCCTTTTTCAAGTTTGAACAACTTTGCACTGTCAAACATGTCCAAATGCTATCTAACTTGGTGCACATGTTCAAATGGTGTAATAATGCATCTAGACCAATTGGCACAAGTTGCAGAGAAGGATATCATGATCAAAGTGTTCTAAAACCCTTTCTGTCCAGAACCAAATTTGAACAACTCTACATTGCCAAGTGTGTCCTTTTGATCTGAATTTTCCTGGACATGTTCAAATCCTCAAATGATGACACTACACCAAGTGGTGCATCAAGGAGAATATATTTGCATGACTAAATCTTGGTAAAGCCATTTCTGTTGATTTCTAGGGTTTACAAAAGTTGCATTGCCACTTTCTCCAGTTGACCTCAAAATTGGTGGCACTACTATTATGTGATGCCACTCACTCCTGGTAGATATGATGGCAAGGAGAATGCATTTGCTTGCCCAAACCACCATCAAACACCTTCTGACAAAATTTAAAACTCCATGTTTCAACCCCTTCCACTAATCTCCATGAGCTGAAACTCTTCGCACAACCTCTCCTAGTCCCCCTCTACCTCTGGTGTGCTTCCCTGCCTGAGAGGCAACGATGAAGGGGGGCAGGGATCCACTTTTCTTCTCTGGACAGCAGCATTTTCACTCTCTCTACCCCTCCTCTCTTCTACTGGCTCCCCAAGGCATCCAATGCCATTTCCACTTTGTTTACTCCCTCCCAGAGCCCCCAGACGCAAGTGGCCATGCGAGGAAGCGGGAAAAAGCCGCACATGCCGGCCAAAGATGCGCTTTGGAGCACGCTACTGTGCTCCCGACCGTTGACACCGCGCTCCCGTCCACCTCGGGCCGCCCGGGCGCGCCAGTCGACGCGCCTCAGCGTCCACATCACGCCAGCAGGTCTCCCACTTGCTCCCACACCCTCCTCTCGCCCCTGAGGCGCGTGCCCTAGCGCCACCCGCATCCGCCAATCGCTGCCCACGTCCCTGGCCCGCCTCGCGCTCGCTCCTCTCTCCCTCTCTCTTTCCCTGGTCGTAGACCACGCCCAGGAAGACCCCCGACTCGAAGCCAAGCCCTCCCGTGGCCTCCAGCGACGGCTACGGCCTCGCAGGTGCACAGCCCTGCTGTGCACCTCGCCCCTTCTATTAAAGGCCACCGCTGAGCTCCCTCTCTACTCCTTTGGCTCTCCCTCCCGTGCACCCCCTGGACCGACCCAATTCCCTCCTCGTGCCCTCCATAGCCCTCCATGGACGGAGAACCGCCGCCGGCCCAGTGCTAAATTCGGGCCATCCCGGACCTCTCTTCTCTCCCTAGCCACTCCAGTGCCCCCTCACCACCATCGCCGACTCGCCTCACGCTCCATTTCCTCCTCCCCGTGCTTGCCTTGCTGGGCCAAACCTCGCCGACGGCCTCCTCCGCGGCCATCCAAGCCATTGCCGCCAAAGCCCTCCCCGGCGTGCGTGAAGCACATGGATGGGTGCGGCGTGGCCTCCTGAGCACGCTGGTGGGCGGAGAGTCGCCGGAGATGCTCTGTAGCCCCGGGAATCGCCGGCGGGAGCCACTCCTCCCCGCGGTCGAAGCGCGCGCGGGAGGTTGAAGACGGCCTGTTGCTCGGCTCCGCGCGCCAGCGACCCAGTGGGCGGGCCCGACCGATTAAGTGGAAACGGCTTCGGCCAGATCCGGCTCCCCTGCACGAAGGCGCACCACCGCGAAGCCGCCATCGACGTCACCTCCAATGCCCGCGCAGCAGAGCCGCTGGGCCGGCCGACTTACTATCCCGCGCTCAGTGCGCACAGCTGCCGCCCCAGATCCAGCCCATTTGGGTAAAAATCGTTTCCTTTTTCTTTTTTGTACAATTTATAAAGTCCATAAATAATTCAAATGAACTCCAAATCTAGTAATTAAAATTTCTAGCAGCTTCTAAATTCTTGATCTACCTCATGATGCATCATGCATATTTTTCCAGAAAAGTTTTCTTCACACATAATTAAATAAACCCTATTTTCACTTCTGAGCCAAACTTTAGAAAATCGCAGAAGGCTCAAATTTCATCCAAATGCCATGATTCAAATTTCTAGATCCTTCTAAGTTCATAACTTAGATTATGAACATTTTGCTTAATACTTTCTGTGCCACACAATATAAAGAGACATTTCTTCATATTTGTCAACTTTGCAATTCCATAGAATATTCATTTGAACTCCAAATACAGTGAAACCAAATCCTAGATGCTTCTAAAATCATCCTTTGTTAAATGGGTGCCCTTTCTCATTTTTCAAAAATATATTTCTGTACACTTCTTGCAAATCCACAAATCCCTTGGTTCCATCAGATTGAAATGTTCAAAAATATCCACTGATCCAATTCCAATGAAACCACTCTGGTTATTTTTCGTATAACCAGAGATGTCCTAGAAAAGTCAAATTCATATTTTTGGGGTAATTTTATTTTCTGCCTTGTTGTGTTGCTTATTATGATTGTTTCGACGTTAGTTGACGAAGTAGACGGAGTACTTGGAGAAGGACCAGAAGACTTGAAGACTCTGATGAACCAGGCAAGCAGCCCTTTGACCATGTCTAAGAAACCCTTTTTGTGCATGTCATATGGCACTTTTGTTGCTTGCATCGAAGTCATGATAATGTGGTGACCACTTGAGGTGGTTTGCCTCCGTTGCTTTTCTCGTTGACACTTGTATGATGCATGACCCTACCATTCTGTGAGGGTAATGCGAGTGGGTGTAGATAGGATGCTAAAGTAGTTGCTACGCAAAAAGGGACGGGAATATGCATGGTGATGGAGACAAAGTATTTCCAAAAGACTTTTCGAAAACCCCGTCGGGTGCCACTTATGCCCGAGGGAGATAATGAGATGGGTAACCACTTGATGACGAAGTGGTGTACCGAGGCAAGTGGGTGTGTTGCTTTCAAAAACGGATTGGTTTAAGTTGCGACCGTTATTCCAACCTTACATGCGCAACCACTCTACCCTTCTATGGGAAAGGGCATTATTGATTACCTAGGCCGATACTAGCTTGGAGCCCGCATTACTAGTGACGGGGAGAGTTGGTGCTCTCTCTCGGGGCGGGGTCGTGCCAGGTAGGGTGGCCATGACTGTTTTTATAGGGCACCGGACACACCGTTGGTACCCCGTGCTTGTGGTATGTGATGAATATTGGAGCGAGGCTCCCAAATTTTAATATGTGAAATGTTGGGCACGGGGGTTACTACCAATCGAGTGGACTCTATGTTAGTGTCGTCTAGGGAAAGATAGTGATCGGGTGCTTACCCGGGTACTTGAGGTTCCGCGGGTCGTGGATGACACGGAAGTTCCCCGGATCTTGTGGGTAAAGTGTGCAACCTCTGCAGAGTGTAAAACTATTTGAATAGCCGTGTCCATGGTCAAGGACAGTTGGGTAACCGCTCTTGGGCTATGTCCACATGTTTACAAACCAGTGTGTGTGTTTGGATAAGTGGGAAGAACTACTTGGGTCAAGTCAAAGGACTTGACATGATTGAGTTGGGTTGATGCCCACTCCATTTATGTTGATATCTGTAACCAGTCCCTATGGTTACTTGAATTCGTATGATGCATGTTTTACCAATTGTTGAACATGTCATAGCACAACAAAACTAGCTTTCTGCAACATTTACCTATATCATGCATTGTTGTATCTTGAACCAAACCTTGGGTTGCTTGCAAGTACATTCAAAGTACTCATTGGCTTGCCACTGGTTATTTTATTGGCCAGGCATGAAAGAATAGGATATGATGAAGAATACTTCGGTGATGAATATGCGAGCTAGGACGCTTCCCAGTCAGAATGCCTGTAGGGTTAAGGCAGATGGCTTGGGTCCAAGTTATCGACGAAGATTTCCGCTGCGAAGTTATACTCAAGACTTGACCATAATGGTCATAATTTATGTAAGACGGTATGTATGGATGTAAGACTCTTGTTATACAGCTTCTGTGTGTTCAGTGAGCAATGATCTCTGGGATCACTGTACACGTGCATTCGGTGATCACGACTTATGAGTCGGGGTCCCCACAGAGCTGGTATCAGAGCCATCCTGACTGTAGGAAGCCTTAGTTAGCATGGTCGTTAGTTAGGGTTAAAACTATTTCCAAAACTATTACCAGTTTTCAAAACTATCTATACTTCTCTTCCCTTCTCAGTTTTTCGAAAACTAAGGTATACTTTCCTTATGGATCTCTTCCCCTTCAAAACTTATGGTCGCTAGAACCCTTATGCCCCTGACCACTGGATTCCTTGTAATCCTCGTGGATAATCTAGAAGGAAGATGCCTTGTCAGACATTCACCCACATCTTCTGAACACAAGATTGGTGACACCTCGACAAGACGATACCAACAAAAGATACATCCTCAAGGAATGAGGACATGAATACCCAGAAGATGGTGACACCCTTGACACTACCCCAAGATGATGCGACCTTGGCCTGCAATGATCAGGGCATATGATATGCAAGATCATGATACACATCGCTAATAGAGTAACCCTGTCACTACCATTGTTGTATCGGCAACCACCAGTGGATGAGAACCTCGCCATTTGGTCCGCCTTACTATAGTGAGCAGGAAAACGGTTCTCTTCATCCCCCGCTCTTGGTGTCGATGTTGTCATCAACGTAACCGACATGTTGGACCTCTACTTTGCCTTGTTAATGTCATTGCATAAAGGATTACCTACCTGGTACCATCGATGCCTTAGAAGACAAAACGGGATCATCATGACTAAGAAGACAACAGAAGACCAAGTCAATGCCTGCTACGAGGAGCCACCTTCACCCCATCACTTCAACAGGCAAGAAGTTGTTGAAGAATCTTCAGGCTCAACCTGGATCGTTTCATCGAACAACTACAAGAGATGTAGCGACACCTGAGGAAAACCCAGAAGACTGCATGAGGCACGGAGCAAAGCACGACTACTGAATCTGAGAACCCCTAGGGTAGGATGAGTCGTGTACCCCTATGCGTAGTCGAGTCCGTATGATGGTTCGAATAGAACCATGATTGTGTGTTGCTTGTTTTTATTTGTTTGTGTTATGACATAGGTCGCACTTTTGCCCTAGGCAACAAGTACGCGACTATATCACCTTCCTTACCTTGTTTCTTTTGTTTGGCCCTTTTTGGCACCCGTTTGTTTGCACCTGCACTATAGAACCCCCTTTAGGCATTCCCCTCCTCTATGCTACTTCTCCCTCTCATCTCTGAAGACCAGCATGACCAAATTCACCAAGGATTCCACCTCGGCAAGCAACTGACACTGAAGACTTTTGCTACAACCTCCTCGACCAAGTACAACCCCGTATGTTTACCCCTCAAGCCTAGAAACCTACCCCTAAACCCTTCGAGACTTCACGAGATACCCCAGCTTGAATTCTTAACCATGTGCTTAACCTACAAATTGCAAGGGAACTAGTGAAGCCTCAGTAACCCTTGCTTCCCACTGGGTTCATGATGGAACTAGTGGACATAGTGAACGAGCACATTATCATCCTAGGATAGCACCAGAACCGACGATGCCATAGGGAAGACCAGTTTGAGGATATAGGAATAGAGGACAAATGACTTGATGAGTTTATATCAATGACTTTGCGGAATTATATGAGACTATTTGGTGGATTATGAGGCTTCCATGTTGGTAGATGAACTTGGTGGGATCATGATTATAGAGTAGCATAGCTTTCATTACCCCTGGATAAATTGGATTTAGTGGGACAATTAAGACCGCAAGCTGAATTCTTGGAAGTATGAGGATTTGACTTAGCCAGGGGATATTGATAGGAGATAGTTGACGTTACGATAATGACTTTGGGGAAGCATGTAGGAATTCTCATTGGACATGAGGTTTGCATTTAAGTAGGTGATCCTAGTTGAGTATAGATGCTGAGTATGTCTACGTGGTTTGGAGAAAAATTGGATTTAGATTGATGATCTCAATCATGATACCATGTTTCTCGGTGGACAATAAACTAGGAGATTGGATTAATTGTCGGAGTTGATATAAACTTGACCTTGGAGTTTACTTGACCATGATAATGGAAATTGGTGACTTACTATAGTAGAGACAGCCCTTTCAAGTATTTGGGGATTATAGGGACTTTAGGAGATCATGTGGAACACCATAGACATTGGATTTGTAGAATTAATGGATTATGTAGTGATTAATGGAAGTTAACGGGTTGTTGGAGTTGATTCATAGGAAGGAAACAAGATTTTGGAGTGGCATACGACGTGTTTCCTTAGGATAGAGATACACTAACATGGACCTTGGAAGAATAGGATGAGCACTTGGATTGTCGTGTTTTATTCCAGCTTGGAAGCTTGTATGCTCTACCAATGGATTTTTAGGGGTAGCCATACATATGAGTTTGGGGATCGTAGACATATATGATTTTGTTAGACCTCCTCTCGGGAGTCACGAGAATATAGATAACATGGGTGATGATTGGATTTGACCTATACGAAATGATGCTTTCGGTGGTATAAGGTTATTTGTTTGAAGGACTAGGTAGAACTATTGGCATCTCAGAAACCGTGCTTAAAGATAAGATGATAAATGTTCACTCTCACACTAGAATCCTTGAAACCCTTAAGCCCTACCAAGCCACAACATGGTCGGATCATGACCATGGGCTTTGGCTCTAGGTCAAGTAGACCCTGACCAACACTCAACCTGGACCACCACCAATGCCCCAGCCTACTTTGCGTACCCCATAGACTTCATGGAGTACTTGGACAAGTTAGTTGTCATCTTTATTTGGCGACATACTTGTCTACCCAAAAACGGAAGAAGAGTCGTTTAGCTAGTTAGAAGACGTTTGAAGACCGCCATATCCAGAAGGAAGAACTACACCAACCACCGTCGTCAAGAAGTGAACTTCCTCGTCGAAGACCGTGCATATCTGCAAACCACTCCTCTCTAAGGAACCAAGCATTTCCATGACAAGGAAACCCACACCAAGATTCACCTGCCCTCTTCGAGATCACTCCAAGATGAAGGGTAGACGGCTACCAGCTGGAGTTACCACCTGAGTTACCCACTGTGCACAACGTTTTCCACGCGTCACACCCCCGGAAGTGTTTCCAACTTCCTAACTAGCCCGATCTCTACGAGGGCATCGACCACCGAGCCATCGACGCCTAGCCCAATCTAACCTACCGCGAGCTACCCATTAGCAACCTGGATCAAGAATAACGTCATACACGAAGCCACACCATCAAGTACTTCAAGTTCAATGGAGCACCACACAGAAGCAGAAGCAACATGAGGACTTGAAGACTACCCCAGATCCAAGTTTCTGTATCCCTTTCCGCGCCTAGTCTGGGAATCTCGGCGACGAGATTCTTGTAAGGGGGGTAAGTCTGTCACACCCTGATTTTCATGCCACAACACTTAAGCTAATAAATCATGATAAAATGTGGTTTGACAAAAACTATTGAGTGTTTTGGACTTTGCTTGATTGGATTTTTGTTTGCTGTTTGCAAGTGCTCTAAAAATCAAATAAATCCTCCAACTCTTATACTCCTTCTCCTTGATCCACAACCTTGCCCAATGATCATGCCATGTGTGTAGGACATAAAAATAATTTCTTGCAAAAATGTTTTGGCCAAAAAGTATTTTTCTAAATTAGGTTTTCCAAAAACCCCTGGATTGAGACTTGAACTACAAGTACTTAATTAAGGGTGTGAAAAATCTTTCAAAAGGTATATTTGAAACCTATTAGGTATAGGACTCCCATAAACCACAAAAATACAATTTTAAAAGTCATTTTCCTATTTTATTTAAAGGCTTTTTATTAAGACTAGAAATGGTCTTTAATAGGTTAAAATTATTTTAAAGCTTCAAAAATATTTGGAAAAATCAGGGAAACTAAGTGGACATATATTTTCCATATATAAGAGTTTCAACACATGGTCATGTTCAAATTATTCGTCAAATCCCTCAAAAACCCTTCCTGGATATTTCAAGCTTTTGAAATATTTACACAGGAAATCTTCTCCATTAAATCCAGGAAAATTCTACCTTGTCAAAAATGGCCAGCTTGATGATATTGCCAAGTCTCGTGTCATGGAAAACAGTATAACCCCATGAAACCCTCTCAAAACCACTTCTGTCCTTTTTCAAGTTTGAACAACTTTGCACTGTCAAACATGTCCAAATGCTCTCAAACGTGGTGCACATGCTCAAATGGTGTAATAACGCATCTAGACCAAATGGCACAAGTTGGAGAGAAGGATATCATGATCAAAGTGTTCTAAAACCCTTTCTGTCCAGAACCAAATTTGAACAACTCTACATTGCCAAGTGTGTCCTTTTGATCTGAATTTTCGTGGACATGTTCAAATCCTCAAATGATGACACTACACCAAGTGGTGAATCAAGGAGAATAGATTTGCATGACTAAATCTTGGTAAAGCCATTTCTGCTGATTTCTAGGGTTTACAAAAGTTACATTGGCCACCTTCTCCAATTGACCTCAAAATTGGTGGTGACTACTATTATGTGATGCCACTCACTCCTGGTAAATATGATGGCAAGGAGAATTCATTTGCTTGCCCAAACCACCATCAAACACCTTCTGACAAAATTTAAAACTCCATGTTTCAACCCCTTCCACTAATCTCCATGAGCTGAAACTCTTCCCACAACCTCTCCTAGTCCCCCACTACCTCTGGTGTGCTTCCCTGCCCGAGAGGCAATGATGAAGGGGGGCAGGGATCCACTTTTCTTCTCTGGACAACAGCATTTTCACTCTCTCTCCACCCATCCTCTCTTCTACTGGCTCCCCAAGGCATCCAATGCCATTTCCACTTTGTTTACTCCCTCCCAGAGCCCCCAGACGCAAATGGCCACGCGAGGACACGGGAGAAAGGCGCACATGCCGGCCAAAGACGCGCTCTGGAGCACGCTACCGTGCTCCCGACCGTTGACACCGCGCTCTCGTCCACCTCGGGCTGCCCAAGCGCGCCAGTCGACGCGCCTCGGTGTCCACATCACGCCAGGAGGTCTCCCACTTGCTACCGCGCCCTCCTCTCGCCCCTGCGGCGCGTGCCTGAGCGCCACCCGCATTCGCCAATCGCTGCCCGCATCCCTGGCCCGCCTCCCGCTCGCTCCTCTCTCCCTCTCTCTTTCCCTGGTCGTAGACCACGCCCAGGAAGACCCCCGACTCGAAGCCAAGCCCTCCCGTGGCCTCCAGCGATGGCTACGACCTCGACGGCGCACGGCCCCGCTATGCACCTCGCCCCCTTCTATTAAAGGCCACCCCTGAGCTCCCTCTCTACTCCGATGGCTCTCTCTCCCTCCCGTGCACCCCCTGGACCGACCCAATTCCCTCCTCGTGCCCTCCATAGCCCTCCATGGACGGAGAACCGCCGCCGGCCCCGTGCTAAGTTCGTGCCATCCCGGGCCTCTCTTCTCTCCCTAGCCACTCCAGTGCACCCTCACCACCACCGCCGACTCGCCCCACGCTCCATTTCCTCCTCCCCGTGCTTGCCTCGCTGGGCCAAACCTCGCAGACGGCCTCCTCCGCGACCATCCAAGCCATTGCTGCCAAAGCCCTCCCCGGCGTGCGTGAAGCACATTGATGGGTCCGGCGTGGCCTCCTGAGCACGCCGGTGGGCGGAGCATCGCCGGAGACGCTCTATAGCCCCAGGAATCGCCGGCGGGAGCCACTCCTCCCCGCGGCCGGAGCGCGCACGGGAGGTTGAAGACGACCTGTTGCTGGGCCCCGCACGTTAGCGACCCAGTGGGCGGGCCCGACCGATTAAGTGGAAACGGCTTCGGCCAGATCCGCGTCCCCCGCGCGAAAGCGCACCACCGTGAAGCCGCCATCGACGTCACCTCCTATGCCCGCGCAGCCGAGCCGCTGGGCCGGCCCACTTACTATCCCGCGCTCAGTGCGCACAGCTGCCGCCCCAGATCCAGCCCATTTGGGTAAAATTCTTTTCCTTTTTCTTTTCTGTACAATTTGTAAAGTCCATAAATAATTCAAATGAACTCCAAATCTAGTAATTAAAATTTCTAGCAGCTTCTAAATTCTTGATCTACCTCATGATGCATCATGCATATTTTTCCAGAAAAGTTTTCTTCACACATAATTAAACAAACCCTATTTTTCACTTCTGAGCCAAACTTTAGAAAATCACACAAGGCTCAAATTTGATCCAAATGCCATGATTCAAATTTCTAGATGCTTCTAAGTTCATAACTTAGTTTATGAACATTTTGCTTAATACTTTCTGTGCCACACAATATAAAGAGGCATTTCTTCATATTTGTAAACTTTGCAATTCCATAGAATATTCATTTGAACTCCAAATTCAGAGAAACCAAATCATAGATGCTTCTAAAATCATCCTTTGTTAAATGGGTGCCTTTGCCAAGTTTTCAAAAATATATATCTGTACACTTCTTGCAAATCCACAATTCCCTTGGTTCCATCAGATTGAAATGTTCAGAAATATTCACTGATCCAATTCCAATGAAACCACTCTGGTTATTTTTCGTATAACCAGAGATGTCCTAGAAAAGTCAAATTCATATTTTTAGGGCACTTTTATTTTCTACCTTGTTGTGTTGCTTATTATGATTGTTTCGACGTTAGTTGACGAAGTAGACGGAGTACTTGGAGAAGGACCAGAAGACTTGAAGACTCTGATGAACCAGGCAAGCAGCCCTTTGACCATGTCTAAGAAACCCTTTTTGTGCATGTCATATGGCACTTTTGTTGCTTGCATCGAAGTCATGATAATGTGGTGACCACTTGAGGTGGTTTGCCTCCGTTGCTTTTCTCGTTGACACTTGTATGATGCATGACCCTACCATTCTGTGAGGGTAATGCGAGTGGGTGTAGATAGGATGCTAAAGTAGTTGCTACGCAAAAAGGGACGGGAATATGCATGGTGATGGAGACAAAGTATTTCCAAAAGACTTTTCGAAAACCCCGTCGGGTGCCACTTATGCCCGAGGGAGATAATGAGATGGGTAACCACTTGATGACGAAGTGGTGTACCGAGGCAAGTGGGTGTGTTGCTTTCAAAAACGGATTGGTTTAAGTTGCGACCGTTATTCCAACCTTACATGCGCAACCACTCTACCCTTCTATGGGAAAGGGCATTATTGATTACCTAGGCCGATACTAGCTTGGAGCCCGCATTACTAGTGACGGGGAGAGTTGGTGCTCTCTCTCGGGGCGGGGTCGTGCCAGGTAGGGTGGCCATGACTGTTTTTATAGGGCACCGGACACACCGTTGGTACCCCGTGCTTGTGGTATGTGATGAATATTGGAGCGAGGCTCCCAAATTTTAATATGTGAAATGTTGGGCACGGGGGTTACTACCAATCGAGTGGACTCTATGTTAGTGTCGTCTAGGGAAAGATAGTGATCGGGTGCTTACCCGGGTACTTGAGGTTCCGCGGGTCGTGGATGACACGGAAGTTCCCCGGATCTTGTGGGTAAAGTGTGCAACCTCTGCAGAGTGTAAAACTATTCGAATAGCCGTGTCCATGGTCAAGGACAGTTGGGTAACCGCTCTTGGGCTATGTCCACATGTTTACAAACCAGTGTGTGTGTTTGGATAAGTGGGAAGAACTACTTGGGTCAAGTCAAAGGACTTGACATGATTGAGTTGGGTTGATGCCCACTCCATTTATGTTGATATCTGTAACCAGTCCCTATGGTTACTTGAATTCGTATGATGCATGTTTTACCAATTGTTGAACATGTCATAGCACAACAAAACTAGCTTTCTACAAAATTTACCTATATCATACATTGTTGTATCTTGAACCAAAACATGGGTTGCTTGCGAGTACATTCAAAGTACTCATTGGCTTGCCACTGGTTATTTTATTGGCCAGGCATGAAAGAACAGGATATGATGAAGAATACTTCGGTGACAAACATGCGAGCTAGGACGCTTCCCAGTCAGAATGCCTTTAGGGTTAAGGCAGATGGCCTGGGTCCAAGTTATCGACGAAGATTTCCGCTGCGAAGTTATACTCAAGACTTGACCATAATGGTCATAATTTATGTAAGACGGTATGTATGGATGTAAGACTTTTGTTATACAGCTTCTGTGTGTTCAGTGAGCAATGATCTCTGGGATCACTGTACACGTGCATTCGGTGATCACGACTTATGAGTCGGGGTCCCAACATCATCGTAACAAGAAAATAAAGTTTCTATGATCTGATCGCGGAGGTGAATATTTGAGTTACGAGTTTGGCCTTCATTTAAAACAATGTGGAATTGTTTCACAACTCACGCCACCTGGAACACCACAGCGTGATGGTGTGTTCGAACTTCGTAATCGTACTTTATTAGATATGGTGCATTCTATGATGTCTCTTGCTGATTTGCACTATCGTTTTGGGGTTATGCATTAGAGACAGTCGCATTCACATTAAATAGGGCACTCTCTAAATCCATTGAGACGAAACCGTATGAACTATGGTTTGGCAAGAAACCTAAGCTGTCATTTCTTAAAGTTTGGGGATGCGACACTTAAGTCAAAAGGCTTCAGCCTGATAAGCTCGAATCCAAATCGGAGAAGTGCGTCTTCATAGGATACCCTAAAGAAACTATTGGGTACACCTTCTACCACAGATCTGAAGGCAAGATCTTTATTGCTAAGAATGGGTCCTTTCTACAGAAGGAGTTTCTCTCGAAAGAAGTGAGTGGGAGGAAAGTAGAACTTGATGAGGTAATTGTACCTTCTCTCGAATTGGAAAGTAGAACATCAGAGAAAATTGTTCCCGTTATGCCTACACCAAATGGAGAGGAAGCTAATGATGATGATCATGAAACTTCGGATCAAGTTACTACTGGACCTCGTAGGTCGAACAGAGCATGTTCCGCACCAGAGTGGTATGGTAATCCTGTTTTGGAAGTCATGTTATTAGACCGTGACGAACCTATGAACTATGAAGAAGCTATGATGATCCCAGATTACGATAAATGGCTTGAGGCCATGAAATCTGAGATAGGATCCATGTATGAGAACAAAGGGTGGACTTTGGTGGAATTGCTCGATGATCGGTAGGCCATTGAAAATAAATGGATCTTCAAGAAGAAGACAAACGTTGATGGTAATATCACTATGTACAAAGATCGACTTGTCGCAAAAGGTTTTCAACAAGTTCAAGGGCCTATGATGAGACTTTCTCACCAGTAGCGATGCTTAAGTCAGTCCGAATCATGTTAGCAATTGTCGCGTTTTATAATTATGAAATCTGGCAAATGGACGAAAAAGTTGAATTCCTTAACGGATTTCTTAAAGAAGAGTTGTATATGATGCACATGGAAGGTTTTGGCGGTCCTAAAGGTGCTAATAAAGTGTGCAAGCTCCAGTGATCCATCTATGGATTGGTTCAAGCATGTCATAGTTGGAATATACGCTTTGAGGAGGTGATCAAAGCATTTGGTTTTATACAGACTTACGGTGAAACCTATATTTACAAGAAAGTGAGTGGGAGCTCTGTATCATTTCTAAGGGTGTGTTTGGTTGAACAACCAAGTGGAATGGAATGTAATGGTTCCGTTCCATCGGAATGGAATGGTTCCATCTTCGTGTTTGGTATGAATAATGACGTGGAATGGAATGGTTCCATCTCAATGTTTGGTTGGTGGGATGAAATAAAATGAAAAATGTTAAAATTAGTGTTTCCTTTTCTGGTAATATATGCAAACATTGATTGTATTTTACTAGTAACAAATTTAGACAGAATCATCAATATTTGACTAGGGCATGCACAAAGTTACATTGCAAAAGGCACAACTGAAAGAGCATGATGGAGTACAGCCTGATCCTCTTTCTTTTTCTCTCGCATGGTGTAGCATGCCACTATCTGTGTGCTACGTGAGCTGCTCATGTCGTGCCGCTCAGAAAATTGATAGTTTTGCAGCTCCATCTCATGTCATCGCTCCACTTCTCCATGGCCGCTTTCGCGGTACAGATGTGCCAGTGGCAGGACGGCTGCTCCTCCCAAAAGAGAGACGAGATGGCAGAACCGCAGCCGGCAGATTGAGCAGGTTCTCCAGCCGAGCGCCCGCCGGCCTGCGCCTGCACGCTCCGGTCCCTGCACCTACTCTGCCACGACGCTCTTCACCAGGTGCGTCCTCTGGCTCGATCTCCGCGTTGGAGCCGCCGCCCGTCTTCCCAGCCGCGAGCTGTGCGCCGCCGGTCACCATCGCTTGCCTCTCCAGATGCCGCAAGAGCACTGGACACTGATTGAAGAGGGAGAGAGAGGCGAGGGAGAAGGCGTAGGGGAAAGAGAGGAAGAGACAAGGAGGAGCGGTTCCGCGTCGTTCCACCGATTTGGAGGAACGAGCGCGTTACGCATCTGGAGCGAATATTCCCATTCGGGGAACGAGTGGGTTCCTATTCTAGTTGCCTACCAAACATAAGAACGAGCCCAAAGGACGGGTCGGACCCATTCCATTCTCCTTGGTGACACATACCAAACACACCCTAATAGTATATGTGGATGACATATTGTTTATTGGAAATGATATAGAATTTCTGGATAGCATAAAAGGATACTTGAATAAGAATTTTTAATGAAAGACCTCGGTGAAGCTGCTTATTTATTGGGCATCAAGATCTATAGGGATAGATCAAGACGCTTAATAGGACTTTTACAAGGCACATACCTTGACAAAGTTTTGAAGAAGTTCAAAATGGACCAGTCAAAGAAAGGGTTCTTGCCTGTGTTACAAGGTGTGAAGTTGAGTCAGAATCAAAGCCCGACCACTTCAGAAGATAGAGAGAAAATGAAAGTCATTCCCTATGCCTCAGCCATAGGTTCTATAATGTGTGCTATGCTGTGTGCCAGACCTGATGTGTGCCTTTGCCATAAGTTTGGCAGGGAGGTACCAAAGTAATCCTGGAGTGGATCACTGAACTATCATCAAGAACACCTTGAAGTACCTAGAAAGGACCAAGGCTATGTTTCTCATTTATGGAGGTGACGAAGACCTCATCGTATATGGATACGTTGATGCTAGCTTCGACACTGATTCAGATGACTCTAAGTCACAAACTGGGTATATATTTATATTGAATGGTGGAGCCGTCAGTTGGTGCAGTTCCAAGCAGAGCATCGTGGCGATTTCTACGTGTGAAGTGGAATACATAGATCTTCGGAAGCAGCACATGAAGGAGTCTGGATGAAGGAGTTCATATCCGATCTGGGTGTAATACCCAGTGCATCGGGTCAAATGAAAATCTTTTGTGACAACATTGGAGCAATTGCCTTAGTGAAGGAATCCATGTTTCACAAAAGAACCAAACGCATCAAGAGATGCTTCAACTCCATTCCTGAAAAGGTCAAGGATGGAGACGGAGAAATTTGCAAAATACATATGGATATGAATGTAGCAGACCCATTGACTAAGCCTCTTCCTCAAGCAAAACATGATCAGCACCAAGACTCCATGGGTGTTAGATTCATTGCAATGTAATCTAGATTATTGACTCTAGTGCAAGTGGGAGGCTGATGGAAATATGCCCTAGAGGCAATAATAAAGTTTTTGTTATTATATTTCCTTATTCATGATAAAGGTTTATTAGTCATGCTAGAAGAATATTGATCGGAAACATAGATACATGTGTGGATACATAAACAAATACTGTGTCCCTAGTAAGCCTCTACTAGACTAGCTCGCTGATCAAAGATGGTTAATGTTTACTAACCATAGACATGTGTTGTCATTTGATAACGGGATAACATCATTAGGAGAATGATGTGATGGACAAGACCCTTCCATTAGCTTAGCATATGATCATTCAGTTTGTTGCTATTGCTTTCTTAATGTCAAATACATATTCCTTTGACTATGAGATCATGCAACTCCCGGATACCGGAAGAATACCTTGTGTGCTGTCAAACATCACAACGTAACTGGGTGATCATAAAGTTGCTCTACAGGTATCTCCGAAGGTGTCTGTTGAGTTGGCATGGATCGAGATTAGGATTTGTCACTCCGAGTATCGGAGAGGTATCTCTGGGCCCTCTCAATAATACACATCATAAGAAGCTTGCAAGCAAAGTGACTAAGGAGTTATTTACGAGATGATGTATTACGGAACGAGTAAAGAGACTTGCCAGTAACGAGATTGAAATAGGTATGAAGATACCGACGATCAAATCTCGGGCAAGTAACATACAGACAGACAAAGGGAATTACGTATGTTGTGATAAGGTTGGACCGATAAAGATCTTAGTAGAATATGTAGGAACCAACATCGGCATCAAGGTTCCGCTATTGGTTATTGACTGGAGAGGTGTCTTGGTCATGTCTACAATGTTCACAAACCCATAGGGTCTGCACGCTTAATGTTCATTGACGATATAGTATTATGTGAGTTATATGATTTGGTGACCGAATGTTGTTTGGAGTCCTGGATGAGATCACTGACATGACAAGGAGCTCCGGAATGGTTCAGAGGTAATGATTGATATATAGGACGATGTTATTTGGAGACCAGAATGGTTTCGGGTTGTACTTGGTAACCATCGGAACACCGAAAGGGGTTCCGGGACGTCTATGGGCCTAATGGGCCAAGGAGAGGCACACACCAGCCCACAACGGGGCTAACGCTCCATCTCCCTGGCCGCTATCCCTAGGGGAAGGAAAGGGGGAGGGTTGGCCACTCCTGCCTTTCCCTCCTGATGAGAGAAAGGAAGGGGGCACCACCTCCCCCTGCCTTCCTCCCGTGCGGCAAATAAGGAAGGGGCACGGAAAATGGCAGGAGCCCAAGGGGGATTCGGCCTCCCTTGGGGCATCTCCTGGCTGCCTCCCCTCTCCCCCCACCTATATATATGTGGGAGGGGCACACTAGGACACGATAATCTCTTACCCGTGTGCGGCGCCCCTCTCCATAGTTTTGTCCCTCGGTCATAATTTCGGAGTGCTTAGGCGAAGCCCTACGGAGATAGCATCATCAGCACCATCACCATGCCATTGTGCTGCTGGAACTCATATACTACTTCGACAGTCTTGCTGGATCAAGAAGGCGAGGACGTCAACGAGCTGAACGTGTGCTGAACACGGAGGTGTCGTACGTTTTGGATCGAGAAGAAGTTCGACTACATCAACTGCGTTAATAAATGCTTCCGCTTATGGTCTACGAGGGTACGTAGACACACTCTCCCCTCTCGTAGCTATGCATCTCCATGGATAGATCTTGCGTGTGCGTAGAATTTTTTTTGTTTTCCATGCAACGTTCCCCAACAAGCTGTTGTTTTTTGAAGGTCTAAGGTAAACGAGTTTCCGAGATTCTTGGTTATGTGTTGAGGAGGTGGTACATTTGGAGCATAGAATTCTGCTAGGACTTGTGTGATGGTATTTTTCTCCTTATACTTTTTACACCGGATTGCACCAAAAATTTTGGGAGTTCCTAGGTGGGAATTCAAGTAGTCAACCAGGAATTATTTCTGACAGATGTATGATTTGAGGTTGGAGTCCAATGCCTAGTGGTTCGCTTGTCATTGTCAATTTACAGTGGTCGCGTGGCTTCTTAAAGAGTCCCTAGCTATAACGACTTGGGGACGTCTCATTTATCATTCGTGATGTCCACTGTACGTCGTGCCCAGGGGGCCTCATCATGAACACTTTGGACAAAATCTATGTCATATGTTTGTCTCGAGTTCGTTAACTTGTTCGCTAATTCTAACTTTATTCCAAGTGGCTTCTCAATCAGTTGATGAATCATCTTACCTTCTGAATGCATTCGTTCAAACTTTTATGTTCAGATGCTAATTGTGAAGACTATATGTTGCACCTGTCTAGCCCTTGATTCAGTTTTGCATTTATTCAATGGTGGTGCTAACGATTGTCATCATCCCCAGGATGGCTCCCGCAACTCATGCTAACTCGGCTCGGGGCGAAGAAGGCGGGGAAGAATGCCCACCCTCCCAACCTCCACCTCTGAGGGCGTGGCAAGCCTTGATGGCGGCCACCAACACCAATACTCAGAAGTTGATTCAGCTTATGCAATATCGCAACCAAAGAAATAAGGCCAAGTCAACAACAACAATGAACCTCAATTTGCAACTCACGGTCAGTTCCTTGCAAATCAGCCTAAGACATTCAATGCTTGTGCCAAGCCAATGGATGTGAGACGCCTGGATAATCAAGCTACAGTAAACCTCTGCTAATGGTGCCACGTCACCTCGGTTACTGTTGATAACTGGAGTTAGTTAAAAAACGATTCAAATTAAAATCTAAAATATAGGCAAACAGTAAAATTTTCTAATATCAAAACTAAAATGTTCGGGTTGTGTCAAATAAATCGTAAGTAATTATGGTGGAGAAACCAATCTTTGATAAAATATTTAAAGGCTCTAAAACAATTAAAACAATAGAGAAAACAATTAAACAAATGCCTATTGAATTTATAAAATGCCAAAACTATTTTATTATGGGTAAAGGATTAATCTCACAGTAGTTTGTTGATAAATACAAATTTAGGCACTAGTGGTAATTTTTGTAAAAACAAAAAAAAAATAAAAGAAAAGAAATTACAAAAGAGAAAAACAAACAAAAAAAGAAATGAAAAGAAAACCCCCGGCCAATTGGGCTTTGGCCCACCAGGCCGCAACCCACCGGGCCGCCAGGCCGGCCCACCCTGCCGCGCCCTCGCCCCCCTTATCCACTCCCTTCCCCAAACCCTAACCCCACAAACCCACTCCCCACTCTCCCTTCCCCCGATCCCCTCCTGGATCGTGGATCGGGTTCGACCCCCATCGCCGTCGCCTCGCTGCAACGCCACCCCCGGCGAGCGCCGCACCGTGCCTGAGGACCGCCGCCTCCGCCCGCCCGCTCCTCCAGGGTCGCCGCACCGAGCCTCTCTGCCGGATTCCCCTCGTCCCGATCTGGATCGACGCCTGAGCCGGTCCCTGACGCTGCCGCTCGGAGTTCTTCCCCTCGTCGGTCCGCCTCCGTCGCCTCGTCCCCGTCGTCCTCCCCACGCCCCGCTGCCAGTGCCCTGCATCGCATGTGAGCACCCCATCCATCCATCCCCGTCTCCCTGCTCGTGCGCACTCACCGCGCTCGTCGTTCCCGCGCGCGACCGAAGCCCCTCGCGCGCCCGAGTCCTCGCCCAGCCACAGCTGCCCCGCTCCCTCCCCTCGCGCTCGCCCGCGCCGACGCGAGCCCGGGTCGCCCGTCGTCCCGCACCGGCCAGGCCTACCCCGCGACCTGCCGTGCCGCGCTGGCCGCGCCTCCCCGGCAGCCCCTGCTCGCTCCGCTCGCCGGCCCTTGCTGCCGCTGGACCAGCAGCGGCCGCGGCCACAGCCGCCGGCGCCTACCGCGCTCCCCCGCGCCTGCCGAAGGCCGCCACGGCTCGTCTCGCCGGCGCGCGTGCCCCGCAACTCCCCACGCCCGGTGCTGCTCCCGTTGTCGCCGGCCACCGAGGCCCCAGGCGCGCTCGCCCTCGCCTCTCATGACGTCGGGTGCGAGCACCTGCTGCACCCCCCTGAGCCACTGACACGGGGACCCGACCCCCAGAACGTAAAATAAAAAGATATAAAAAAAGGAATAAAAAATATAATATATTAAAAATAATTAATTAACCTAATTAATTTTTGATTAATTAAACTAATCTAATAACTAAACTAATTAAACTATTAGTTAATTAATTAATCAGTCAATGACAGGTGGGTCCCGCACGTCAGTCTGACCCAGTCAACGCCCTGTTGACTGCTGACATCATGCTGACGTCATGATGACGTCAGCAGGCACTATTATGGATAATGTTGAATTAAATAAATTAAATAAATACTAAAATGATTTAAGGTTTTAGAAAATCATATAAAATAAACCGTAGCTCAGATGAAAATACTTTCTACATGAAAGTTGCTCAGAACGACGAGACGAATCCGGATACGCAGCCCGTTCTTCCGCCACACATCCGTAGCATAGCAAACCTGTAAACTTTCACCTCCGGTTCATCTGTCCGAAAACGCGAAACACCGAGGATACTTCCCCGGATGTTTCCCCTTTCGCTGGTATCAGCTATCCCTACGTTAGGTCACCCCTAGCACAACGTATCGCCGCGTCTTGCTTTGTGTTACCTTCGATTGCTCTGTTATTTATTGTGTTCCCCCTCCGTTACTCCTTTCCGGTAGACTCCGAGACCGCTGCCGATGTTCGTGTGTTCGACTACATCGAAGACGACCCCTCCTACTTGCCAGAACAACCAGGCAAGCCCCCCCCCTTGATCACCAGATATCGCCTATTCCTTCTCTATACTGCTTGCATTAGAGTAGTGTAGCATGTTACTATTTTCGGTTAATCCTATACTGATGCATAGCCTGTCATTGTTGCTACAGTTGTTATCCTTACCTGCTATCCTACTGCTTAGTATAGGATGCTAGTGTTCCATCAGTGGCCCTACACTCTTGTCCGTCTGCCATGCTATACTAGTGGGCCGTGATCACTTTGGGAGGTGATCACGGGTATATACTATATACATTATACATGACACATGTGGTGACTAAAGTCGGGTCGGCTCGAGGAGTACCCGCAAGTGATTCTGATGAGGGGGCTGAAAGGACAGGTGGCTCCACCCCGGTAGAGGTGGGCCTAGGTTCCTGACGGCCCCCGACTGTTACTTTATGGCGGAGCGACAGGGCAGGTTGAGACCACCTAGGAGAGAGGTGGGCCTGGCCCTGGTCGGCGTTCGCGGATAAATAACACGCATAACGGGTCCTTGATATTTGATCTGAGTCTGGCCATTTGGTCTATACGCACTAACCATCTACGCGGGAGTAGTTATGGGTATCCCGGCGTCGTGGTATCAGCCGAAGCCTTCGTGACGTCAACGACTGAGTGGCGCGCGCCGTGTTGGACTGCTTTGACGTAACCGCCGTGATCGTGTGGGTTGCTAGGTCTGCTCGCGGCCGCGTTCGCAACGTGCAGGTGTGCTATGGGCGATGGGCTCAGACCCCTGTGCGCTTAGGATTAGACCGGCATGCTGACCGCTCTGTTGTGCTTAGGTAGGGCTGCGACGTGTTGATCTTCCGTGGCCGGGCATGACCCAGGAAAGTGTGTCCGGCCGAATGGGATCAAGCGTGTTGGGTTATGTGGTGCACCCCTGCAGGGAAGTTTATCTATTCGAATAGCCGTGTCCCTCGGTAAAAGGACGACCCGGAGTTGTACCTTGACCTTATGACAACTAGAACCGGATACAGAATAAAATACACCCTTCCAAGTGCCATATACATCCCGGTGATCGCTCTCTAACAGGGCGACGAGGAGGGGATCGCCGGGTAGGATTATGCTATGCGATGCTACTTGGAGGACTTCAACCTACTCTCTTCTACATGCTGCAAGATGGAGGCTGCCAGAAGCGTAGTCTTTGACAGGATTAGCTATCCCCCTCTTATTCTGGCATTCTGCAGTTCAGTCTACTGACTCGTCTGTGATCGAGCACTTGTATTCGAGCCCTCGAGGCCCCTGGCTTGTATTATGATGCTTGTATGACTTATTTATGTTTTAGAGTTGTGCTGTGATATCTTCCCGTGAGTCCCTGATCTTGGTCGTACACATTTGCGTGCATGATTAGTGTACGGTCAAATCGGGGGCGTCACAAGTTGGTATCAGAGCCGACTGCCTGTAGGAATCCCCCTTTCCAACTCCTTGGCCGAAGTTGAGTCTAGTCAGTGAAAACTGTTTTACTAACATGGCTGTGTGGCTTACGGGCCCACGTCGCCATTGGGTGGTAGTAGGATCTTTTATTCCTCAACCTATACTCTGGGACTTTGACATCTCTTCTATTCGGGTTAAATGAATTTTGCTAAATCTAACATTAGGATCTCGTTATCACTTTCACCCGGAGAGCCCCTTATTACAGATGATCGTCTGCTGCACCAGAAAGATCCGAAGATACTCTCCGATGTTCTCTTGAGACTTTATGGTGTCGCTTTTGCAATTCCCTTCCACCGATAAACCCCTGTGGATAACCACGTATACTCGCCATTCATACAATGCTTCCCAGTTGATCTTGTTATTACAAGATACCCCGAAATTCTCTTTGCTGCTCTGAGAATCCTTTGAGCTTACTGCCTTGATGTTCTTTGTCACCTGAATACCCTTACGGATAATTCTCGCACTTATCGAGTATCCGCTCATTCCCCAATTGTTCATGTGTTTCACAATTGTCTTCGAAATACTATTCGATCCTCCAAAAATCCTTAGTAGCTTATTGCTCTGCAATACTTGTCTGCTTGCATGATGGATGCTTTCCATATGTCTGGCAATATTCGTTAGTATCCTTAGGCACTGTCATTTTGATCCTTTTGATTCAACATGAGTGCGAATGCACGCAATCATCAGTTGATCCTTTGAAATTATCTTTCCGGCTCAGACGTCATTTTAAACATGAGCTGGATCTCGACCAATCAAATTTGCCATCGATTGTACCCGTAAGTTTATTCGACTTACCCATCCTCAATCAGAGCGTTTGCTTCTTATCCCTTGAATTTGAAATTATACTTCCTTTGCATTGAGCTTGAGTTAGTCAGTTGTTTCTATAATCAGATCCCTTGTGGACCACCAGACCCTTTTGTCGGATTTTATCCGACAATGTCCTTCATACTCAATATCCTTGTGAGCCTTTCCACGGATATATAATGCCTTTGGTAAATTGTATCCTCTGCTTTTTCAACCATGCTCTACTTTCGAGCCTGTGTTTATTACTCCTGAAGGTTGTGTTATATGTCCCTACAAGACCTTGATGGGTTGAACCTATGCCTTCCTTGATATGTGTGAACTTGAAAGTTTGCACGAGTCATACTCTTCTGCTATTTTGCCAGATAAAATTTCAACACTACAACTTCTTCGAAAATGAGAAGTGAATGGAAGGTTATACATTGAAGAAGTGGGAGTCGACCTTGAACTTTGTGTTCATGCCCATGGACACGATGTAGATCCTACCGTAGAAGCTTCTTGTAATATTAACTGATTCATTGATATAATATCATCTCGTATCTATGAATTGATCCTTTGCAATCGTGGTTCCGACCATGTTCTCCTTTAAATACCATTTCTTGGACAAGTTAAAGCACTTGTCTTTTGCAAGTCAATACACCATTCCAACCTCTACCTTGATCTACCGTCGAGTATTTCCCTCTGGTATCTCGAGAATATCTAAGAACTGTGTTGCATCTTATGAGTCTTCATCAGCTATTATTTCTCACTGATTCCAATTTTTCATGGGCTCTGAGTTATTAAACACTCAAAGACACCGATAACCGAACCGAGTCCGCACTACGGTTCAACAACTCTTAGTAATCTTCTTTACATACGAGTTTGTACCCGATCACGTCATTCCTAGCCTGTTTGGCTATATCATTATCGTGCTAAATTTTAACTGTGCTACATGGTCCTTCTTCCCGAAGCACAATTTTTGACGATGAGCTAAGCTTACATCGATCTTCCTCATCATATCATTTCGCCTTAAAAACAGCAAGCTTGATTTTGAGTTTGTGTCGTATCTGTGGCTCCAATAATCTTTTGTTGCACCAGTCCTTCTGCGTGATGCAATCGTTGTTCAATTGCTTCTTCGTGGATCCTCTCAACAACAAATTGTCGTGATCATCATCAACATTTTGACTCCTTCCAGGATTTCAATGGAATTCTAGATGATAAGTGCCATCCTCGTTCCTTGGTAATTTGGGTTACCATCAACATCATCCTTACCTTCCTTTCATCACAAACTTGTTCATGTTATGGATGCAAATTGCTATCCAGCTTGTATTACAATCTACCTTGTAGTATTACTGCCGTTTTGTCAAGGATGTTGTGAGGATTGCCCCACCTCTTGAGAATTCTCGATATAAGTGATACTTCACCATCACCATTCTTTCTTGGTCCCCGTGTTGTTCCTAACAGGAATACCGACAGATGGACTAGGAATTTTAAAAACTGCTAGCAACCTTATTGCTTTGAAGTTAATGGTCAACATTTCAATCTTAGACCATTGGTTATCGAATCGCCATTCTAACATTGTTTGTGCTACCTAAGTCCATATTTCGGGTGCACCGTCAACCAATGTTTAATCGTGTATGTTTCCTCGAGCATACCTCATTATATCATTTGAACTGACAAAAGCTATCTCCTTGTTCACATAATTGTGGAAATCCATCTTCTGGAAATCTCGATGAATTGTCGCTGAGACCATCAGCCACCTCCTAACCCTCCCCTTGAATTAATGATGAACTTTTGTTTCAGAACTAGCTTCCATGGTTCATTTCCCGAGAAATCTTACGATGTCTTCTCGTCAATTTGTGTCGCACCTTTTTCTTCTCAGGCATCCTAAGTCTGAGGTATCGTGACACCAATCAGATCTGAATCTCGGTCAGATATGATGGTTGGAACATATTTCCAAGAGTTATAACATTGGTCTCTACATAACCCGGTAAGGTGGTGTCTTTGCTTAGCACCCCTAGCCAGGGGACCTTTCCTTATAATTTCCTTTTTAGCAAGGTTAGCTATTCTTCCAGGGGGAAATTGTAAGACTTACTCTATAAGTTGTTCCTGATGGATCCTTTGTGTATCCATGGCCTGATCTTACCTATTGACCATGTCAATGCTATCTCGAAGCATGTCTATGGTACTCGGATTTTCAACAGGAACATTTGAAGCCCGATGCTAAATGTTTCTTGCTCAATTATCCAAACACCGTTGTATGGGTAATGACATGAAATTTCCCTCACCTTACCTAAAGAGTTTTCTACATTATATCCTGTCCTGGATATCATGCTCTGCTTGCCCTTGGGGAGGATATACCTTTGAAATATGTGTTTAAACACATTTTCCTTTCCATTGTTCTGTTTAATCTGATAATCATATTTTCCTTTCCATTGTTTGGTTTAACCTTTCTGGTGATCTATATGATCTAAGCAGTAGTATTCTCCTGCTTATGTAAACACCTCGGTGTACAGTTCTGTCAGTAAGACCCTGTTACTATTGTCGATGACATTCCGGTAACCACCGATGGACGAGAACTTTGCCTATTGGTCCGCCTCGTTCAACGAGTAGGAAAAATGGTTCTCTTCGTCCCTCGCCCTTGGTATCGACGTTGTTGCCGACATAATCGACAGGCTACCCTCTGACATGTTTTGCTATCATGACCGTGTAAGATGCCAACGACCTTTCTACTTTTAATCCACATGGTGGGCCCATAACCCATAGTTCCACAGGATCGAAACCTGACTCTCCTGTACACCCCCTGTTCCCAAGGTTGTTCCTCGCGCGTGGCCTCGTATATAATTCACGAGTCACCTCCCCAGAGATCATCAGTTCTGGTATCAGACACAAAACATACTCCCATTGATCTGGACCCCTTTTACACTTTGTTTCAGGCATCGAACGATTGCCTACCCGCTTGAAACTTCTCATGGTACCTTCTTACTTTGCTCTCGGTATTTTCTTAAAGTTCCAGTTCGAGAGTTACTTTCCGCCACCTTCCCCGATGTTAGCTACCAGAAAGTCAACCTTGCAAAGGTCCCATTCTTCCAGAATACCCCCTTATTCTTTCGTAAGTACGATGGAGTTCCCGAAGAAAGGACGACAACTTCATCATGAGGACCTGAAACAGCAGAATGAAGACATCAATGTAATGGATCAACCTCTTCGAGAAGAACAACCAAGACCAAGAACACTCCCTAGAATTTCGTAACCCGAACCTTCCCCCTTTACTTCCCTCTTAAATCTCGGGACGAGATTTCTTGTAGTGGAGGAGAATTGAGACGCCCGGATAATCAAGCTACAGTAAACCTCTGCTAATGGTGCCACGTCACCTCGGTTACTGTTGATAACTGGAGTTAGTTAAAAAACAATTCAAATTAAAATATAAAATATAGGCAAACAGTAAAATTTTCTAATATCAAAACTAAAATGTTCGGGTTGTGTCAAATAAATCGTAAGTAATTATGGTGGAGAAACCAATCTTTGATAAAATATTTAAAGGCTCTAAAACAATTAAAACAATAGAGAAAACAATTAAACAAATGCCTATTGAATTTATAAAATGCCAAAACTATTTTATTATGGGTTAAGGATTAATCTCACAGTAGTTTGTTGATAAATACAAATTTAGGCACTAGTGGTAATTTTTGTAAAAACAAAAAAAAATAAAAGAAAAGAAATTACAAAAGAGAAAAACAAACAAAAAAAGAAATGAAAAGAAAACCCCCGGCCAATTGGGCTTTGGCCCACCAGGCCGCAACCCACCGGGCCGCCAGGCCGGCCCACCCTGCCGCGCCCTCGCCCCCCTTATCCACTCCCTCCCCCAAACCCTAACCCCACAAACCCACTCCCCACTCTCCCTTCCCCCGATCCCCTCCTGGATCGTGGATCGGGTTCGACCCCCATCGCCGTCACCTCGCTGCAACGCCACCCCCGGCGAGCGCCGCACCGTGCCTGAGGACCGCCGCCTCCGCCCGCCCGCTCCTCCAGGGTCGCCGCACCGAGCCTCTCTGCCGGATTCCCCTCGTCCCGATCTGGATCGACGCCTGAGCCGGTCCCTGACGCTGCCGCTCGGAGTTCTTCCCCTCGTCGGTCCGCCTCCGTCGCCTCATCCCCGTCGTCCTCCCCACGCCCCGCTGCCAGTGCCCTGCATCGCATGTGAGCACCCCATCCATCCATCCCCGTCTCCCTGCTCGTGCGCACTCACCGCGCCCGTCGTTCCCGCGCGCGCCCGCGTCCTCGCCCTGCCACAGCTGCCCCGCTCCCTCCCCTCGCGCTCGCCCGCACCGACGCGAGCCCGGGTCGCCCGTCGTCCCGCACCGGCCAGGCCTACCCCGCGACCTGCCGTGCCGCGCTGGCCGCGCCTCCCCGGCAGCCCCTGCTCGCTCCGCTCGCCGGCCCTTGCTGCCGCTGGACCAGCAGCGGCCGCGGCCACAGCCGCCGGCGCCTACCGCGCTCCCCCGCGCCTGCCGAAGGCCGCCACGGCTCGTCTCGCCGGCGCGCGTGCCCCGCAACTCCCCACGCCCGGTGCTGCTCCCGTTGTCGCCGGCCACCGAGGCCCCAGGCGCGCTCGCCCTCGCCTCTCATGACGTCGGGTGCGAGCACCTGCTGCAGCCCCCTGAGCCACTGACACGGGGACCCGACCCCCAGAACGTAAAATAAAAAGATATAAAAAAAGGAATAAAAAATATAATATATTAAAAATAATTAATTAATTAAAGAATTAATTAACCTAATTAATTTTTGATTAATTAAACTAATCTAATAACTAAACTAATTAAACTATTAGTTAATTAATTAATCAGTCAATGACAGGTGGGTCCCGCACGTCAGTCTGACCCAGTCAACGCCCTGTTGACTGCTGACATCATGCTGACGTCATGATGACGTCAGCAGGCACTATTATGGATAATGTTGAATTAAATAAATTAAATAAATACTAAAATGATTTAAGGTTTTAGAAAATCATATAAAATAAACCGTAGCTCAGATGAAAATACTTTCTACATGAAAGTTGCTCAGAACGACGAGACGAATCCGGATACGCAGCCCGTTCTTCCGCCACACATCCGTAGCATAGCAAACCTGTAAACTTTCACCTCCGGTTCATCTGTCCGAAAACGCGAAACACCGAGGATACTTCCCCGGATGTTTCCCCTTTCGCTGGTATCAGCTATCCCTACGTTAGGTCACCCCTAGCACAACGTATCGCCGCGTCTTGCTTTGTGTTACCTTCGATTGCTCTGTTATTTATTGTGTTCCCCCTCCGTTACTCCTTTCCGGTAGACTCCGAGACCGCTGCCGATGTTCGTGTGTTCGACTACATCGAAGACGACCCCTCCTACTTGCCAGAACAACCAGGCAAGCCCCCCCTTGATCACCAGATATCGCCTATTCCTTCTCTATACTGCTTGCATTAGAGTAGTGTAGCATGTTACTGTTTTCGGTTAATCCTATACTGATGCATAGCCTGTCATTGTTGCTACAGTTGTTATCCTTACCTGCTATCCTACTGCTTAGTATAGGATGCTAGTGTTCCATCAGTGGCCCTACACTCTTGTCCGTCTGCCATGCTATACTAGTGGGCCGTGATCACTTTGGGAGGTGATCACGGGTATATACTATATACATTATACATGACACATGTGGTGACTAAAGTCGGGTCGGCTCGAGGAGTACCCGCAAGTGATTCTGATGAGGGGGCTGAAAGGACAGGTGGCTCCACCCCGGTAGAGGTGGGCCTGGGTTCCTGACGGCCCCCGACTGTTACTTTATGGCGGAGCGACAGGGCAGGTTGAGACCACCTAGGAGAGAGGTGGGCCTGGCCCTGGTCGGCGTTCGCGGATAAATAACACGCATAACGGGTCCTTGATATTTGATCTGAGTCTGGCCATTTGGTCTATACGCACTAACCATCTACGCGGGAGTAGTTATGGGTATCCCGGCGTCGTGGTATCAGCCGAAGCCTTCGTGACGTCAGCGATTGAGTGGCGCGCGCCGTGTTGGACTGCTTTGACGTAACCGCCGTGATCGTGTGGGTTGCTAGGTCTGCTCGCGGCCGCGTTCGCAACGTGTAGGTGTGCTATGGGCGATGGGCTCAGACCCCTGTGCGCTTAGGATTAGACCGGCATGCTGACCGCTCTGTTGTGCTTAGGTAGGGCTGCGACGTGTTGATCTTCCGAGGCCGGGCATGACCCAGGAAAGTGTGTCCGGCCGAATGGGATCAAGCATGTTGGGTTATGTGGTGCACCCCTGCAGGGAAGTTTATCTATTCGAATAGCCGTGTCCCTCGGTAAAAGGACGACCCGGAGTTGTACCTTGACCTTATGACAACTAGAACCGGATACTGAATAAAATACACCCTTCCAAGTGCCATATACATCCCGGTGATCGCTCTCTAACAGGGCGACGAGGAGGGGATCGCCGGGTAGGATTATGCTATGCGATGCTACTTGGAGGACTTCAACCTACTCTCTTCTACATGCTGCAAGATGGAGGCTGCCAGAAGCGTAGTCTTTGACAGGATTAGCTATCCCCCTCTTATTCTGGCATTCTGCAGTTCAGTCTACTGATATGGTCCTTTACACATATACCCATGCATATGTAGTGTAGCTCCTTGCTTGTGAGTACTTTGGATGAGTACTCACGGTTGCTTTTCTCCCTCTTTTTCCTTTTCTATACCGGATTGTCGCAACCAGTTGCTGGAGTCCGGGAGCTAGAGATCCTGAGGATGATTCTACATGGTGCTCGGCTTCGAGGAGTAGTTAGGAGGTCCCAGGCAGGAGGCCTTGCCTTTTCGGTCGTTTCTACTTTTGTGCTAGCCTTCTTAAGGCAAACTTGTTTAACTTATGTCTGTACTCAGATATTATTGCTTCCGCTGACTCGTTTGTGATCGAGCACTTGTATTCGAGCCCTCGAGGCCCCTGGCTTGTATTATGATGCTTGTATGAATTATTTATGTTTTAGAGTTGTGCTGTGATATCTTCCCGTGAGTCCCTGATCTTGGTCGTACACATTTGCGTGCATGATTAGTGTACGGTCAAATCGGGGGCGTCACAGGATGTCGACGATTGGCTCGTCGACATCAACAGACATTTGGAATGCAGCAAGTCATGCCTAAGGACTATGTCAAGTTTGCTACCTTCCAACTCAAGAACCAGGCAGTTGATTGGTGGCAATAGTACAAGGACTCCAGAGGGGGTCAAGTGGTCAGCTGGACCTACTTCTGCTGTGATTTCCGAGCTCATCACATCCCAACAAGTGTCACTGAGGTCATGCGTGAGAAATTCCACAATCTAAAGCAAGGCAGCATGTCCGTCTATTAGTACAACATTCAATTATAGAATCTTGCTTGGTATGCCAAGCAAGACTTTTCTGATGATAACAGCAAGATATATCAATTCAGGGATGGTCTTAGAGAGGATGTTCATTTTGCTCTCATTCATTCCGAGCAGACCAAGTTTGACCAGTTCTATAACATGGCTTTCAAGCAAGAATCAACTCAGATCAAGTTTGAACCTTCTAAGAAGAGACTCAGAGATGCAGTTCACTCCTCGTCCTCCTCTCAAGTGGTTGCTAAGTAGTAGAAGTTTTGGTTCCTGCCTCCTCCTATGTTACTTCCTCCTTTTCAGCAGAAACAGCTCCGTGGTCGTGGTTCTTCCCACCCACCCAACCTATTCTACGAGCAGAGACATCAGGCTCCGAGGACAGGCGGTCCTCCTCATCGCCCACTCTTAGATGTTACTTGTCACAGGTGTGATCTAAAAGGACACTTCACAACCAAGTGCACCAACCAGAGGTGCCTTCCGCCTCCTCCTCCTCGCAAACTTCCAAGCAATGCAATGGTGAAGCATAATCCCAAGTATGCAAGAGTGAACATGGTGAACTCAGCTCAAGCAGAGGAGTCTTCCGAAGTGATCATGGGTACTCTCCTAGTTAACTCTTTTACCGCTAAAGTGTTATTTGATTCTGGTGCATCACATTCTGTCATTTCAAGACCTTTGCATCAAAGCATGAGTTGTTTTTTCAAGCATTGCCTAGGCTATTGTTCGTTGTTTCTCCGGGTGCATTGATGAATTTCAATAGTTTTATTCCATATGTCGCCATCAAGATGAGTAATTATTCTTTTTTGGCTTCTCCGATGGTTCTTGCGAATTCTAATATTGATCTTATCCTCGGCATGGATTGGCTTTCTAAGGAAAAGGCTTCTCTTGATTATGCTGCCAAGGAAGTTAAATTGACTCATGCTTCTGAAGAGGTGATTATCTTCATTGCTCGTGATAACACCGTTCAACTATTCTCTCTCAGTGAGCAAGGCAAGATTAATGACATATCTCAAATTCCAGTGGACTGTGAATATGAGGGTGTATTTCCAGAAGAATTGCCAGGAATGCCTCCGAACCGAGCTATTGAGTTTGTGATTGAACTCGAGCCCAGTACAAAACCCGCTTGTAGACGTCCATATAAGCTTGGGCCAGTAGAGCTGACAGAGTTGAAGAAATGGCTCGATGAACAAGAGCATCTGGGTCTGATCAGACCAAGTTCATCTCCTTGGGGATGTGGAGTTTTCTTTGTCAAGAAGAAGGATGGCACACAAAGAATTTGCATCAATTACCGCCCCTTGAATAAGAAGACAATAAAGAATAAATATCTACTCCCCAATATCAATGAATTATTCAAGGAGCTGAAAGGTGCTAAGGTGTTCTCTAAGCTCGATCTTCATATGGGCTCTCATCGAATCCGAATTCGTGAAGAAGCCATTATGAAAACTACTTTCAGGACAAGCTTTGGCTCTTATGAGTACACGGTGATGTCCTTAGGTCTTGCAAATGCACCTCCAAAACTTTCTCCAGAATGATTAACTATGTATTCGGCCCATACACAAACAAGTTCATCCTCATCTACCTTGATGACATCCCGATTTTCTTTGAGACCCAAGAAGAACATGCAGAGTATCTTCACTTGGTACTTGACAAGCTTGGGAGCATCAGTTCTATGTAAAATTCTGAAAGTGTGAATTTTGGATCAAGGAGGTACTCTACCTCGGTCACATTATCTCTGCCGAGGGCATCTAAATAAATCCTGAAAAGGTTGAATCTATTGTCAACTAGCAACCTCCTTAAAATGTCGAGGAACTTTGAAGCTTTCTCGGGCTTGCATTCTATTGCATAAGGTTCATGGAGAACTTCTCCAAGATTGCCAAGCCTTTGTCTAAACTCCTCCAGAAGAACGTCAAATGCGCTTGGACTCCTAAGTGTGATGTTGCTCTCAAGACACTCAAGGAGAAGTTGGTTTCAGCTCCATTCCTTACTCCTCCCGATGAATCCAAGCCCTTCCAAATGTTCTGTAATGCCTCATTGCAAGGTCTCAGTGCGGTTCCTATGCAAGACAAGAAAGTTGTGGCTTATACTTCTCTGCAGTTGAAGGCAAATGAGGGAAATACCCAACTCATGATTTGGAGTTGGCGGCAGTTGTCCATGCTTTGATAATTTGGAGGCATCTATTGTTGGGCAGACACGTTGAAGTCTATACCGATCACAAGACCTCGAAATATATCTTCACTCTGCCCAACCTCAATCTCTGTCAAACTCGTTGGGTTGAGATGATTCAAGAATAAAACCCAAGCAGTGAGTACACTCTAGGGATAGACAACGTCATTGCAGATGCTTTGAGCAGAAAAGCATATCGCAACGGCCTCATTCTCAAACCGGTCCAGCCCGATCTTTGTCAAGCATTCAGGAAGCTCAACCTTCAATTCATTCCTCAAGGATTCCTTGCCAACCTTCAAGTCACTCCAACTTTGGAGGATCAAATTTGTGAAGCTCAACTCCTTAATACCATGGTGAAGCAGGTGAAAGATGGTGTTGCCAAGGGCATTTCAAAGTACAAGTGCTATCGCGTTGATGACAAAAACACCATGTTCTTCGAGGACCGGCTAGTGGTTCCAAAGGGTGATATGAGGAGAGTCATAATGGATGAAGCACATAATTCCCTCCTTTCCATTCATCCAGGCAGCTCTAATATGTATCATGACCTCAAGCAGGCTTTCTGGTGGACTCATATGAAACATGAGATTGCTCAGTTTGTCAATGAGTGTGATGTCTGCCGTAGAGTGAAAGCAGAACAGCAACGTCCAACAGGACTCCTCCAACCCTACCTATTACTGAGTGGAAGTTCGACCACACTAAGATGGTATTTTTCACTGGTTTTCCCAAATCCAAGAGAGGGAATGACGCTATCTTTGTTGTCATTGACAAACTCACAAAAGTGGCTCACTTCCTACCAGTCAAGGAATCTATCACTGCAGCTCAGTTGGCGGAGTGGTACACTTCCAGAGTGGTCTCGTTGCATGCAATTCCTCAGTTGACCTCCTCAGACCATGGAAGCATCTTCACTTCCAAGTTTTGGGATTCCTTCTAGAAGGCTATGGGCACCAACATCTGTTTCAGCACCTCTTTTCACCCGCAAACAAGTGGCAAAGTTGAAAGGCTCAATCAAATCCTTGGAGATATGCTCAGAATGTGTGTCATCTCTTTTGGCATGAAGTAGGAAGATTGCCTTCCATTTGCCGAGTTGTCCTACAACAATAGTTTCCAAGAAAGTTTGGGCAAGGCCCCATTCAAAATTCAATATGGCAAAAAGTGTCGTACTCCCCTCAGCTGGACCGAGACCAGAGAGCGTCAATTTCTCGGTAATGACTTGATCACAAAAGCTGAGGATATGTGTCGAGTCATCCGTGAGAACCTCAAAGTAGCGCAATTGTGCCAGAAGAGTTACTACGATAGTAAGCACCGCGACTTGGTGTTCAAGATTGGAGACCGTGTCTATCTCTGAGTCTCTCCCATGAAGGGCACTCAACAATTCGGTATCAAAGGGAAGCTTAACCGAAGATATGTGGGTCCTTTAAAAATTGTTGGCAAAAAAGGTGACCTTTCCTACCAACTCGAGCTCCCTTCCAATTTCTCAAATGTGCACGATGTGTTTCATGTGTCACAACTTCGCAAGTGCTTCAAGACACCCTAGCGCACCATCGACTTCGAAGATACTGATCTCCAAGAGGACTTATCCTATCGTGACCATCCCATTGCCATTCTTGAAGAAAACGAGCACAAAACTCGCAAAAGTTAATCAAGTTCCTCAAAGTAAAGTGGTCACGTCATTCTGACTGAGAAGCTACTTGGGAACATGAGGATCATCTCTGTTCCGAATATCCTAATTTCTTCTATTCCTAGATCTTGGGACGAGATCCTTTTGTAGTGGGGGAGAGTTGTAACACCCCAAGTGTAATCCTTCCCATTTTGTAACCTTTCCAACCTTTGTCATGAGTGTTTCCATGTGGGTTTTATGATTTATGGCTTCATTGTCTTGTTTTGTATGGTTTCTTTTTAATTGTTGCATGCCATGACCATGTGAGTGGATTGTCTATTCTTCCATCATATTTTATTGCATTGTGGCATCCATGTTGTTGCCATGATCATCATGTGCATTGAACTCTACATTATGTTGTTGCTTTCTCTATGTATATGTCCCATGCACCATCACCTCCTCTTACTTCTTCTCTTTTCTTCTTTATGCAAGTGACCATATTTTCCTACCTCAAATAAATGCTCATTCTTTCCCTTTAAATCTTTCACCATATGCCGGGAACCCGATCCTAAGTCACACCGGTCTAGCATGTAACACATCATATTACTTTGCGGCCTCATGAACGGTATTCCCACGACTGCAGCCTTACCTTGGTTGGGACCGTTTGCACCTTTTGGCTCACATATATGATAGTGTCACTAGCATCCATATGACAGAGAACCTAGGCCGACATGACTAGTCGTAAACCCAAGGTGGCACAAACTTACAGGGGCAGGCATACGTAACCCAACAATGAACGTGTCGGTCATCAACGTATGAACCCATGTCGTAGCAAGCTACAAGGACTTAAAGGAACAACACATGACATTTCCCCAAAGGGACAGACACAGGTACATAGAAGGATACATTATGTAGGGTGGAAACCCTAGGGTGATCTTTCACAAAATGGAGGGATCCTATGAAGAACACGAAGAACACGAGGGGAAAACGCGAGAGAAAGACACTCAAATCAACGAGAACAATTACACATGTGCTAGATCCATGAACATAAAGAGTGATACAAGATCCAAACGCAACAAAGGATGATACAAGAGGAGGTAGTTTTTCTCCGTGAGGAGGTCTTGGGGGTCTTCCCATGAGGGGTCTTGAATCCAATCGACGGATCTTCTCTAAGGTCGCGGTCTCTTGATGGAGTAGAACTGAATGGATGAGCAAAGCTTTATCTATAAAATGAGCTAATCCTTTGCTAACCCTAGAAAGAGGGAGGATAGGGAGTATAAGTAGTCTTTGAGACGAAGGGGTACATGGGCCTCGGCCCTTTCACTGTGAGCAGACAGGAGGAGCTGGACGTCCGAGCGTCGGGTCGGATGTCCGGGTCTTCACGAGGAGCCGGATGTCTGGGCAGGGGGCCGAATGTCCTAGACGGCGGGGCCGTTTTGGTGCTGTTCGGTGAAGGAGGGCCGGATATCCGAGCCAGGCCGGATGTCCGAGGTCATTGGGCCGGATGTCTGGGACCTGTAGCATTGTGGCTGCTAGGCTGCTGTGTAGGCATCTTCAGGGGCCGGATGTCGGGGCCCTAGGAGCTGCTCTCGGTTTTTTCCGTCGTTCCTCTTCACCCTTGTACTTTGGGATTTGTCCTTCACGTGCATCCTTGAGGGGGCCTTCATGGTACCTAATCATGCACAAAATTCCGGACTTAGGTAGTATCCATGTCTCGAGTGGGTCATATGGAATATCACTAAGGAGAGATGTCAACTCGGTCGCAAGATCTCTAGCTCATGCTTGTATCATCGGTCCTTTTGGCACTTGGTGAGACGATGGTAGGTCCATGGGGATGGCTGTAGGATGCTCCGCATCATCTCCCCCCCTTGGGAAAGATCCGACCTCGGATCAAAAGCTTTAGCACCATGGTAGGGAGAGAGATCCTTGACATTGAAGATGTTGCTCATGGAGTGCTTGTCGCATGGTAAGTCGATCTTGTATGCATTGTTGTTGTAGCGCTCGAGCACCATGAAGGGTTCGTCGGCTCGCGGTCATAGCTTGGACTTGCATTTGTTGGGGAAGCATTCCTTGTGAAGGTGCAGCCATACAAGATCTCCAATGTTGAATACCATGGGTTGCTTGTTGATGTTAAGCTTGGTCGCGAGTCGTTGTACTTGGTGTTTGATGGTGTGCCTTGTATCTTCATGCATCTTCTTGAGGTAGCTCACTCGTGCACTTGCGTCCATGTTGATGCGCTCTTGTAGTGGTACAGGTAGAATGTCCAATGGGGACAACGGGTTGAAGCCGTAGTTGACCTCGAAGGGGTACTTGTCGGTAGTAGAGTGTCATGCTCGATTGTAGGCATACTCGACGATGGGTAAACACTCTTCCCACTCCTTGATGTTCTTCTTGATCAACATGCGTAGGAGAGTACATAGAGTCTGGCTCGTGACCTCCGTTTGGCCGTCGGTTTGAGATGGTATGCTGAAGAGAACAAAAGCTTGATTCCGAGCTTGGTGCATAGCGTCTTCCAAAAGTACCGAAGGAACTTGACGTCGCGGTCCGATACGATAGTCTTGGGCACCCCATGTAGACGCAAGATTTCCCTACAAAAAAGATTTACAACATGTGAATCATCGTCTATCTTGTTGCATGGTATGAAATGAGCCATCTTATGGAATTGGTCGACAACAACAAACACGGAATCTTTGCCATTTCGAGTTCTAGGCAAACCAAGCACGATGTCCATACTAATATGTTCCCATGGGTGATATGGAATAGAAAGTGGCATATAGACACCATGGGATTGAGTTTTCGACTTAGCTTTGCGACATGTAGAGCATCGGTTGGTGAAGCGTGAGACGTCGTGGAACATCTTGGGCCAAAACTAGTTCTTGGAGAGCATAGCAAATGTCATGTCGCATCCAAAGTGTCCCATAAGTCTTCCTCCATGAGATTCTTGCAAAAGTAACAAATGAAGAGAAGACACAGGGATACATAGTTTGGTAGCTCTCATAAGATAACCATCTTTCATGTAATAGCGTTCCCAAGATGTATGCGTCAAACATTTGGCATAAGGGATAGCAAAAGTAGGATCATGCACATATAAGTCTTTTATGTGTTCAAAGCCAATGACATTCAGTTCAAGTTTAGTGACAAGCATGCATTTGCGGGAAAGAGCATCCGCCACAACATTTTCCTTATGTTTGATGTACTTGATGACATAAGGAAATGACTCTACGAATTCACTCCACTTGGCATGTCGCTTATTCAATTTAGTTTGACCCTTAAGGTATTTAAGCGTTTCATGATCCGTATGGATGACAAATTCATGAGGGCGAAGATAGTGTTCCCACTCACGTAATACTCGGACTAAGGCATATAGCTCTTTGTCATAGACGGGATAATTGAGTTGCGCTCGGAAAGTTTCTCACTAAAGTAAGCAATTGGGCACTTCTCTTGCATTAACAAACCTCCTATACCGGTGCCACTAGCATCGCAATCAACTTCAAAAGTTTTGTCAAAATTGGGAAAGGCAAGCAAAGGAGCAGGTGTAAGCAAATTCTTAAGCTCATTAAATGCGGCATCTTGGGATGGTCCCCAAACAAATGGTGCATTCTTCTTACTCAAAGCATGTAAAGGGGTTGCAATGGTGCTAAAGTCCTTAACGAATCTACGATAGAAACCGGCTAGGCCAAGGAAACTTCGCACTTGTTGCAAGTTGGTTGGTTGTGGCCAAGTTTTAAAAGCATTTATCTTAGATTCATCGACATGGACACCCTTAGAAGACACAAGGAAACCCAAGAAAACAAGCTTATCGACACCAAAAAGGCAATTGTTCATATTAGCATAAAGGCGCTCTTTTCTAATAGTTTACAAAACGGTTCTAAGATGGGTGACATGATCTTTGAGAGATTTTCTAAACACAAGAACATCGTCAAAATAGACCACAACAGATACGCCAATGTATGGGCGAAGAACAAAATGCATCACACGCATAAAGGTGCCGGGTGCTTTGGATAAACCCATTGGCATGACCAACCATTCATACAAGCCAAACTTTGTTTTGAAAGCGGTTTGCCATTCATCACCTTCTTCGATGCGTATTTGATAGTATCCACTTTTAAGATCAATTTTACAGAAAATTGTGGCTCCACTAAGTTCGTCTAGCATGTCATCAAGGCGTGGAATAGGATATATATATATATATATATATATATATATATATATATATATATATATATATATATATATATATATATAACGAACGGTGATGGCATTGATGGGTCTACAATCGGAACACATGCCAAAACTACCGTCTTTCTTAGGCACCAGTATGACCAGTACGGCACAAGGACTTAAACTTTCACGCACATGCCCATTGTCAATGAGTTGTTGTACTTGCCTTTGTATTTCCTTAGTTTCTTCGGGGTTGACACGGTAAGGTGCTTTTTTAGGAAGAGGTGCTCTGGGGTATGAGGTCGATGCGGTGTCTGATGCCTCGTAGTGGAGGTAGTCCCGGAGGTAGCTTATCGAGGAAGACGTCCTTGAATTCCTGCAAGATATTAGACAACACTAAAGGTAGAGAGTGAGAGGTGTTAGTTGGTGTTATGTCGTCCTTACATGATAGGACATAGTGCATGACACTTGATGGTTTCTCACACACTTCTCTCATCTCACTTTTGGTAGCGGATAGCACTAAGTTTCTCTTGTCTCTCATCGTGGAGGCACTCAATTTGGGCTTGTGGCGCTCACTCGCTTTTTGGTCATTCGCTCTCTCACTATTTTCTCCATGGTGGGTGGTTGCTTTCTTGTCGGCGATCACTTGACTTGGTGACATAGGTCACATCACGTACTCCTTTCCCTTCATCTTGAAACTATAATGATTGGTTTGTCCATTGTGGATGATGCCACGGTCGAATTGCCAAGGTCGTCCAAGTAGGAGGTGGCAAACGGACATAGGAACCACATCACACTCCAAGGTGTTTTCATAGGCTCCAATCTTCAAGGAGACTTGAACGGTGTGCTCCACTTGAATGGTGCCGGAGTCGATAAGCCATTGGACCTTGTAGGGGTCGGGGGCTTCATCTTGACCAATTGTAGCTTGGAACACAGCTCTTCACTTGCCAAATTTTGGCAACTTCCTCCGTCGATGATGACCATCACGGACCTTCCATTGATGCCCGCTTCGATGTCGAAGATATGGCATCTTTGGTTTTCGTCTTGTTGATGTTGAAGGGTCAAAACCTTGGAAACAACGAGAGTGGGGCTTGAATCATTGTGAGAAAAGACTTGGTCATCTTCATCTTCGTTCACTTGCCAGTGCATAGCCACATGTTCAAGGGCTTCCATTTCCCCTTCACTCATGGAGTCGTATGTGCCGTCGTCGTTGAGGATCATGGTGCGCTTATTGGTACACTCAAAGGACTTGTGGCCTCGGCCGCCGCATGTGAAGCATTTGATGGAACTTTTCTTGATGGTCTCATCTGGTGGAGATGTAGATGATGAAGCTCTCAGCTTGAAGTTGCCGATGAGGACTTGAAGATGTCAAAGTTTTCTTGTAACTTGACTTGTCGCCGTTACTTGGTGAATGTTTGGTTGAGGTAGAAGTCGATGGAGTCGTTGAAGCTTGGTTGTAGGAGTCGTAGCTCTTGGAATAGTACTTGGCATACTTGAAGTCATCTTGCACTTGTCGCTCCACTTTGGTAGCTTGATACACTAGCTCGATGAGGTTGGAGTAAGGTTGGAAGTCGACGATCTTCTTGATAGGATGATTGAGTCCACTCAAGAAACGTGGCATAGTTTGCTCATCATCTTCCATTACATTAGCTCGTATCATGGAAATCTCCATTTGCTTGTAGTACTCTTAACGCTCTTTGTTCCTTGCTTGAGGAGTTGTAGTCGCTTGAAGAGGCCGCGGTTATAGTATGTTGGCACAAAGCATGCTCTCATGACATCCTTCATTTGATCCCAAGTTGTGATTGGTGGTTTGCCTCTTGCTTCTCAGTGCTTAATGACTTGCTCCCACCAAATAAGGACATAGTCCTGGAACTCAAGGGATGCCATGGCGATCTTCTTCTCTTCTTCATAGTTGTGCAAACGAAAGATCTTGTCAACCTTCAATGCCCATGAAAGGTACTCTTCGGGGTCGTTGCTTCCGTGGAACTTGGGCATGGCGAACTTGAGTTTGCCGTAGCGTTTCTCTTCATTGTGTTAGGGTCGAGGGTGATGACATCCTTGACGTGGAGGATTGTTGCCCTCAAGTTGCTCTTCGTGTGGAGGATTCCCATTTTCTTGTTGCTTTGGGCGAACTTTTTGTTCTTGACGAGCTTGTTGTTCTTGTCTACCTTGTGGAGGAGCTTGTAGAACTTGTCGTTGCAATCATGCTTGATGTCCTCGTTTTTGTACTTCCTCACGAAGCGCTTCTTCTTCTTGACGAACACATTGGTTGCGGGCGGCGACGACACGATTGGTTTCACGTAGGGCATATTGCGCCTCAAGGGCTTGTGTTTCACGTCGTTGTTGTTGACGGAGAGCGTCGGTGTCTTGATGTTGGCGTTGTCGCTCGTGCATTTGCTCTTGTTGGCATTGGCGTTCTTGCTCTTCCACTTGTTGGCGTTGGCGTTGCCTTTCTTGTGCTTGCTCAAGGGTAGCTTGATTTTGACGACGCCGATGTTCTTGCTCGTCGAGTTGCTCTTGTGGATCGTTGCCATGTAGAGGATTGCATTTTGCTTGACAGTCTTCGCGCGCGGCTCGATGAAGAGTGTTTGATGTCGGTGTACTTGAGCCGGAGATGGTGTTGGAGGAATGCCGACTCAAGTGACTCTGACTTGAATATGATGAAGAGGTAGAAGAGCAGTTGACCAACAAGGCACGAATCTCCTACATTCTTGTATTGCTCTCTTGTTTTTGTTCGCCGAGCTTGTTGTGGACGTAGCCTCTTGTACATTGCTCGGGTTGTTGCAAGTCAGTGGCGAGGTAGTCGATGCGGTCGCTCAATGCTTGTTGTTCTTGATGCAAAGCTCTTTGTGCGCCGAAGAGGTGGTTCTTGGTGATGTAGGTGTTCGGTTCCTCGTCTTGCTCGATGAAGAGTGGGTTTGTAGAAGTAATTGGCCTAACCATCATTCCAAGTAAATGTGTGAGTGGGAGTAAGAGAAGAACTATACCAAATGACCTTGACCGATGTTGATAATGGATCAAAGGTCACTCAATGCTGTAATAAGGAAATAACACAATTGGTACCGTATCTCGTCAATTTCTCACATATACACAAATAAAGCCTTTGGTGGAGCTTGGTGAGGAAGCTGGACAAAATTTATGCAATTTGTTAGTAAGAATCAATAATGTTGAAAAAGATTCGCAAATTTTCAAATGCAACAAGTAGACCAATAGCAAGATATGGCACACGGAAACACACACACGGATAGATAAAATGGGGTCGTGTAACCAAGGAATGAGCCAAAATGTGGAATCCACGAAAATGCTCTTGTTGCACAACGCTAGAGAGACGCTAGCTCGATTGCACAATAGGCGGATACGAGACTTGTGTAAAACCTACTAAGCAAAATGCAACGACTTCTATCCCAAGTATGATATATGTATGGTGTTTCGATGATATGATCCGAGATGATCGAGTATGACAATCTTAATGTAGTATGATGCTATGGTTCTTGCTTAAAAACTCTTTGCTTATTTTTCCTTTTGCTTAAAAGTTTGTTTGGCTCTTTCTCTTTTGAGCTCTTTCCTTGGCCTCTTATGCAAAACTTCACGAACCAAGATAGCAATTGAATATGTGATGACAACCTTGTACACAAAAGATGATATCAAGATGCTTGTACCAATATGATATGGTATGTATGCAATGGGAAACTATGATCACTAATGTGCACAAGTAACATTGCTGGCAATACTCAATGGCTAGTCTCGATAGGAAGGTGACGCAAAGATGGGTTATGGTGGTTATCAATGCAATGGCAAGGGAGTACACAAATGTGTTGTCGAAGTTACCGTCCTTGCTTACGATTGAGGGTGTCGATGACGAGTCCGTGGCGAAGATGAGCGACAGTGATGTTGTAGTTGAAACGTCCCTAAGTAGCCAAAACATGTTAGAAAACGGAAACCGCAACTCAAATTCGGAAAGAATAAAACATGTCAAAATTTCGGAGTTGGTAGCGGGTAAGCGATGGTGGTTGCGGGAGGTGGTGGCGGTATGTGGAAGTGTAAGTGGAAACCCGGGCAAGATTAAGCGAAAGTTAGGCGAAAGGAAAGGGTGGAGGAAGTTGGGCTGCGGAGGCCGGATGTCCGGGCTGTCGGGCCAGGTGTCCGGGCCTAAAAATCCGAGATGAACTCCATGAACTCGTGGGGAAAAAGGAAATTTTGGGGCAAAATTTGAGAGATTTCGTGGATGGAAATTTGGGAAATGATGGGGGAAAGCTAGATCTACCAGTTACACACGAAATCCATGGATCAAATCCAACAAAACTTCATCACAACAACAAATCACGAAAAAATTTAGGGCTATTTTTGGTGGGAAATTTTTGAAATTGGGACAAAATCAACAAAACAAGGCTAGAAACAAAGGGTAGGGCTACAAATTCGTGATCAACCTAGGCTCATGATACCAAGATGATGTAGGGTGGCAACCCTAGGGCCGATCTTTCACGAAATGGAAGGATCCTACAAAGAACACAAAGAACACGAGGGGAAAACGGGAGAGAAAGACACTCAAATCAACGAGAACAATCACACATGTGCTAGATCCATGAACATAAAGAGATATACAAGATCCAAACGCAGCAAAGGACAATACAAGAGGCGGTAATTCTTGTCCGTGAGGAGGTCTTGGGGGTCTTCCCGTGAGGGGTCTTGAATCCAATCGATGGATCTTCTACGTAGAGGCAGCGGTCTCTCGATGGAGTATAACCGAATGGATGATCAAAGCTCTATCTCTAAAATTAGCTAATCCTTTGCTAACCCTAGAAAGATGGAGGAGAAGGAGCATAAATAGTCTAGGGGCGAAGGGGAACATGGGCCTCAACCCTTTCACTGTGCGCAGACAGGAGGAGCCGGACGTCCGGGCCTTCACGAGGAGCTGGATGTCCGGGCAGGGGGCCGGATGTCCGGGCTGGCGTGGCCGATTTGGTGCAGCTCGGTGAAGGAAGGCCGGATTTTCGGGCTAGGCGCCGGATGTCCGGGGTCGTTGGGCCGGATATCCGAGGCCAGGCCGGATATCCGGGCCCTGTAGCATTGCGGCTGCTGGGCTGCTGCTGTGTGGGCATCTTCAGGGGCCGGATGTCCGGGGCCATGGCCGGATGTCCGGGACCTGGAAGTTGCTCTCGGTTCTTTCCGCGTTCCTCTTCACCCTTGTACTTTGGGACTTGTCCGTCTTCACGTGCATCCTCAAAGGGGGCCTTCTTGGTACCTAATCATGCACAACATTTCGGACTTACGTAGTAGCCATGTCTCGAGTGGGTCATATGGAATATCACTAAGGAGAGATGTCACCTCGGTCTCGAGAGCTCTAGCTCGTCCTCGTGTCATCGGTCCTTTTGGAACTTGGTGAGAAAATGGTAGGTCCATGGGGATGACCGTAGGATGCTCTACATTAATACATGCCGGACAACCCAAGTGTTCCGGAGCAGTAGCGAACTATCATGGTTCAGTGGAAGCACTAGGAGACAGTACTAGGAAAATGCTCACGCTACTGGTAATTACCAGTAGCGTCTGTTTTGAAGCCCACGCTGCTACTGGTATAAAGCGCGCTACTAGTACGACTTAGCAGCAGCGTGGGTTTCCAGAGGGCACGCTATTGATAAGTTAGCCACACTACACCACCCTATCAAAAAATATTAGCACCGCGGGTTTTAGACCCACACTACTACTGAATGGATGGTTGTAGCACCTGTCATACACCCTGCGCTACCGCTAGCCTAATCCCACGCCGGACCACACCCCCGATCCATTCCCACAGCCCACCAACCGTCCCAGTCTACTCCCACACCCCACCCACCCCCGATCCAGATCCTCTGATCCACCTCGTCTCCTCTCCTCTATCGGCCTCACTTCCACCTCCTCTCCTCTCCTCTGCCGCCAGGATCCCCTCCCCGTTCTTCTCTGATTGATGTCGTCCCCGTCTCTTCCCCTCTCCGATCCATGGCGGGATCCTCTGCCGTGTACACGTTCTGCAGGCCGCACGCGCGCGCAGCCTTCCTCCACCACCCGGCCGACCAGGCCCATCGCGGCGACCAGCCCGGGCTGCTCCCCGCCACGGCGGGGTGGCGCGGTGACCCCGAGGGCGAGCCTAGTGGCGGCGCGGACGGCGATGGAGGAGGCGGTGTACGAGGTGGTGCTGCGGCAGGCCGCGCTGGTGGAGGATCTGCAGGGGCGCGGGGCGGCACGGGAGGCTGAGGCGGGCAGGCGTCGGTGGCGGGATGAGCAGCTGGAGCAGAAGGGCAATGTCGAGCTCGGCATACAGGTAGTAGAATTTTGCCATGGAATAATTAATGATCCCTCAGAAATATGGAAAACATGTAGTGGGATTGGTGATGAATTACCATTGTATTTAGTCAATATCATGCAATCGGGGATGTCAGCAAGGGAGACGTTGTTTCATATGGGCAGCACAACAGCCACAACGGTGTTGCCGTTCTCCACCATGACTCTGTTCTGTTCCTCACGTGTACATCGCTAGCACATGGACGATGTTTGGCTGCAACCCCTACTATGGCTAGCATAAGAGAATATCCAGAAACAATCAATCACACAAATAAGATGAGAGTGTATCAGGCATGTCCTCTTGATTGCACATTGGCGTCTGCCTGCAGAAGCTGCTTTTGCGCTGACGGGATTGGGGTCGTGATGGTACCTTCAATTTGGAATCTTGTTGTAGCAGGAGAGCGGAGCAGGTTAGTAACTTCACCAGTTCCCCGGCTCACGTGCATTCTGGTCCATAAATTTTTAGGGTAGTACAGAATGGAAAAGTGTGTACAAGTTGGTGTACAAACTTCATTTTCTTTTGAAGCATATGAATTAATTGATTGCTGAACTTTGTAGTTAAGAAATTGCTAGCTCTCTCCCTGCAAAAGAAAAGGAAGTAGCTAGCTCTACGCTAAGCGTGTATTGAGATCTTCCGACAATGCTAGGCTTTCGAGGTTTCCTCTTTAAATTAAGGGTGCAATTCTTGCTTCTGATCATTACAATTACTTACCGTAATTTCTTTTTCAACCAGCAAAATGTAGGGAAAATCCCTACGGTAGTTTTCAATTTATCATAAACTAGTGGGTACATAAAAAAGGAGCAAAGGCTCAGTTAGGTTACATTAGGAGCCATGAAAATTAACTAAAAAGGTAAAAACGGAGGAGAGGGTCCAGTGAGTAGCTGGGTCCCTAGCAACCAAAAGAAAAAAGAGCAAAACAGAGACCAATTACTTACTGTTAATTGTCTTATCTTGTGTTGTACGTCATGCAATTTTCTGTTCAGCTAACTGCTTGACCAGTATTAATTATTTAGTAGGCTATATTAGTAATTTGATTTTTCTTGTTTTGTGCAGTTTGGAGAAATTCATGGTTATTTACCGTTTCGAGTTAGATTTATTCCATTTGAAATGAGGTACGTACTAACCTTCTTCTTGGCTGTATCATATATCTTTGTTGTTTTGGTCAAACTAGCATAAACTTTTAATGTTGATGTGTTTCCGCCCAACTCATACAGTAAACCATGATACTTACTTGATTTGCATTGGTTTAACTTTCGAGGACAGACGTTTCCCTTTCACACTAGTAGCGATTGATTTGCTCCATCCAGGGAGGCCTGCATTATGCAAAATGTCTATATCAGCTAGAGAAGTAGTGGCAATCAGTAAATATTTATATTTATCTGTGGTTAATCCTTCCTTATTTAAAATATTTATTCGTTAAATGTTGGCGGGCAGGGCATATATACTTGATTGGGTATACGGAATCTCAATTTTGGCGCACATGATCTTACTAGCTTCTAAATCCGCTCAGCTGTACTGATGATGGTGTGTTTGCTACTCACACATTTTATCCAAAGGATCCTTGTGTCAAAGCGGTGGCCAGTTCTAGGTTGCTGGTATGTATTTTCACACCATATGTATGCTTGTGCTTACCTCCATATGTATGCTTGTGCTTACCCCCATCCTCCTCGGCACATTCAGTCAAAATTTGACCAAATACTGAAGATGGTGAACTTGTGGGTGCTACGTGCCATGCATCTTGGCCAATCTCAGGGAAATAATCAGTAAAGGCAGCAGTGTTTAGTTGTCCGCCACAGAGATTCGTCGGCGATATTAATTAGTATATCTCGGCCCATTGTTCTTGCTAATGAAGACTGTTACCAACATTAATTATCCTTTCCTGTGTCTCAAAACTATCAACCTGACTCATAGAATGATTTTTTTCTTTAGGATTCATGTTTTTTCTTTTTATTATACATTACAATGAGTTCATTGTATTCAGTTTCTTTACAAGTTCATGCAACTGAGCTATTTGTAGAAGGAGGGGAGCTGGCCTTCTTCACGTCTCGGGGCAGTGTCTTCCTTGGATTCAACAAGGAGGGGACCCGGCCTTCTCACGCCTCGTGCAACAAGTATGGACAAGCCTCTGGTTGTTACTATTGATTCATGTGCATGTGCTAAAAAGAAAGAAAATACTCTACTGGATTTGAACGAGGACGCGAACTAATAAGTGTTTACTTCCCCGACGTGGGCGCAGGGGTGATTGACGCGGACTATCACAACGAGCTATGTGCCGTGCTCTTCAACCACTCGGAGGCGGACTTCACCGTGAAGCTTGGAGACTGCATCGCGCAGATGATCGTCCAGGTGATTGCGACGCCAGAGGTCACCGAGGTGGAGGGCCTCAATGCCACTGCCCGGAGGGAGGGAGGGTTCGTGTCCAACGGCGTTTGAACTCCGAGCCTTGGTAGATACATCTAGAGAAGTTGTCTGGTTGTTTGCGTCTGATGTTAAATGGGATCTCGTGATCCCTTGGAGTTGAGATGTTCAATGTTGCAGCCATGAACGCTGGAAGTGCTAAACTGGTTCTGTGACCTTAGTTTATTTTGCATTGGATGTGTCTTGATTTCCATCCATGAATATTGCATCTGAATTTTATTTTATTTTTAATTCCAAATTAGTTAGCTGTAACGTGGGGTGGAAATGGAGCGCTACTATTACATACAATAGTAGTAGCATAGGTGGAAAATGGAGCGGTGCTAGTACTTAGGATAGTAGTAGCGTAGGTGGAAAATGAGCGCTACTAGTACTTAGATAGCTGTAGGGCAGGTGGAAAATGAGCGCTACTAGTACTTAGATAGCTGTAGGGCGGGGAAAAACGCGCTATTGCTAAAATTTAGCTGTAGCGTCGTAGCAGTAGTGCGGGAACCCACGCTACTGGTATGTAAAAAATCTACACTACTGCTAGTGTTTTCCCTAGTAGTGAGACATTTCCCCATAAGGAAGGCTATCAAGAATAAACAACTAGGTGTCGGATCCCACACATACCAATGCATTTCAAACATACACACAATATGCACGATATGTGTAGATACAACATGGCATCACAACATAACTCTACAAACTCAAGTATTTATTTAGAAGGCTCTGAAGAGCCATACATAACATGATATTACAAACAGGGGTCACATGACCCATCATTCAAAGCATACAAGCAACGGAGGCATAACATGTCTTAGTGCAGACAACTACAAATGAAAAGGGCTGAGAAGCCTGACTATCTACAAGACCCTCCCAAGGGTACAAGATCGAAGCTAAGGGAACAACCTACTTGTCGAAGTCCATGCGAAACTACTAGTGAGAGCGAGGTCTCCTATGCAAAAACATAAATTAAGCAAACGTGAGTACAAAGGTACTCATCAAGACTTACATCAGATTCTATCACACATGCATTAGTATCAAGAGGGGTATTGTGGGGTTTGGGTGCAGCAAGCCAGCTTTGACTCAGTGGCTATCATGTTCTACGACTATGAGTAACTTCTTTGAGATGAGAAAGCGCACACGAGTCCACTAATCACCACATCAATACACTGTTATGGATTCTATCCCGTCTCCCTATGAGAAGGCCATCCATAGCACTCACACTTGACTTGAGCATTTTAGAGTATCCACTTCAAATTGTCTATGTACCATATAAGTATCCTAGTAGTCCATATCCGAGGACGCGACTATTCGAATAGTTCATGTTAACCCTGCAGGGGTGTACTTCTTCACACACGCTCTCGCCACTTACCGCCATGTACACGTCATGTATCACCGCAACCTTCAAGCGGAAGCATGGCGAGGGTGTCAGCCACGACCTGACTAACCACACAAGACTCTACTACAGGTTTATCGCCTATCTGAGGTCGAACCCGCAAGGGAAGTCCGGCCGAAGTTTTCATCACGGTCCCAAATGATGTGAGCAGGGTTCCCAAGCCCACCATCTGATTGCCACTTGGTACATCATGCCACTGTGCCTAGTCTGTCCCAAGTCCACCCTGCCGGGTGCCACTTGGTAGAAAAATAGCACTACCTACAAACACCAAAAACTAGTTGCAACTCTTAGACAGAGATCAAGGCAGTTAATAGGACAAGAGGGGTCGAGTTACCGGAACCCAATGTGTGGTAGTAGCTAGTCTTGGACAACATACACATAACTCAGTTCTTAAGGATGGTCCCAATGAGACAACCCACCATGTACTCCTACATGGCCTCTCACTGCTACCATTACCAAATCGTGTTCACACACTTAACTCTCATCATGGGAACATGTCATAGCACTCCAATCCATTCCCAATGAATTGGACCTGGCACAACTCTAAGCAATAGTAGGCATGGCACGGTAGGAACAACAACATGGCTCAATTAACTCCTACACATGCTAGTGGGTTTCAACTATTTACTATGGCAATGACAGGTCATGCAGAGGAATGGGTTCAACTACCGCGGCATAAAGTAGCAGTTGAATCGTTGTTGTCCTGAAGCAATAAAAGAGAGCAGGAGCAAGATAGTGGGTTGTACCGGAATACTCAAAGGGGGTTTGCTTTCCTGTAATATTAGTAGGGGGAACTGCTCCTTAGACAGGTACTCTGGAACGGTCTTCGCAGTAGGACCAATCAAGAAGGATGGTGCCGACAATCAATACAAAAACAAATGCCACCATATTATGCATGATCATGATATGTCAAGAATGATATGTGTTGCACTAGTGCATCCAGCAACAATTTAAATGAAGTCCATATGATCCAAGGGTTCATATGGAAACTCCATATTAAGCATTTAAAATGCCATTATCATGTTTTCACTTATACAGTAGGTACAAGTTGCTTTGTCATGCATGAAAATGGTACAGATGGATAGATTGAATTTTTCTAATAATTTTTCATATATAAATTATTTCAATCTGAGCTATGGTTGATTTTCTATGATTTTTTTTAAGTTTTGCTAATTTTCTGGAATTTCCTGAGTAATTTTAAATCCAGAAAATGAATTACTGCGTCAGCACTGCGTCAGCAGGTCAACAACGCAGACCAGGTCAAACCTGACGTGTGGGTCCACACGTCAGTGACACAGGGTTTAAACAGGGGGTAATTTAGCCTAACTAAAAGATTAGGGCGCCAGGGCCCACTATTAGCGTCAGGGGTTTAATTGAACGGTGATTAGCCCTAAGCTAATCACCTGACAGGCAGGACCCACGGGTCGATGGTACGGGCGGCGGCTCATCGATGGCGACCACTGGTCGCGGCGGAGTCTGCGCTGGAGGCCACGGGAGCGGCGGTTGGGAGCACCGGGGCGTAGCCCGGGCTCGGCCGCACCCAGGGAAGGAGGTGGGTGGCCGCGGGGTGACCGGAGCTCGCCGGAACAGAGCTCGCGGCGGTGGTGGCTGGAGTACGGCCAAGGCTCGGCGGTTGCTATGGGCCGTGGGGAGGCTAGCTGAGGGGCTTTGCGGTACCCTCGTGGCACGAGGAAGACGATGACGCGCTCGGGAGGAGTTGGTTCGAGCTCAAGCCCCGTCGGCGACATGGCCGGCGGCGGGGAGCTTCGGCTCCGGTGGTTGGCACGACTATGGCACGAGAGAGACCGCGATGAGGAAGGGGAAAGCTGCAGCGCTCATAGCAATGTCGTGGGGGTGCTCAAAGGCTCTGGGGAGACGTCGGAGGCGACGGGCGATCACCGGCGATCTCTTGCGGCCAAGGTTGAAGATGTCAATGGTGACAGCGATGCAGGGCGTCCGGCATCGCGTGGCTTGACGGAGAGGACGAGGGAGACGCGGCGATGCTCGTGGATGCATCGGAGAGGCGAGGTTGTGGCGGTGGGCGTGGCAACAGCGAGCGGCGGCGACAGGCGCGTTCAGTCCGGGCGAAAGAGAGAGAGAGAAAGAGCAGAGGAGGGAGGATAGGGACGAGGGAGAGCGAGAGGGGTCTGGGGTGCGTCTCAGCAACGTCCAGAGAGACCGGGGCTTCGTGGGGGAGGGGCAGGCAGGCAGGTGGCGTGGCGCCCATGCGCTCGTGCGACGAGCGCGTTCCCCTCGTCCTCCTCCGCCAGGAGGACGGCGACTGGCATGAGCTGTGAACTGGGCCACCTGCTGGGCCGCCAAGCAGGTAAGTCCAGGTTAGCCCTTTTTATTATTTCTTTCTGTTATCTTTTCTGTAATTTGTTCCTGATTTAGTAAAAATACTAAATCAATTTATTTACTTCTAATAATTTTTGTAGGGACTAGGTGGATTATTCCAAAGCCCCTCACCAAATATCAGAATTGTTGGACATATATTAAATGTATAACAAATACAAATCCAATGCAAATAAGTATTGGATTAACTCAAATGCCTAAAACAAATATTTATGTGCTCTTAAAAATATTGGTTTGAATTTTACCTCTGGCCAATATTTTCAGAGAAAAACAGGAACATTTTCTTGGACCTATTTGAAGCATTTTTTATCTTGATCATTCCCAAAAATGATTCCCGAGGCTTTCACATATCCCCATTTCGAATTCATTTGAAATTTAAACATGATGCAACACCTGTAGCTAGCATACCAGAACTAGGGATGTGACAACTCGCCCCCACTCGAAAGATTCTTGTCCGGAGATTCAGGAGTCAGCGGAAAAAGAGCAGGGTACTCAAGTCGAAGACGATCTTCTCGCTCCCAAGTAGCTTCTTTCTCAGAATGATGAGACCACTGAACCTTGAGAAACTTGATGTTCTAACATCGAGTGACACGCTCTGCTTGATCAAGAATGCGAAAAGGGTACTCTCGATATGTGAGGTTATCTTGGAGATCAAGCGTTTCATGGTCTACTCCACAGATGGGTTCCTTGAAGCAACGCCTGAGTTGAGAGACGTGGAAGACATCATGAACTCAAGAAAGATGTTGGGGTAGTTCCAACTGGTAGGCAACCTCTCCTCGTTTAGCGAGAATTCAAAAAGGACCAATGTAACGATGACCCAATTTGCCCTTGATACCGAATCGATGGGTACCCATTAAAGGGGTAACCTGAAGGTAGGCCTTGTCGCAAACTTAATAAGCCACTTCCTTATGACGGTGGTCATACTAGCTCTTTTAACGAGACTGGGATGTTTTCAAATTCTCACGAATAATGCGAACTTGCTCTTCTGCTTCCTGAATCAAGTCTGGTCCAAAGAATTGTCTTTCACCGGTTTTGGACCAGTTCAAAGGTGTTCGACATCTTCGTCAATAAAGAATCTCAAAAGGAGCTTTCTTGATACTAGATTGGTAGCTATTGTTATAAGCAAACTCGACGAAGGGAAGACACTTCTCCCAATCCATACCGAAGGAGATAACGCAAGCTCTAAGCATGTCTTCGAGAATCTGGTTGACCCTTTCCACCTGACCACTCGACTGATGGTGGAAAGCGGCACTAAAGGAAAGATGGGTTCCCATGGTAGTCTGGAAACTCTCCCAAAGATGAGAAGTGAAAAGACTACCACGGTCTGAATTGATCTCTAATGGAAAACCGTGTAGCGACACTATTCGAGAAATATATAAGTTAGCAAGCAGACTAGCAGTGATACTCTCTCGAACAGGTAGGAAGTGAGCCACTTTGGAAAGACGATCAATGATTACGAAGATAGCATTATTCCCTCTCTTGGTCCTGGGAAAGCCGGTGATGAAATCCATACCAATTTTTTCCCATTTCCACTCAGGAAAAGCTAAAGGCTGAATAGTGCCAAGAGTCCTTTGATGTTCTGCCTTAACGTGATGAAAAACGTCACAGTTATCGATGAACTCGGCGATTTCTCTCTTCATCCTAGTCCACTAGAACCTCTGGCGTAGGTCCTGATACATCTTAGTACTACCGGGATGAATCGTGAGAGGAGATTCATGAGCCTCCTTAAGGATCAACTCTCGAAGATGTTGCTTCTTAGGAACCATCAGACTGTTCTCAAAGAAAACAACACCTCGATGATCTATAGAGAAACTACCATCAACTCCCTGCTTAATGTTTCTCTTGATCCGGGTAATCCTCGTATCATGCTTCTGGGCTTCTATGATATGATCCTCAAGAGTAGGTTTCGCCACCAATGTAGAAAGGAATCCTTGAGGAGCAATGTGAAGATTAAGCTTACAGAATTCCTCATGGAGAAAGTGGTTGGCCCTGTTGCAACATGAGATTGTTGCAATAGGACTTACGACTTAGTGCATCAGCCATGACATTGGCTTTGCCTAGAGTGTAAGTAATCCCTAAGTCATAATCTTTTATTAGCTCTACCAATGTCTCTGCCTGAGATTCAGATCCGGTTGGGTGAAGATATACTTAAGACTCATGTGATCGGTGTAAATCTCACAACCTTTACCAAGAAGGTAATGCCGCCATATCTTAAGTGCATAGACTACGGCTGCAAGCTCTAGATCATGTGTAGGATAATTCTCCTCGTGTGGATGCAACTGTCGAGATGCATAGGCAATCACATGACGATCCTGCATAAGAATGCAACCTAGTCCCTGTCGTGAGGCATCACAATAGATAACAAAGTCCTTAGTGAAATCTGGTGGCACAAGTATGGGCACAGAAGTCAGGCGTCTTTTCAGTTCCTAAAAACTGTGCTCACACTGTGGGGACCACTCAAACTATTTATCTTTCTTGAGAAGTTTCGTTAGAGGTTTGGCCACTTTAGAGAAGTTTTCAACGGAGCGGGGACAATAACTGGCTAGACCAAGGAAACTCCTAACTTGCTTAACCCATTCAGGTGGAGTCCAATCAAGAACGGCCTAAACTCTCTCAGGGTTGATAGCAATGCCCTTACCACAGATCACGTGGACTAGGTAGGTCACTTCTAGCAACCAAAATTCACACTTGGAGAACTTGGCATAAAGGCAGTGCTCTTTGAGTTTTTCTAACACAAGTCTAAGATGTTTGGCATGCTCTTCCTCGTTCTTCAAGTAAATAAGAATATCATCAAGGTAAAACACGACGAACTTATCTAAGTACTCCATGAAGATCGAGTTCATCAAGCGGGAGAATGTGGCTGGAGCATTGGTTAGACCGAAGGACATGACGGTGTACTCATACTGGCCATAACGAGTGACAAAAGCCGTCTTAGGAATGTCCCCGTTTCTGATCTTGATTTGGTGGTAGCCTAACCTCAAATCCATCTTGGAAAAGACTGAGGCTGGAGCGAGTTGATCATACAGGTCGTTCATCCTGGATAGCGGATACTTGTTCTTTATAATGACCAAATTAACGGGACGATAGTCTACAACCATCCGATTCGTACCATACTTCTTCTTGACGAAGAGGACGGGACAAGCCCAAGGAGAAGAACTAGGACGGATGAAACCCTTTTGCAAGGACACATCCAGTTGTTTCTTGAGCTCAGCTAGTTCTAAGGGTGCCATCTTGTAAGGTCTCCTAGAAATTTGGGTGGTTCCTGGGATAAGATCTATAACAAACTCTACATCTCTATCAGGTGGAATGCCTGCAGTTCCTCTGGAAAGACATCCGGAAAGTCACGGACTACCAAAATATCTTCAAGGTCTGGGAGAGGGCTAGCATTAAGAGAATAGAGTTGACGTTTTGCAACTCTAGTGGAGACAGTGACTATCTTTCCGGATGGGTGTGTAAGCTGAACAGACCTGGTGTAACAATCAATCTTGGCATAATGAGCTTTCATCCAGTCCATACCTAAGATGATGTTAATATCTATAAACTTGAGGGCTATAAGTGATGCAAGGAATACAAGTCTGTCAACAAGTATTTAATTACCATGGCTTACACTAGAAGTTTGTGTCGGTGCAACAAACCCTAGGTCTGTTGCCCAGACTGTGCACATGCACGATGGCAAGATCGCAGCACCGAGATCAGATTGGAGCGCAAGGGATCAGTTCTACAAAGGACCAACATGCATCACAAGAGGACCAAGACTAGCCAGAGAAGCAAGATACTGCTAAGGAAGAAACCTCCCTTGACGGGCAGGCGAGCCAGGCAAGGATGGGGTCACCCCCGGAAGCAAGCCTTTGGATCATCCCGGCAGGCCTGCCAGGGCTTACGGAGGCAGCACCACCTCATCACGACGCACGTCGTCGATCGGTGTGGTATCTTTTGTCGGTGCAACGAACGCTGGGTCCATTGCCCAGACTTTGCATAGGAACGAGAGCAAGATCGCAACACCGAGGTCAGATTGGAGCGCAAGGGATCAGTTCTTCAAAGGACCAATGTGCAGCACAAGAGGACCAAGACTAGCCAGAGAAGCAATATATTGCTAAGGAAGAAACCTCCCTTGCCGGGCAGGCGAGCCTGGCAAGGAGTTACCCCCAGAAGCAAGCCTTTGGGTCGTCCCGGCAGGCCTACCGGGGCCTACGGAGGCAGCACCACCTCATCACGACGCACATCGTCGATCAGTGCGGTGTCAAGCTCCAAAGTGACTAAGTGGCAGCTATTTGCCACATGGCAGCCACATCCTATAGAAAATGCCTCAAAGTGGCACCCGTCCTACGACATGTCAAGCAAGCACGCGCGAAGATGGCAAAACAGCCCGGCAGGGCCTGCCGGGCAAGCTGTGATGTGACATTGAGCGGCGCATTTAATGCGCTCTGTTAGCCTGCAGAGTTAGGTATGATAGCACTATTTGCTATCGAATTAGTGCATAATGACTGATATGCCACTATGGTGACCCCTTTATCTATAAAAGGGGGCCCAAGACAACCGTTGAAAGGGTTGGCTAATCCACCCCCTCACACACTCATATGCGCGTAGCCGTTCTCGCCCCGAGGCAACCCTGCCGGGCAAGCGTGTTGCGCTCACCACCATTTTTCCACCATGAATCCACCAAAGCAAGAGTAGGGTTTTACGCCCCGAACCTGGGTAAAGACTGCCCGTGTGATCTGTGTCGTGCTGTTCTATGCTCCTCTGCTCTTTGTGCAACATGCCATCCCCCCGTCAAACCAGAAAGGGACTCTTGGTCCCATAGGTGGCCGTGGTTTCCCATGACATCATTGGCGCGCCAAGTTGGGGGATCACTTGCGCGAACCTAAAAGCATGAGCAGCGCGTCATCTTCATCAGCATCTTCATCATCGACGACTCCATCGACTATGGCGCCCAAGAAGAAGCCCGGTGTTGCTGCTCACCCATCCACCTCGAAGGCTCCGCCGCCCGCGGCCACCAATGACGCGGGGGATGCGGAGACGCACGAGGATGTGGGTGTTGCGGGGGGGGGGGGTGCGGTCAGCGCAGGCGGCATTGTCACCACCTCCCCCGCGGCTGAAGCGGGAGCGGGAGGCATCGGAGGAGAGCAGCATCAGCAACACCCCAGTGGTCATGCTCCATGAGGTACGAATTAAGGGGTTATACCGTCTATACCTCTTCCCCTCACCGAAGGGCACAGTCACAGTGGTGGCACCCGGTCTAGGGCGAATCGCCGCCCTCCGGCTGCCCCGGTCATGGGCGCGACCGCACCACACGCGCCTCTCATGGAGCGGGTTGACCCAGCCACTGTGCCCGATGGTGACACTGGCCCTGAAGCGGCTACACCGCACCACCATGCCTTCCAAGTGGCCGGCTCGCAACAGTGAGGGCGTCATGCCGCCACTACCGGCACCTTCAGGAGTCGGGCGACGGTACAATCTACATCATCATCATCGCCAATGCCAAGCACCGCTACGGATGCCATGGCGCGGGCCCAGCTGCTATTGAGGTTCCCACCGGCGGCTGATTAGATGGATGAATGGAGAGCCACCATTCAGAGTCTGATTGGCTTCGCCGAGGCTGGGGGCTCACAGCGAGCTAGCCCGTCGCGACCTTCCCAAGCGACGACGACGGCTCGCGCTGCTGGCCGTACGGAAGGGGCCACCCCCACTGTGCAGTCCCCACCACGGCAACTAGCGGGGGCGCTGCAGAATCAAGAACCCGACGACGTCTCGATGGCCTCCTCCGACCCTCGAGCACGTACAGGCCAACGGCGAGCCCCAGAGGACAAGCGGAGGGGAGGCGCGCGCCTCGTCATCAAGCGACGCCGCGATGACCACCGTCAGACCAATCGGTGTGATGGACCCGACGTTGACGAGCCTGCGCTCGATGACAATGGGTGCCTGCCTTTCGAGGTTGGGTGCCCCGCCTTCACTCGTGAGCTGTGGCAAGTTCGTTGGCCATCCGCTCGCATGTTCAAGCCAGAGATACCCGAGAAGTATTGTCGTGGATTTGTCATGGCAGATGTCTTAGTGTGAGGACTTAGTCGTGAGGCCAACACATCTATGTGATAGCTTGAGAGGGGTTGATCAGGATGAGAGACACGAGGCAGATTAACACACAAGACAAGGGTTTAGACAGCTTCGTGCCTCGGGAAACATCATCCGGTAATAGCCCTACATGTTGTTTGTGGCAAGGTCTCATTATACTCATGAGGGAGTTGCTGTATAAGCTGGCTCTCCTCTAGTTGTATCTAGCCTTAGAGATTATCTCCCCTCTTGGGGTGCCCTGCCCCTCCTTATATAAGTTGGAGGGGCGGGTTACATGTGGAATCCCAATAGGATTAGGACTAGTCTATCTTCTAATACAAGCCGGATACAAGTCCGGGTCTTGATTCATTGTAAGGGAAATATTCCTCATGATATTGAGAGCAGTAGCCGGATATTGAGAGCTTCAAAGCTTTGTGAGAGACAAATTTCCCTTGAGCCGGATTTTAAACCGGAATCCTTCATTTTAAGCCGAAAATTTTCTGACGGCCCTTAAATTGTCACCAATGGGGCAGTAGCCTGTGGGGCCAGGTTATTTTTCCCTCCAATGACCCAGAGTTCTTGAATTCACTGAAACCGGCCAATTCTGTCGAGTCCTATCATTATAGCCCCCGAGTCTCAAGACGACTCAGAGTTGGCTTGAGATTCTTCATACTTGACCGTGATATAAACCGGTATGAGTCATTCAACAGCTAAGTGATATAATAGTCCCTTTTGCAGTAGACAACTTGTCCTGCATTGGAGAACTCGCAAGCTAGAGTAATTGCCCTTTTAAAGAAAGCGATATGTAATAAAAAATATACCGGATGGATTTCACCTGATATGTCAGGCCAGAAATTATCCACCGATGAGTGGATGATCACCAAGCTGAAATCAACCACGTCCGAGTCGGCCGCGGGAGCAGATAGATGAGCCGGCCGCGGCGTTGTAAGCTAGCGCGGATGGGCGAGGCAGTCACAGGCGCGGTAAGCCGCGTGGACGGGCGAATCAACCACGTCATATTGATGTAAATTGGGCCATGAAAATGGTGGTTTGCACATATATTCGTCGAGCATCATGGCACAGTCATATGCCAGCGCATGATAATGGTGGCGCGAGCTATACATCCATGATACGACCATCGCTCTTGCACTAAACAATTGTCCTGCATAAACAATATTGCAGACCAAGGCAAAGATAAACTGTTCTTTGACAAAAACAACATGTGCTAATAAAACAAACTTGGACGAGTATCACCTGACTTTGTTCAGTCGACCGATGATCCGTAAATAGCTCCCGTAGATAACTTTTCAACCCAATTTGTTGAATAGTCATTTGATCCTTATATGCACACTAAGGCTATTTGTGTTTATCCTCACGAGGACTCCCCCGGATGCTGCCACTTTCTTTTCCTTATTAGCAGCAACCGGCCACAGTATTTGGGCAGGGCAAGAATAGAGGTGAGGCTTGGACTTAATGTGGCCTCCAACAGGGGCGGCTCAGTATTCCGGTGGAGGCGAGTCACAGTAGCTCAACGGCAGCGGCTCTCCCGCAGCGATTTAGAAGAACGGCTCAGAGAGGCACGCCAGTAAAATTTCTGCAAAAATAGACCATCGGGGCGGCTCAAAAGCGGAGATCGCCCAGAGACGCAGAGGTGGCCCAGAGCTAAAACGACTCGGGGTCGACTTAAGACCACGGCGGCGACTCGGATTGAGAGGCGACTTGTGATGAATCGAGGCAGAGCCAGGTGGCGGCTCTTCCTCTGCTGTTAAGGCAGGCGGCGGCTCTCCCTCTGCTCTTGAGACGAGTGGCGGTTCTCCCTCTACTGCTGAAGCGGGCGGCAAGCCAGCTCGGCAACTTGACCACACAGCAGTGAAGCCGACAGAGGTGAGGCGAGGCCATGGCGGCTCAGCGACGGCCACGTCCGGCCGAGGCGGCGAGATGTCCGCGCGATGGCGGGTCGGTGACGAGCAAGGCAATGGTGGCTCAACGTATGTCCGTGACAGCAGGTTCGTGGGGGCGCACAATCACGAAAATAGGAGGGCAGGCCCCGGCGGCTTAGAGGCGTGGTGGACGAGACATCCACAGTACATCCACTTCCTGGTTGTCGTCTGCTTGTCCCTCTTTTTCTTCAGTAGATCGATCAGTTGGTAATGGCTAGCAACACACTCCAGCGCCTAGCATGACCATCTACTTGGATGGCATGGCCGTAGCCCTCATGGTTTAGAAGAACGCAGCTCTTGACGGCGGGCGGCTCAGGCCGGTGCGCATCAGCGGCTCTACAGCAATGTGCGGCATCTCGTCGAAGCAGAGGCGCGCTGTAGCACCAGAGGCGGCTTGGCGACGGTAGTGGCGCGGGGACCCACAGCTCCAGCAGCTCGGATGACACGAAAGGGTGTGGCCAGCAGTGACGGCGGCTCGCGGTAGCTGATGGAGTGAAGCTAATGACAATAGCGGGGCGGGTATGGCCAGCGCGAGGTTGAAAACAGCTCAGAGTCGTCGTGCGCCCATGATCAAATCCTCCTCGAGTTGTCGTTGGTTTCACTTTTCCTCTTGGTAGATTCCTTGTAGCAATCAGAGTTGACCAAAGAAAACCGATTTAGCTTCAGGTGATATACTAGTCGAGAAGTACACCAGTCTTTGAAACCATTAGGCTGTGATGCTTGATGTGATAGAAACAGTTTGACCGTCTCGGCGAATCCTGTACGCGGCGGCGGCAACTTGACGAATCTGACCAAAAAATAACCGCAACTTAATGATTTTCATCCGCACGGATGGAATTCCTTTTTGCACTTGGCCTGTTGCAGAGGTACTCTCGAAATTGATTTGGCTCCAGTTTGACAGAACGCCAGGTCGCATGTGGCGGCGCATAGATTCAACCCTAATTTTTCTTAAACTCAAATATCACAGATTATAAATCTGAACCGATGAACTTGAAGTTGATGCAAACAGGCTCTTCTTCATCCAAAAAATCACAAAATCCTCGATCCCTGAGTGAGATCCCTCCAAGAACTCAACACCACCGTGTGCAGGCCCCACGGTGGGCGCCAACTGTCGTGGATTTGTCACGACAGATGTCTTAGTGTGAGAACTTAGTCGTGAGGCCAATGCATCTATGTGGTAGCTGGAGAGGGGTTGATCGGGATGAGAGACGCGAGGCGGATTAACACACAAGACAAGGGTTTAGACAGCTTCGGGCCCCGGGAAATATCATCCAGTAATAGCCTTACATGCTGTTTGTGGCTAGGTCTCATTATGCTCATGAGGGAGTTGCTGTATAAGCTGACTCTCCTCTAGTTGTGTCTAGCCTTAGAGATTATCTCCCCTCTTGGGGTGCCCTGCCCCTCCTTATATAAGTTGGAGGGGCGGGTTACATGTGGAATCCCAATAGGATTAGGACTAGTCTATCTTCTAATACAAGCCGGATACAAGTCCGGGTCTTGATTCCTTGCAAGGGAAATATTCCTCATGCCTTTCCTCTTAAGTCAGCCCACCATCACCTTGAGCCGGCCCACCATAACATAAGTTGGCCTTCCGGGCCTTGGGCCTTGTCATCCATCTGACCCGCCGTCAGGGTCATCAGTGAGTCACCACGACCAGTAAGTCGCCAAGCCCCGGGCGGGTCACCCGTGAGTTGCCAAGCTCCGGGCGGGTCATACATCAAGCCGGGTCACATCGCGGGGTATATCCCCGACAAGTATGATGGAAGGCTGAACCCGACAGAGTTCTTGAGCATCTACACCATCGCTGTTCAAGCTGCCGGAGGAAGAGATGAGAAGGTGTTTGCCAATTGCTTCCCTTTGATGCTCAAGTCCAATGTGAGGTCTTGGCTCATGCACCTGCCAGGGAACTCCATTTCGTCATGGGCTGACCTGTGCCATGACTTCATTGGCGCCTTCACGGGCGGCTATCAAGAACCAGGATGGCCCAGTGACTTGCAGCTTGTCCAACAGAAAGAAGGCGAGACTCTCTGCAAGTATTTGCAAAGATTCAACAGAGTCCACGGAAATATCCCAAATATCCATCCAGCGGTTGTGATAGCTGCCTTCCAATCCAATGTGCGCAACCGTATGATACATTCCAAGATGAATGTGCGGTTGCCCAAGAGTTTGAAGGAGCTTTACACCTTGGTGGACAAGTGTGCTCGGATGGAGGAGGGGAGGAAACTCCCTGGAGAGGAAGATTGCATCGATATTGACTCAAAGGATGATGATGAATCCACCGGTCAGAAGAAGAAGAGCAAGAAGCACAACAAGAGGCGCAAGGATAAGGCAGTGATGACCGTCGAAGGATCGGGCATGCTTAGTACTAGCAAGAAGGCTAAGGCCTAAGCCCCCGGCAAGGAAGCTGTCGCCTGCACTGACTGCCGGGAGGCTGCGGCTGCCGAGAGGGCTGGCAAAGGTGATGGGCCGTACTGCAAGATCCATCAGACCAAAGGCCAAGATCTCCAAGAGTGTCATCAGGTCGAGCAGCTCGTCAAGAGGCAGAGGGCTCAATATGAGAAGCGTGATAAGGAAAAAGGTCAGAATGGCACTGGTGGGAAGGGCCGAGGTGGTGAAGCAAATCGCCCCCGCATGGCTCTTCGGAACCGAGGAAAACCCGCCAGGGGCCGAGAGAAGGAAGTTTGCAGTGATGAGAGTGATGGAGGGGATGAAGAGGAAACCAGCGAGTAGGAGTTCCAAAAGGCCACTGACGCCCTGTACATTGACGGGGGTGCATCTTTGCACTCCTCTCACCGCCAGCTTAAACGGTGGGCGCGTGAGATCAACACCGTGGAGCCAGCGGCAGAGTCTCAAAAACCACTCAAATGGTCACGCACGCCCATCATCTTTGACGAAGAGGACCATCCTGACTGCACACCACGGTAGGATGTTTGCCTTTGTTGGTCTCTCCAACGATTCGCAACCTCAAGGTCACAAAGATGTTGGTTGACCGTGGGGCTGGGTTGAATCTGATTTGCCCAAAGGTTATCAGCAAGCTTCAGGTAGCAGAGGAAGAGCTAAAGGTCACGGGAACGTTTCAAGGAATCAATCCCAGCAGGAGTCATCCCAAGGGAAAGATCGCGTTGCCAGTGACATTTGGGGGAGAATTGAACTATCGGGCTGAGAAGGTTGTGTTTGATGTGGTCGACCTCCCCCTGCTGTACAATGGGATCCTTAGACGCCTAGCTCTGGAGAAATTCATGGCGGCATCCCACTATGCCTACAACACTTCAAAGATGCCAGGTCCGGTAGGAGTCATTTCCATTCCGTCAGATGAGAAAGACGCAATCATTTGCGTGGATAAGATGTATCGGGACGCAGTCGCGACAGAGGCGACGGCAGCAGCAGTCCCCGCCAAGGAAAACAGAGGAAAGAAGAAGGATCGTAGGGACACCAGCAAGGAATCCAGGAAGCATACCTCTTCGGAGTGCGCTGCGCCTGTTGATGACTTGCCGGAGAGTTCCAACAGCAAGAAATCCAAGGTCGCTGCACTACATGTGAAGAAGGTCCCAACAGGGCTGGCTGGCGTTAATGGTACCTTCGCTATGAGCCACACCCTTGATGACAAATAGGAAAGCGCGCCCGTTGCCTTCCTGCAGGCGAATGTTGATGTGATTATCTGGCAACCATTGGATATCCCTTGTGTTCCCAAGGAGGTAATCGAGCACCACCTTGCTGTCAGCCCACATGCCCAACCCGTCAAGCAGAAGGTTCGAAAGCAGGCCTTGGAGAGGCAGCAGTTCATTACCAAAGAGATTAAGAAGCTTGAGGTAGCTAGTCTGGTCAGAGGAGTACTGCATTCGACATGGTTAGCAAACTCAGTAGTCGTGCGCAAGGCTAACGGGAAATGGAGGCTTTGCATTGATATCACAGATCTCAACAAAGCTTGCTCGAAGGACCCATTTCCCTTGCCGCGCATCGACCAGATTGTGGACTCCACTTCAGGTTGTGATTTGCTCTCCTTTCTAGATGCATACTCTAGGTATCATCAGATCTTCATGTCCGAGGAAGACGAAGAGAAGACCTCGTTCATCACCCCATGTGGTACGTACTGCTTTGTGCGCATGCCTTTCAGGTTAAAGAGTGCCAGGTCCACTTTTGCGAGAGCGGTCCAGATTGGTTTTGAACCACAGTTGCACAAAAACATTGAGGCTTATATGGATGATATTGTGGTCAAGACCAAGGACAGATCAACCCTTATCCAGGATTTGGAGGAGACATTTGCTAATCTGCGCAAGATCAACTTGAAGCTAAATCTGGAGAAGTGTGTGTTTGGCGTTCCCTCTGGCAAGCTACTTGGGTTCTTTGTATCCCATCATGGGATCGAAGCCAACCCCGACAAGATCAAGGCTATCGAGAAGATCCAGGCACCCAGGACAGTCAAAGATGTGAGGCGTCTGACAGGGTGCGTTGCCACGCTTAGCAGATTCATCTCCAAGTCTGTCGAGTGCTCCCTCCCATTCTTGAAAATTTTGAAGAAGGCAGGGCCCATGAAGTGGACCCCGGAAGCAGATGCAGCTTTACAAGATTTGAAGACCTACTTGTCCTCTGTGCCCACTTTGGTTGCCCCTAAACTACAAAGAGTCATTGTTGTTGTACCTAGCGGCAACTAATCAAGTGGTTAGTGCAGCCCTAGTGGCACAGCGGGAAGTAGAGGAAACAGAGAGTGACCAAAACCCGGCAGGACTGGACGAGGATCAGGGCAGAGAAGAGCACGACAGCAGGAGCAACCCCAAGGACATGGAAAGGAACAAAGTGGTGTAGTGCCCAGTGTACTTCGTTAGTTCCGTATTACAGGGGGCTAGATCGAGGTACTCTGGTGTGCAAAAGTTGATTCATCATGGCCTCAAGGAAGCTGCGCCACTACTTCCAAGCCCATGAGATCACGGTTGTCACCCGCTTTCCGTTGCAAAGGATACTCCGGAACCCTGAGGCTACCGGCAGAATAGTGGAGTGGGCTTTGGAGTTATCCAGCTTCGGCCTGAAATTTGAGAGCATGTCAACAATTCAGAGCAGGGCATTGGCAGAGTTTATTCATAATGGATGCCAACCCCTGATGAGGAAGTACTGGAAACAGTTACCCCCGGCTAGGAGGCGCCCCAAGAATGGAACATGTATTTTGATGGTGCATTCTCCCTGCAAGGTGCAGGGGATGGCGTGCTTCTCGTTGCTCCCACGGAAGAGCACTTGAAGTACGTCATCCAGATGCATTTTCCCAGGGAGGAGGCAACCAACAATACAACAGAGTATGAAGGGCTCCTTGCTGGGCTCAGGATTGCCACAGAATTGGGAATTAAGAAGCTGATCATTCGAGGAGACTCTCAACTTGTGGTGAGACAAGTCAACAAGGATTATCAAAGTCCATTGATGGAGGCATACGTTGAGGAAGTGAGAAGATTGGAGGAGCGCTTTGACAGATTGCAAACAGAGCACGTACCCCATGCAGAAAACAGCATAGCTGAACATCTGTCAAAGTGTGCTGCGCAAAAACTTCCTGTGGAACCAAGAACTTTTGTTCTCCATCTTACTCAGTCCTCCGCATCCCCGGCAACAATGGCTAGAAAGAGGAGGAACTTAGACTCCGGTAAGACTCTCCCGGGCTCCTGGTAGGGACCCTGCCAGAAACAACTCCCCATCGACTGCCGGGTTGCGCTCTCCTGCCGGGCCACTGGTCCCCGCGGTCGAGAAATGCGCTCCCACAGATGAAGAGGTGCCGCTAGTCCTTGTTGCCGAGCCCCAGGCTCCAACTTGGGCAAGGCACATAGTCTATTTCCTCCAAACTGGAGAACTTCCCGATGAGTAGAAGGAAGCTGAAAGAGTAGCCCGGAGGGCCAGTATGTATCAGTTTGTCGATGACATTCTATACATAAGAAGACACAACGGTGTGAAATTTAAGTGCATCTGCCGGGAAGAAGGAAAGGAACTGCTGGCGGAAATACACAAAGGCATGTGCGGCTCCCACATTGGATCAAGGGCATTAGTTGGGAAAGCATTCCCGCAAGGATTCTATTGGCCCACAACCCTCCAAGATGCGGTCGAGCTAGTCACCAAGTGTGAAGCCTTCCAGTTCCACTCCAAGAACATCCATCTGCCTACACAAGCTCTTCAAACAATCCCTTTGTCATGGCCGTTTTCGGTCTGGGGGCTCGATATCCTTAGCCCTTTCCCCCGAGCTGCCGGGGGCTTTGAATTCTTACTCGTTGCCATCGATAAGTTTACAAAGTGGTGGAAGTAGATGCCGTGAGAAAGGTGACTTCTCAATTAGCTATCAAGTACTTGAAAGGATTGGTGTGTCGCTTCGGGGTCCTGCATGGATCATCACCGACAACGGCACCCAGTTCACGAGCCGCGCCTTCATGCAATACATTCATGCCCTCGGAAGCAAGATCTCATTTGCCTTTGTTGCACATCCCAGAAGCAATGGGCAAGCTGAGAGGGCGAACACTGAAGTGTTGTGAGCACTCAAGACAAGAACATTTGATACGCTGCGGAAGTGCGGCAGGTGATACATCTCCAACGTATCTATAATTTTTGATAGTTCCCTGCTATATTATATTCTGTTTTGGATGTTTAATGGGCTTTATTATACACTTTTATATTACTTTTGGGACTAACCTATTAACCGGAGGCCCAACCCAAATTGCTGTTTTTTGCCTATTTCAGTGTTTCGCAGAAAAAGAATATCAAATGGAGTCCAAGCAGAATGAAACCTTCGGGAACGTGATTTTCGGAACAAACGTGATCCAGAGGACTTGGAGTCAACGAAAAGAAAGCAACGAGGAGAGCACGAGGCAGGGGGAGCGCCTACCCCTGGGCGCGCCCTCCACCCTCGTGGGTCCCACGTTGCTCCACCGACGTACTTCTTCCTCCTATATATACCTACGTACCCCCAAACCATCAGAGGCATCCACGAAAACCTAATTCCACCACCGCAACCTTCTATACCCGTGAGATCCCATCTTGGGGCCTTTTCCGGCGCTCCGCCGGAGGGGGCATTTATCACAGAGGGCTTCTACATCAACACCATAGCCTCTCCGATGATGTGTGAGTAGGTTACCTCAGACCTTCGGGTCCATAGTTATTAGCTAGATGGCTTCTTCTCTCTCTTTGGATCTCAATACAAAGTTCTCCATGATTCTCGTGGAGATCTATTTGATGTAATCTTCTTTTGCGGTGTGTTTGTCGAGACCGATGAATTGTGGGTTTATGATCAAGTTTATCTATGAACAATATTTGAATCTCCTCTATATTCTTTTATGTATGATTGGTTATCTTTGCAAGTCTCTTCGAATTACCAGTTTGGTTTGGCCTACTAGATTGATCTTTCTTGCAATGGGAGAAGTGCTTAGCTTTGGGTTCAATCTTGCGGTGTCCTTTCCCAGTGACAGCAGGGGCAGCAAGGCATGTATTGTATTGTTGCCATCGAGGATAACAAGATGGGGTTTATATCATATTGCATGAGTTTATCCCTCTACATCATGTCATCTTACTTAAAGCATTACTCTGTTCTTATGAACTTAATACTCTAGATGCATGGTGGATAGCAGTCGATGTGTGGAGTAATAGTAGTAGATGCAGAATCGTTTCGGTCTACTTGTCACGGACGTGATGCCTATATACATGATCATACCTAGATATTCTCATAACTATGCTCAATTCTATCAATTGCTCGACGGTAATTGTTCACCCACCGTAATACTTATGCTCTTGAGAGAAGCCACTAGTGAAACCTATGGCCCCCGGGTCTATTTTCCATCATATTAATCTTCCAATACTTAGCTATTTCTATTGCCGTTTATTTTACTTTGCATCTTTATTTACTCTTTATCATAAAAATACCAAAAATATTATCTTATCATATCTATTAGATCTCACTCTCGTAAGTGACCTTGAAGGGATTGACAACCCCTTTATCGCGTTGGTTGCGAGGTTCTTATTTGTTTGTGTAGGTGCGTGGGACTCGAGCGTGGTCTCCTACTGGATTGATACCTTGGTTCTAAAAAACTGAGGGAAATACTTATGCTACTTTACTGCATCACCCTTTCCTCTTCAAGGGAAAACCAACGCAGTGCTCAAGAGGTAGCAAGAAGGATTTCTGGCGCCGTTGCCGGGGAGTCTACGCACAAGTCAAGACGTACCAAGTACCCATCACAAACCCTTATCCCTCGCATCACATTATTTGCCATTTGCCTCTCATTTTCCTCTCCCCCACTTCACCCTTGCCGTTTTATTCACCCTCTCTTTTACGTTCGCCTCTTTTTCGCTTGCTTCTTGTTTGCTCGTGTGTTGGATTGCTTGCTTGTCACGATGGCTCAAGATAATACTAAATTGTGTGACTTTGCCAATACCAACAACAATGATTTTCTTAGCACTCCGATTGCTCCTCTTACCGATGCTGAATCTTGCGAAATTAATGCTGCCTTGTTGAATCTTGTCATGAAAGATCAATTCGCCGGCCTTCCTAGTGAAGATGCCGCTACCCATCTAAATAGCTTCGTTGATTTGTGTGATATGCAAAAGAAGAAAGATGTGGACGATGATATTGTTAAATTGAAGCTATTTCCTTTTTCGCTTAGAGATCGCGCTAAAGCTTGGTTTTCATCTTTGCCTAAAAATAGTATTGATTCATGGAATAAGTGCAAAGATGATTTTATCTCTAAGTATTTTCCTCCCGCTAAAATCATCTCCCTTAGAAACGATATCATGAATTTTAAGCAACTTGATCATGAACATGTTGCACAAGCTTGGGAGAGGATGAAATTAATGATACGTAATTGCCCTACACATGGTTTGAATCTTTGGATGATTATACAAATTTTTTATGCCGGATTGAATTTTGCTTCTAGAAATCTTTTAGATTCGGCCGCGGGAGGCACTTTTATGGAAATCACTTTAGGAGAAGCTACTAAACTCCTAGATAATATTATGGTTAATTATTCTCAATGGCACACCGAAAGATCTACTAATAAAAAAGTGCATGCGATAGAAGAAATTAATGTTTTGAGTGGAAAGATGGATGAACTTATGAAATTATTTGCTACTAAAAGGGTTTCTTCTGATCCTAATGATATGCCTTTGTCTACTTTGATTGAGAATAATAATGAATCTATGGATGTGAATTTTTTTGGTCGGAATAATTTTGGTAACAACGCGTATAGAGGAAACTTTAATCCTAGGCCGTATCCTAGTAACTCCTCTAATAATCATGGTAATTCCTACAACAAATCTTATGGAAATTTTAATAAGATGCCCTCTGAATTTGAGACTAGTGTTAAGGATTTTATGAATTCACAAAAGAATTTCAATGCTTTGCTTGAAGAAAAATTGCTCAAGGTTGATGAATTGGCTAGGAACGTTGATAGAATTTCTCTTGATGTTGATTCTTTGAAACTTAGATCTATTCCGCCTAAGCATGATATCAATGAGTCTCTCAAAGCCATGAGAATTTCCATTGATGAGTGCAAAGAAAGAACCGCTAGGATGCGTGCTAAGAAAGATTGCTTTGTGAAAGCGTGTTCTTCTAGTTTTTGTGAGAATAAAGACGAAGATCTAAAAGTTATTGATGTGTCTCCTATTAAATATTTGTTTTGCAATATGAATCTTGATAATGATGGGGCTGGAGATGAGTCACCCTTACCTAGAAGGCGTCCCAAAAATTCGGAGTTTTTAGATCTTGATGCAAAAACTGGTAAAAGTGGGATTGAAGAGATCAAAACTTTAGATATTAATGAACCCACTGTTTTGGATTTCAAGGAATTTAATTATGATAATTGATCTTTGATAGATTGTATTTCCTTGTTGCAATCCGTGCTAAATTCTCCTCATGTTTATAGCCAAAATGAAGCTTTTACTAAACATATCGTTGATGCTTTGATGCAATCTTATGAAGAAAAACTTGAGTTGGAAGTTTCTATCCCTAGAAAACTTTATGATGAGTGGGAACCTACTATTAAAATTAAAATTAAAAATCATGAATGCTATGCTTTGTGTGATTTGGGTGCTAGTGTTTCCATGATTCCAAAAACTTTGTGTGATTTGCTAGGATTCCGTGAATTTGATGATTGTTCTTTGAACTTGCACCTTGCGGATTCCACCATTAAGAAACCTATGGGAAGAATTAATGATGTTCTTATTTTTGCAAATAGGAACTATGTTCCCGTATATTTCATCGTTCTTGATATAGATTGCAATCCTTCATGTCCTATTATTCTTGGTAGACCTATCCTTAGAACGATTGGTGCAATTATTGATATGAAGGAAGGGAATATTAGATTCCAATTTCCATTAAGGAAAAAAAGGCATGGAACACTTCCCTAGAAATAAAATAAAATTACCTTATGAATCTATTATGGGAGCCACTTATGGATTGCCTACCAAAGATGGCAATACCTAGATCTATCCTTGCTTTTATGCCTAGCTAGGGGCGTTAAACGATAGCGCTTGTTGGGAGGCAACTCAATTTTTTGTTTTTTTGTTTTTTGATTCTGTTTAGAAATAAATATTTGATCTAGCCTCTGGTTAGATTTGTTTTTATGTTTTAATTAGTGTTTGTGCCAAGTTAAACCTATAGGATCTTCTTGGATGATAGTTATTTGATCTTGCTGAAAATTCCAGAAACTTTCTGTTCACGAAAAAAATTGTTAAAAATCACCAGAACGTGATAAAATACTGATTCCAGTTGCAGTTGATCAATAAACAAAATTTCTAGGTCGTCCTATTTTGGTAGATTTTTCTGAGTTCCAGAAGTTTGCGTTAGTTACAGATATCTACAGACTGTTCTGTTTTGGACAGGTTCTGTTTTTCGTGTGTTGTTTGCTTATTTTGATGAATCTATGGCTAGTAAAAGAGTTTATAAACCATAGAGAAGTTGGAATACATTAGTTTTAACACCAATATTAATAAAGAATGAGTTCAATACAGTACCTTGAAGTGGTGTTTTGTTTTCTTTCACTAAGGGAGCTCACGAGATTTTCTGCTAAGTTTTGTGTTGTGAAGTTTTCAAGTTTTGGGTAAAAGATTTGATGGATTATGGAACAAGGAGTGGAAAGAGCCTAAGCTTGGGGATGCCCATGGCACCCCAAGATAATCTAAGGACACCAAAAAGCCAAAGCTTGGGGATGCCCCGGAAGGCATCCCCTCTTTCGTCTACTTCCATCGGTACTTTACTTGGAGCTATATTTTTATTCACCACATGATATGTGTTTTGCTTGGAGCGCCTTGTATGATTTGAGTCTTTGCTTTTTAGTTTACCACAATCATCCTTGTTGTACACACCTTTTGAGAGAGACACACAGAAATCGGAATTTATTAGAATACTCTATGTGCTTCACTTATATTTTTTGAGCTATATAGTTTTTTGCTCTAGTTCTTCAATTATATCTTTTAGATCACGGCGGTGGATTTGTTTTATAGAAACTATTGATCTCTCATGCTTCACTTATATTATTTTGAGAGTCTTAAAACAACATGGCAATTTTCTTTAATTATAATATCATGAGAAATTTGATGCTTGATAATTGTTTTGAGATATAAAGGTGGTAATATCATAGTTGTGCTAGTTGAGTAAATGTGAAACTGAGAAATACTTGTGTTGGAGTTTGTGATTCCTGTAGCATGCACGTATGGTTAACCATTATGTAACGAAGTCGGAGCATGAGGTATTTATTGATTGTCATCCTTTGTGTGGCGGTCGAGATCGCGCGATGGTTAACTCCTACCAACCCTTCCCCTAGGAGCATGCATAGTAGTACTTTGCTTCGAGGGCTAATAAATTTTTGCAATAAGTATATGAGTTCTTTATGACTAATGTAAGTCCATGGATTATACGCACACTTACCTTTCCGCAATTTTCTAGCCTCTTCGGTACCCTGCATTGCCCTTTCTCACCTTGAGAGTTGGTGCAAACTTCGCCGGTGCATCCAAACCCCGTGATATGATACGCTCTACCACACATAAACCTCCTTATACCTTCCTCAAAACAGCCACCATACCTACCTATTATGGCATTTCCATAGCCATTCCAAGATATATTGCCATGCAACTTTCCACCATTTCGTTTATCACGACACGCTCCATCATTGTCATATTGCTTTGCATGATCATGTAGTTGACATCGTATTTGTGGCAAAGCCACCGTTCATATTTCTTTCATACATGTCGCTCTTGATTCATTGCATATCTCGGTACACCGCCGGAGGCATTCACATAGAGTCATATCTTATTCTAAGTATCGAGTCATAATTCATGAGTTGTAAGTAAATAAAAGTGTGATGATCATCATTATTAGAGCATTGTCCCAAGTGAGGAAAGGATGATGGAGACTATGATTCCCCCACAAATCGGGATGAGACTCCGGACTAAATAAAAAAAGAGAGAAAAAGAGAGAAGGGACAATGTTACTATCCTTTTACCACACTTGTGCTTCAAAGTAGCACCGTGATCTTCATGATAGAGAGTCTATCATTTTGTCACTTTCATATACTAGTGGGAAATTTCATTATAGAACCTGGCTTGTATATTCCAATGATGGGCTTCCTCAAATGCCTGAGGTCTTCATGAGCAAGCAAGTTGGATGCATACCCACTTAGTTTCTTTTTTTTTGAGCTTTCATACACTTATAGTTCTAGTGCATCCGTTGCATGGCAATCCCTACTCCTTGCATTGACATCAATTGATGGGCATCTCCATAGCCCGTTGATTAGCCTCGTCGATGTGAGACTTTCTCCTTTTTTGTCTTCCCAAATAACCCCTATCATTATACCTTATTCCACCATAGTGCTATATCCATGGCTTGCGCTCATGTATTGCGTAAAAGTTGAAAAGGCTGAAGCGCGTTAAAAAGTATGAACCAATTGCTTGGCTAAAACCGGGGTTGTACATGATATGAATATGTTGTGTGGGGAAGATGGAGCATACCCAGACTATATGATTTTGTAGGGATAACTTGCTTTGGCTATGTTATTTTGATAACACATAATTGCTTGGTTAGCATGCTTGAAGTATTATTGTTTTTATGTCAACATCAAACTTTTATCTTGAATCATATCGAATCTGAACATTCGTCCCACAATAAGAAGAATTACATTGAAATTATGCTAAGTAGCATTCCACATCAAAAATTCTATTTTTATCATTTACCTACTCGAGGACGAGCAGGAATTAAGCTTGGGGATGCTTGATACGTCTCCAACGTATGTATAATTTTTGATAGTTCCCTGCTATATTATATTCTATTTTGGATGTTTAATGGGCTTTATTATACACTTTTATATTACTTTTGGGACTAACCTATTAACCGGAGGCCCAGCCCAAATTGCTGTTTTTTGCCTATTTTAGTGTTTCGCAGAAAAAGAATATCAAACGGAGTCCAAGCGGAATGAAACCTTCGGGAACGTGATTTTCGGAACAAACGTGATCCAGAGGACTTGGAGTCAACGTAAAGAAAGCAACGAGGAGAGCACGAGGCAGGGGGAGCGCCTACCCCCTGGGCGCACCCTCCACCCTCGTGGGGCCCACGTTGCTCCACCGACGTACTTCTTCCTCCTATATATACCTACGTACCCCCAAACCATCAGAGGCATCCATGAAAACCTAATTCCACCGCCGCGACCTTCTGTACCCGTGAGATCCCATCTTGGGGCCTTTTCCGGCGCTCCGCCGAAGGGGGCATTGATCACGGAGGGCTTCTACATCAACACCATAGCCTCTCCGATGATGTGAGAGTAGTTTACCTCAGACCTTCGGGTCCATCGTTATTAGCTAGATGGCTTCTTCTCTCCCTTTGGATCTCAATACAAAGTTCTCCATGATTCTCGTGGAGATCTATTTGATGTAATCTTCTTTTGCGGTGTGTTTGTCGAGACCGATGAATTGTGGGTTTATGATCAAGTTTATCTATGAACAATATTTGAATCTCCTCTGAATTCTTTTATGTATGATTGGTTATCTTTGCAAGTCTCTTCGAATTATCAGTTTGGTTTGGCCTACTAGATTGATCTTTCTTGCAATGGGAGAAGTGCTTAGCTTTGGGTTCAATCTTGCAGTGTCCTTTCCCAGCGACAGCAGGGGCAGCAAGGCACGTATTGTATTGTTTCCATTGAGGATAACAAGATGGGGTTTATATCATATTGCATGAGTTTATCCCTCTACATCATGTCATCTTACTTAAAGCATTACTCTGTTCTTATGAACTTAATACTCTAGATGCATGCTGGATAGCGGTCGATGTGTGGAGTAATAGTAGTAGATGCAGAATCGTTTCGGTCTACTTGTCACGGACGTGATGCCTATATACATGATCATACCTAGATATTCTCATAACTATGCTCAATTCTATCAATTGCTCGACAGTAATTTATTCACCCACAGTAATACTTATGCTCTTGAGAGAAGCCACTAGTGAAACCTATGGCCCCCGGGTCTATTTTCCATCATATTAATCTTCCAATACTTAGCTATTTCTATTGACATTTATTTTACTTTGCATATTTACTTACTCTTTATCATAAAAATACCAAAAATATTATCTTATCATATCTTTCAGATCTCACTCTCGTAAGTGACCGTGAAGGGATTGACAACCCCTTTATCGCGTTGGTTGCGAGGTTCTTATTTGTTTGTGTAGGTGCGTGGGACTCTAGCGTGGTCTCCTACTGGATTGATACCTTGGTTCTCAAAAACTGAGGGAAATACTTACGCTACTTTACTGCATCACCCTTTCCTCTTCAAGGGAAAACCAACACAGTGCTCAAGAGGTAGCAGCAGGCGATGGATCGATGAGCTGCCGGTAGTGCTCTGGTCCCTCAGAACGACACCAAATCGAGCTACTGGGCAGACTCCCTTCTCCCTAGTCTATGGGGCAGAAGCAGTTATCCCCATGGAACTCATTAATGGGTCCCCTCGCGTTCTTGCCTACGATGAAGTAGCATAGGATCAGCACCGGAGTGACGACGCTGTGCTTCTCGAGGAGAACTGACTCTGTGCTGCTACGCGTGTTGCACGCTATAAGCAAGCCCTGCGTCACTATCACAGCCGCAGGGTTCATGCCCGGTGTTTTGAGGAAGGCAACCTTGTCCTTAGGTGCGTTAAGTCCGCCAAGGGTACAAACAAGTTAACGCCGAAGTGGAAAGGCCCTTACCGGGTAGTTCGAGTCACCAGACCTGGTGCAGTCCGTTTGGAGACCGGAGATGGCATTCAATTGCAAAACTCATGGAATATTGAGCATCTCTGTAAGTTCTACCCGTAAGGCGCGGCTGTCAGGCCGTGCCCGGCAGCCACCCTTTTGTACAGGCCTTGCCTCAGTTGCATGTGACCCCTTGTACAAAGCCAGGCGCAGACCCTAAGCAACAGAGCAATAAACGAAGCGCTGGGGGCCCTCGACAAGTTGCATGCATGCATAAGCATTTCATGAGCATTGCATGTTCATATAGATAGGATCACATCTGGCATCATTTCCGTGTGCATAAAACTACAGGTTCCTGTCGGGAATCCGGCCTCCAAGGGGAGTTGGAAAGATGAACCAACATTGCGATCTCTGGCAAGCCAGATCTTTTGTCCATACGTGTTTTGTAAGCAAAAACTTGTGCATAAGAGAACCTCGCCACTTTTTGAAACTTAGGTGCTCCCATCTCTCGACTCGAACATTGCTTCGGTTAGGATGGTCGCAGTGGCCTTTGCTGAATAAAGATTGGCGGGGGGCCGGTCCCTCATCACAATTTGTGCCCGGTAGGCTTAGTTCCCCGTCAACAAAATAGAGGGTACCGACAGGATAGCCTGCCGGGGGAAACTCATTTATTTAAAAATATAGAGGCATTCCACCTCTGCATGGACATATACATGCACGAGTCCCCGGCAAGGTTCATCTTTTTCATTAATATGTTGATTAAACAAGTATAGACCTTACACGACACAGACATGGATACAAGAGATTACATTATTTGAACTAAAATTTGGCAAGTGCCTACAAGTTTAAGATTGAAAAAAGATAAGTGCCCCGTAAACTTCTCTCCATGTCCCTCTTATTCCAGGTATTGCGATGGGAAGAGAAGAGGGCGAAAGGGGCGCATCGGCGAACACCACCCCAATCCCGTCAGGACCTGCCAGGCGCAGCCTGGCAAGATTGGGAGTGGCGAGGCTACGAAGGAGGAGGACAGAGGGAGCACCACGGCGGTCGCTTGGTCACCACCTCCAGGGCCAGTCAGAAGCCCCGGCACAAGCACTGGCAGGGAAGGCCGTCGAGTCTCAGCCGAAAGACTGGTGGAGGAGGCGAAAGCACCAGGAGGGCGATCCCTTCACCAGCAACTGGGAAGCCGGTGATGACGGTGCCGAGGAAGGGAGAGGAAAGACATAAAGACGAGGCAGCAGGTCGCCAGTACGAGACGAACGTGTCAGTGTTGTCGTACTCCGACCTGGCAGCCTCCCTCCCACCTTCTCCGTCTTCCCTAGCTTCATCTTCATCAACACCGATCCAAAGGAACGCCAGGCCACCAAGCCCGACGCCTTCCTCGGAGAAGCAGCCTAGGGCCAAGACGGCCAGGGGGCTCGGGACGCGTCACTCCCCACCTTGGCAGGCAGGAAGACACACCTCTCCTCAATATCAGCCCCAGGCCCATTGGAAGGGGCAGTTCTAGGATTACCAACAATCCCCAGCCTTGCATCCGGGACGGACGTCAAGGGCGCCAAGAACCTGATCACCGGGCCAACAAACGGCAGCAGCTCAAGGCGAGATGCTGCATTACCTAACGGATGACCGACCATGGTGAAAGAGACAAGCATTTCCCCACAATGGGGAAGCTTGATATCTCCCACACCACGGACGACTCGTCTGCCGCGTCTTCTCCCGGCTTGGACCAGACTCACTTCCCAAGCACCAGCGCGAGCATTCGGCGTCGCCAACCTCAAGCTACTTCCTGGAGCCTGGCCCTAGGCCTTTCTCCTTCTCAATATAACCAGCAAAAAGCAGAAGATGGAGGAGAAGGGATGCGAGGATGAATGCCTCCGCTCGTCCCCCACCCCTCTTTTTATAGGCGGGACGGGAAGAGAGATGATCCCTCAATGGGTGACCGCCGCCCTACTCCACCAATTCAAGAAGACCGGGCCCCTGCCTTGATGATCTCCCGCACCACGCAATTCCGTTACCTACCCTGCGTGATGCATGCAGCATACGTGGCTAAGGATAAGGGCGTGGTGGGAAGAGTGAATTGGCAGTTTCTCCCCCATTCGTTAAAGTCATTCACGGGCCATTACGATAGCGGCCCCACCACGATTGGCTTTACACGACGCACGGGGAAACCGGAAACTGGCCCGAACGCAAGCTAATGAAGAAGCAAATAAGATCAAGGGGCCAGCCACTTCCACGCCCCTGCCTGTCCACTTGTTAGGGCCTACCCCGACGACGCCCGGCAGCGCGTTCGGGCTAGACCCAGGGGCTTCTGTCGGTGCAACAAACCCTGGGTATGTTGCCCAGACTATGCACAGGCACGATGGCAAGACCGTAGCATCGAGGTCAGATTGGAGCGCAAGGGATCAGTTCTTCGAAGGACCAACGTGCAGCACAAGAGGACCAAGACTAGCCAGAGAAGCAAGATACTGCTCAGGAAGAAACCTCCCTTGCCGGGCAGGCGAGCCTGGCAAGGATGGGGTTACCCTTGGAAGCAAGCCTTTGGGTCGTCCTGACAGGCCTGCCGGGGCTTACGGAGGTAGCACCACCTCACCGTACCACCTCATCACGATGCTCGTCGTCGATCGGTGCGGTGTCTTCCGTCGGTGCAACAAACCCTAGGTCCGTTGCCCAGACTATGCACAGGCACGAGAGCAAGATCGCAGCACCGAGGTCAGATTGGAGCGCAAGGGATCAGTTCTTAGTAGGACCAACGTGCAACACAAGAGGACCAAGACTAGCCAGAGAAGCAAGATACTGCTAAGGAAGAAACCTCCCTTGTCGGGCAGGGCCTGGCAAGGATGGGGTTACCACCGGAAGCAAGCCTTTGGTTCGTCCTGGCAGGCCTGCCGGGGCTTATGGAGGCAGCACCACCTCACCGCACCACCTCATCACGACGCACATTGTCGATCAGTGCGGTGTCAAGCTCCAAAGTTACTAAGTGGCAGCTATTTGCCATAGGGCAGCCACATCCTACAGAAAATTCCTCCAAGCGACACCCGTCCTGCAACGTGTCAAGCAAGCAGGCGCGAAGCTGGCAAAATAGCCCGGCAAGGCCTGCCGGGCAAGCTGTGATGTGATGTTGAGCGGCACATTTAATTTGCTCTGTGAGCCTGCAGAGTTAGGTATGATAGCACTATTTGCTATCTAACCAGTGCATAATGACTGATTTGCCACTGTGGTGGCCCTTTATCTATAAAAGGGGGCCCAAGGCAAACGTAGAAAGGGTTGGCTAATCCACCCCCTCACACACTCATACTCGCGTAGCCATTATCGCCCCGAGGCAACCCTGTCGGGCAAGCATGTTGCGCTCACCACCATTTTTCCACCATCAATCCACCAAAGCAGGAGTAAGGTTTTACGCCTCATGGCGGCCCGAACCTGGGTAAAGACTGCCCGTGTGATCTCTGACGTGCTGTTCTATGCTCCTCTGCTCTTTGTGCAACGTGCCATCCCCCCGCCAAACCAGAAAGGGACTCTTGGTCCCATAGGTGGCCGTGGTTTCCCATGACAATTTGCCATTTGGATCCAGGAGTTTGAATGACTAGTGGAGAGGGCACGTCACAAAATGACATGTTGTGCAAGCTAGCATAGCTTTCAGAAATGAAAGAATGAGATGCTCCACTATCAAATAGAACCGATGCTGGATGACAATTGACAAGGAGGGTACCAAGAACGACATCCTGATCATCATGATCTTCAACAGCTAAGACATGATGCACACGTCCACGTTTAGTGTGAGCTGGCTTGGCACTAATCATCTTGCCTGATGGCTTACCACGGCCAACAGACTTCTCAAACTGGGGTGGAGCATAACTGGCATGAGAGCAGTCACATGAACAGTGTCCTGGCTCTCTGCATGTGAAGCAAGTCCCTGAAGTAGGACGCGGACTCGCATTGATAGGCGGTCTATCAATAGGCCTGGGGGAGCATACAACTGAATTGGGTGAGGCGCCACATAGGATGGCCTCGGTGCATATTCGGGTGGAAGAGCGGAGTTCAGAACTCAAATCCGGCACTTCTGAGAACCAGAGCCGTAGGAAGAACCAAAGTCACGGGTGTGATTACGAGACTCCTCGTAACTGAGCTGAGTTGTCTCTGCATTAATTGCCTTGTTCACAAGAGCCTATAATATATCGCAATGATGTAAGTGAAGATCATGATGCAACTTAGGGTTGAGACCCTTTAGGAACCCAGCCTACTTCTTGGCGTCCGTGGACTCCTCCTCTGCAGCATAGCGGGTGGGGTTTGCAAACTCTCTACTGTAAGCATCAACAGCCATCTTAACCTGGGTGAAACTAGAGAACTTTTCTCTCTTGCGATCGATGAGGGCCTAAGGAATGTGGTGCTCGTGAAAAGCCTCAGTGAAATCTCCCCAGGTAGGAATGTGGCCAGCTGGAAGCATAGCCTCATAGTTCTACCACCAAAGACTAGCAGGACCTTCCAGGTGATATGTAGCATAGTGATCTTGTCATCTTCAGCCACGTTCGCGAAACGCAGCTTATGAGTGATGCTGTGGAGACAGTCATCTGCATCGAGTAGCTCAATGAAATGATGGAAGGTGGGTGGGTTCAGGCCCACGAAGTTGGTGATGGAATCCAACTCATTACACTCATGTGCGGTGTTCTACTCAATCCGTGCCAACAAGCGGTTAGTCTCACGCTTGTTCATCTCAACCCCTAACATGAACTCTGCCAACGAGGGCTAGTCGAGAGGATCCTCCTCATCCCTACCGCCTCCATGGTTCTAGCTATGAGCAACTGAACCTCAGGTAACTGACGACATCCTAAGAAACGAAACCAAGGACGGAATCAGCATTAACTATAGGATGCAGAATGCATCTTGAAGGCATTACAATGTCTCTAATTCCTAGGACAATTTTGGCAGCATAACGGTAGTAAAATGCTCAAAATAGGAGACATCCTGCAAGATGGGGTAGTACAACAACTCAACATCATCAGGAAAGGATCTGTGATAATACTAACTACACAGAAAGTACTCGAAAACTGGAATATGATTCTGATCAACCAATCCTATGAGTCTACAGAATAGTTACCCGTGATCCTGATAGACCGAAGAGAAAACCTAGTTCCTTAACCCCATAGTAAAGATAGGATGACTCAGATCAGAAGGGCATAAGGTATAAGAAGTAAAAACAGTCTAATGTTCCCTTCCACAATCAATTCCCCTATATAACTAAAGAATTTCTAGACTAAACTTCGACCAGTTTGGCTTGGTAATCCTACAGTCAGTCAGGCTCTGATACCAAAGTTGTTGGGACCCCGATCCTAAGTCACACCGGTCTAGCATGTAACACATCATATCACTTCGCGGCCTCATGCACGGTATTCCCGCGGCTGCAGCCTTACCTTGGCCCGAACCGCACTGGTATGCGTCGGTGCTATACAAACAGTTTTTAACCCCTTTTTGCGATGGCATTTGGAACCGTCGCCTAGTGAGTGACGGCGATAGGGGTCCTTCCCACACGACCCAGAAACCATCGGGGATAGGGAGCCTTGATGCATATAGTTGTCCCTATATGACCGTTTCCGATATCTCGAATATCCCAAACGCTTCATCCTTGCTACTCGTTTGTGCTCGCATTGCCATCGCAGTTAGAGTTTTGTGGTTTTGCCTAAAACCAGGCAGATTCCAGGCACGGGAGTTTTCCAGGCAGATTCTAGGCATGGGAGTTTTACGATTCCTGGCACATCACAAACAGTTCATGATTATAAACCGTGTACGATAGGTAGACAATCACACACATTTAGTTTTCCCGCACCGTATGTGATAGTGTCTGACATCACACACGCTTTGCAAACGGCAACTGTGTGCATTGTTACACACGTTTCCTCTCCGTGAAACGTGTCGGATTATGATGTATATCGCACATGTTGTGCTTTATTAACCATGTGCGCCGTAATGACCTTCACACCATAATTTCGCCCTAATTTCATTGCTACTATTTAAAATTGTACCTAATTTAAACTTGACAGTAGGCTATAGCTTTATTCATATCCATCAGGTTCAAACAACCAATGCATTATTCGATTCACAGGTACATATGTTAAAGAATTACATAAGCACCAAATAAAGAATGATGAACCAGGGTTCTATACTTGTACTATTACAGATGGTAAGGAAAGAGGCGACAGACATTCCGGTTGCTGAACAAGGTGAAGCGGAATGGCCCTATTGTGCTCTCCTGGATGCAGAAGGCATGCAAGACTCTAGTCCAACCCCTTGTGATGGCCAGCCGCAAATCATGTAGTTTGAGAGGTAATCTTGAGTAAACTGCTTCAGGATCCACTACAAAAGAAAAAAGATTCAGACATTGTCATCTAACACAACTCATTACGGGCAGTAAAAAGAAGGCTACAGGGTTCTTACTTACCATCTTGCAGTTCACTGTTGTCTTGCATAAAGTGTAAACAAATAGTTCGATTGACGTCTTTGGACCCATTTTAATAACAATCTTTATCAGTTTCCTCACTTGATGTTGGTTCATGAAATATCTCATTGCCCTAGAAAGGGTCGAAGTGTGGAACTTTGGCAATGATATATGTACCTAAAAGCACCAAGTTAATATTAGAAGCTAAACAACAATTGAAAAATGATGTAGTACAACACTCCCTCCATCCCATTATATAAGATTTCATTGCATGTATATCTAGACATCATTAGAACATTAAGGTAACACTCTTCCTTGTTGCTATGTAGCCTGGGATTGCATATTTAGTCATTCAGTACAATGCATGTTGCTATGTAGCCTCAGATATATTGAATATGGCCCTAGTTAACCTACTGATAAATGGGTTACAGATATATTTAGTGAAATGTTCGATCCGATGATTAATCCCTTATCAGCCCCAGGCTATATGGTACCAGCTACCGATATCCTGAACAGTGAGTACATATAAGCAATGCGATGAAACTAACCTCGATGGAAAACAACACTGTTCCCAATATCCTGCTTGAGTACATATAAAGGCATGTTAAGCACAACAGGCTAAACATCAACAAAATATATCCATGGTAGACAACATAATCTACAAATGATAGCTTCAGTGTGCAGGCTTAAGCACGCTAGTTAAGCAAAACAAGAAGTGGAAAGGTGTGTTAACTGCCTCAGGCTTAACATTTAAAAACAAGCAAATAGTCACTCAAACTGGTATTGTGCGGGTCTAAAGTACACTAGTTATTCTTAAAAAAATGAAAAGGCATGTGAACTGCTGTAAGTGCATCTAGTGCCCCTTAGTGATTTTGGTGTGTTGAAGACTTATAGGTTAAGGGACTAATGCGTTTGTGAGTGTACACAGGTCTATAAGTCTATGAGGATTTTGATATTTACAAAGAAAGTCGACCCCTAAAAATGAATGTCTTCAACTGAAGAGTTTGGCTTTCTGAAGACTTTGAAAGTGAAGATTTTGGTGTGACCGTGAAGACTTGATATTCATGCAAGGAACCTGAAGCATGACGACTTTTGTTCTCATAGTTTCATTTTCTCTTTCTTGAGTCATAGGAAACACCGTACTATTAAAGGGGGTCGAGGAAAAACTAAGGAAAAGTTTCCAAGTGATGCTCATCTCCAAATCCTATACCTACCAATCCCTTCGAGTGAAGCCATTGGAAATCTCATACAGTTCAGTCAATTTCTTTAGTGACAGAGACAAAGTTCTTCTGGTCTCTGAGGAATTTGTTCTGACTGAGGAGTTAGGAATTCGCCAGTGCGGATTGCCTACAAGTCAGGGACATGATAGCCCTGAGGAATTTGAGACCTCACATTTCCGACCGTTGCTGTGCTATGCGCCAGCTATCCCAAAATATCTACCCACCTAACGGTCATATCATTGAAGGGCATTTATGTCTTATCATGTCGGGCTGCTCCCTAGGCTATAAATAGCCGCCCCCTACAACCACTAGCTGGTTGGCTGCTCCGAGAGAAACTGACACTTGTCATTGAGAGCATCCCTTCCTCCGAGGACTTTGAGCGAAAATCATCAAGTGAGGAAAACCCAAACCCAAACACCTACAAACCCAAAGTGATTGAGCATCACTGAAGAGATTGCTCCTGTGTGGAACCGATGCTTGTTACCTTTGAGGACTGTGCATCCTCCAAACAGTTAGGCGTCATGGTCTAGAGCATCCAAGAGGAAATTGTGAATCGCCGGGTGACCGAGTTTGTGAAGGTTTGGAAGTCACCTGAAGACTTACCACGAGTGATCGGGTGAGGTCTGTGTGACCTTAGCTCAAGGAGAATATGGTGAGGACTGTGTGTCCGGGACTGTGTGTCCTCAGGTTTAAATACCTAGCCGCTCCAACCAGACGTACAACTGTCACAGCAGTTGGAACTGGTCTACCGAATCACTGTCTTCACCGAGCTAACTGGTTCTATTTCCTCAACACTTCCATTTCCTCATTACTGTGCTATGTACTTGATCGTTACTATTTGAAGACTTTGACTGAAGAATTTCTCAATTTCCTCAGTTCAATTTCTTCAGTCAGTTTATCTTCAGCCTGCTTATCCTGTGTTTACACTTTCCGTGCTCTGTGCTTGTTTTCATTTCATCATGATGACTGTGCTGTTGTTCTTTTATGCTTGCATCTGAGTACTTATTCCGCTGCTAATAGTTCTTTGCTTAGGAATTTCCTCACCCTGAAATTCCTCAGTGTAGAATTCATAAAAATTGCCTATTCACCCCCCTCTAGTCGACTTAACGCACTTTCAGTTGGTATCAGAGTAAGGTACTCCCTTGTTCTGTGTGATTTTGGTTTAACTGCCTGGAGTTTTAGTTATGTCGACCGCAGGTATGATCAAGGTCTCTGCTGGGTGTCCTACCTTCGATGGGACTGACTACCCCTACTGGAAGAATAAGATGCGAATGCATCTTGAGGCAATTGATAACGATCTCTGGTACGTTGTGGAAGTGTTCCCTCTGTCACTCCTACCATCAATGCTGCTGATGCGAAGAGATTCAAGAAACTCGACTCTCAAGCGAAGAACATCATATGTTGCCATCTAAGCAAAGGGCAGTATGGCAGAGTGAGTGCTTTGGAGACTACAAAGCTTATCTGGGATAGACTGTCCAAGGTCAATGAAGGAGTCTCAACACAGCATGACTCTCGAGTTGACGTTCTTCGTAATCTCTTCAACCGCTTCAAAAGACTCGACAATGAAAATGTTCAGCACACCTTCGACCGTGTCACTGACATTTCAAATGAGCTTCAAGCACTTGGTGACACTCACATCACCGGCCATGAGGTGGTGAAGAAATTGTTGAGATCGCTTGATTCCTCATTCGACACCCTTGCACTGATGATACAAGAACGTGGTGATTACAACTCACTTGATCCCGCTGATATCCTCGAGAGGCTAAACACTCATGAGCTCCAACTTGCTGAGAAGAGATATCTCTATGGACCGAGCTATGGCAGATCACACGCTCTGAAGGCCAAGGCAGTATCTGAATCTGAAGGTGAGGATTCTGGTAGCAGCCTTGGTGATCCTGAAAAAACTGAGCCAGGAGCTGGCAATGCTCGTGAAGAAATCCCAGAAGTTCTCAAGATGTGGTCGCTTTGGAAAATCCTAAAGAAGTGATGACATAAGATCTGATTCCTCATACCGTGACTACAAGAAGAGACTATGCCACAAATGCAAGAAACCCGGTCACTACATTCAAGATTGTCCTCGGTGGGAAAAGGAAGCAAAGAAGAAGAAGTACAAGGATTACAGTTCTGATGACTCAAAGAAGAAGAAGAAATCTTCAAAGTCCTCATCATCAAAATCCTCAAAGTCTTCATCTCACAAGAAGAGCAGCTCCTAGAAGGCTCGGGCATTCATTGGCAAGGAAATGGAATATGAGGCTGAATCTGAAGAAAATGAGGAAGAGGAGGCATCTGAGGAATCTGAATCTGGTGTGGCGAGCCTAGCCCTCGCTACTGCATTCGTCAGCAAGTCCATCTTCAACTCTGAGGAGAATGGCTTCTCCAACACGGCTGATGATGATGATGATGGCTACGCCCCCACCTATTGCTTCATGGAAAAGGGTTTGAAGGTACTCAAATATCCCTCCTCTGAATCAAGAGAGGATGAATTTGATGAAAACCTCAAGCCTAGCTATTCTAAACTTGCTAAGATTGCTGTAAAACAACAAAAGGCTTTTGAAAAGGTTCAAAACATGCTAGATAAGAGCGATGCTATGTTGGGTGAAGAAATGGATCGCACCAAAACTTTGACTGAAAATCTTCAGAGACTTCACTCCAAGTTTGATAATCTTCAGAGTCATCATAACACTCTCTTATCTGATCATGAGAAGCTTTCTTATGAATTTCTTCAAAGAAATCAAGATCTTGAGAAGCTAAGGGTGAGTTATGAAGATCTTCAGAAGGAGCGTGATTCATTACTTGCTCAACAAATCAGCGCTGCTCAGGAAGAATTCATTCCTCCATGTTTGAAGTGCATTGAACGTGAATCTGCTAATTCTTTACCTGAAAGTTCAAATGCTTCTATTGCTGCAAATTCTTCACCTGTCTCTGTTATTACTGATTCTCATCTGAGGACATTACTAGTATCACTGACAATGCAGGGCTGAAGGAATTGTATATGACAGGCATGTACAAAAGCCTCAAAGGGCATCAGGCTCTTTGTGACGTGCTTAAAAAGCAGATCCTCAACAGGAACCCTAGGAAAGAGGGTATTGCCTTTGAGAGGAAACTCAATGCTGATGGAACATACTGGAAGCCCGAGCAGTATCCCAAAACCTCATGGGTTGCTGCAAAGGGACCTCCTGTAGATCCATCTACTTTATCTGGCTTTACATGTGAATGTCCTCATTCTACTGATGAGTCGTTTGACTCCAACTATAAGCTGTTCAAAACTCAGAATGGTGAAGTATTTGCTAGATATGTTGGCACTAACTGCAGGAATGGTCTCTCTATGAAGAAAATCTGGGTTCCCAAAAGGTGCCTTGAAAGTCTTCAGGTGAATGTCATCATGACACCACCTGTGAAGAATAGGAACCCCGGATCAAATTCTTCATATGGACCCAAGTCTTCATATGGATCCAAGTCCTCATAAAGACCACATTTCTCACATGGATCAAATTCCTCATATGGATCAAAGTCCTCATATGAACATCATCGTGCTAACACTTCTGTTTCACAGGGAAAGACTAAGGGTTATGAATATGTGCATTATTCTTCAAATCACTATGTTCATAAATCCTCGAAGAATTTCGCTGCTTATTCATATGCTTACCCTAACCCCTCTTATGTGAAACGAAGTGGATTGGCATCTATGCCACCTTTTTCTTATGGAGCTCGCAGAATGATGAACTCTTTGCCACCCCTCCAGATGTGGGTGGTGAAGAAAAAGAATTAATCTCTTATGCAGGTTCAGGTCTCCAGACGAACTTAAACGTCTGAAGAATTTGCTGGAGACCTGAATATGCTTGATAGGACACAAGCTACTCATGAAGAAATCAATTTTCATTTCTCATGTCCTCATACTGCTTTACCTGTTCTATTGCTTGATAAAATGGATATGATGAATTTGATGTCATATTCTTCACTGATGAAGTATATGAGTCTGTAAGCTGCACTAATTCACTTGCAGGATGATCAACCCAAAGCCACCTAGTGGTTCCTCAATAGTGGATGTACAAATCACATGACTGGTGACAAGAACTTATTGATGGACGCTCCCTTGTCCCCATCGCATCTGAAGCATATCACCTACGCTGACAAAGGCAAAAGCAAGGTATTGGGTCTAGGTAAGGTTGCGATCTCAAAGGATCGACACATGGACAAAGTCATGCTTGTCGAGTCCTTAAGATTCAACCTCATGTCAGTCTCAATGCTTTGTGATCATGGAAGCTAACCATTCCAAAGTCTTCGAAGGCTTTAGAAGAGGAGATCTGTATATTGTTGATTTCTCTACAGGACCACAACCTGCTATATGTCTACTTGCAAAAGCTTCAGAAGGCTGGCTATGGCATCGACGACTCGGTCATGCTGGCATGAGGAATTTGCACACGCTCGCGAAGAAGAAGTATGTCATTGGCATTGAGAATGTCAAATTCCTCAAGGATCACCTGTGCGGAGCCTGTGAAGCTGGAAAGATGACCAAGGCCAAGCATCCCACGAAGACTATCATGACTACCACTCGTCCATTTGAATTGCTTCACATGGATCTCTTTGGTCCTAATCACTATTCTGCATTCACTAATGAAGCATCTCTATATGGCTTTGTTATTGTTGATGATTACTCTCGATACACATGGGTGCATATCGTCACTTACAAACATGAAGTGCAGGAAGTATTCAAATGATTTTCCTTGAGGGCTTCAACCAATTTTGGTGTGAATATCAAGCACATCAGAAGTTACAATGGAACTGAGTTCAAGAACACTGGTCTTGAAGACTATCTTGATGAACTTGGTATTACTCATGAGTTATCTGCTCCTTATACTCCTCAGCAGAATGGCGTCGTGGAGCGCAAGAACCAAACTCTTGTTGAGATGGCTCGCACTATGCTTGACGAATACAAGATGCCTCGTCACTTCTGGATTGAGGCAATTGACACTGTGTGCCACATTATCAACAGGGTATATCTTCACAAATTCTTCAAAAAGACCGCATATGAACTCCTCACTGACAAGAAACCCAACATGAGTTATTTCAAAGTCTTCGGTGCTAAATGTTGGATTAGAGATCCTCATCACAATTCTAAATTTGCACCGAAAGCACATGAAGGTTTTATGCTTGGTTACGGAAAGGACTCGCACACCTACAGAGTCTTCAACAAGTTTCACCACAAGGTTGTTGAAACTGTAGATGTGCGGTTCGATGAAACTAATGGCTCACAAAGAGAGCACCTACCTCCTGTGCTAGATGAAAAATCACCCGAGGAAACCATCTAGTTCAAGGCTACTGAGGATGTTATTCCTACTGAAGAATCTGCTGAAGAAGTCATTCCGGATCGTGAAGATCATCATGCTGGTGCACCTGAAGAAAATGGCTCTGAAGAAAATGCTGAGCAAATTCCTCGTCGTCGACCATCTCATCCTCGCCTTGCAAATGAAGTGCAAATTGAGAAAATCATCAGCGACATCAACGCACCAGGTCCTCTCACACGCTCAAAAGCTTCACATTTGTCTAACTTTTGTGGGCACTTTGCTTTTGTCTCTATCACAGAGCCCACTAAGTTAGATGAAGCATTTCTGGAGCCTGAGTGGATTCAAGCTATGCGATAGGAATTACATCACTTCGAGCTCAACAATGTCTTGGAACTTGTCAAGCGACAAGACCCTCGCAAGCACAATATTATCGGCACAAAATGGCCGCAACAAGCAAGATGAAAATGGCCTTGTGGTGAGGAATAAGGCACAGCTTGTAGCTCAAGGCTACACACAAGTTGAAGGAATTGATTTTGATGAAACTTTCACACCTGTTGCTAGACTTGAGGCTATTCGCATATTACTTGCTTATGCTAACCATCATAATATCATCTTATATCAAATGGATGTGAAAAGTGCATTCCTCAATGGTAAGCTTGAGGAAGAAGTATATGTTGCTCAACCCCCAGGTTTTGAAGATCCAAAACATCCTAACAAAGTCTTCAGACTCAATAAGGCCCTCTATGGCCTCAAGTAGGCCCCTCGGGCGTGGTATGATACTTTGAAGGAATTCCTCATGAAGAAAGGCTTCAAACCCGGTTCACTTGACCCAACTCTTTTCACCAAAACTTATGATGATGAATTATTCATGTGCCAAATATATGTTGATGATATCATTTTTGGCTGTACTGACCAATGTTACAGTGATGAATTTGCCTATATGATGAGTGAAGAATATCAAATGTCTATGATGGGAGAACTGAAATTCTTCTTAGGTCTTCAGATACGTCAACAACAAAATGGCATCTTCATATCTTAGGAGAAATACCTCAAGGATGTATTGAGGAAATTCGGCATGCAAGATTGCAAAGGAGTCAAAATTTGTGGGCATAGGCGTCAATACCATTTTCATCATTTGTGGGCATAGGAATTTTGACGTCTTTGCAAAGGCATAGATAAGAAGATGCCATTGACGCCTTTGCAAAGGCATAGATATGAAGTGCACTGATGAAAATGGTATTGACTTCGATCAAAAGGTATACCGCTCCATGATTGGCCCTTTTTTGTATTTATGTGCATCTAGGCATGATATTATGCTTAGTGTTTGCATGTGTGCCCAATTTCAAGCTACGCCGAAGGAATCACACCATAAGGCTGTGAAGCATATTCTTCGATATCTAGCTCACACTCCAACACTTGGATTATGGTATCCCAAGGGCTCGGCTTTTGATCTCATTGGATATTCAGACTCTGACTATGCTGGTGATCATGTGGACCACAAGTCAACATCAGGCACATGTCATTTCCTCGGACGATCCTTGGTATGTTGGTCCTCAAAGAAACAGAACTGCGTATCACTTTCTACTGCTGAAGCTGAGTACATTGTTGCGGGTTCGTGCTGTGCTCAATTACTATGGATGAAGCAAACCCTCAAGGACTACGGCATCAATGTGAAGAATGTGCCTCTCTACTGTGACAATGAGAGTGCCATCAAGATTGCTCATAACCCAGTTCAGCACTCGAAGACAAAGCACATTCAGATTCGTCATCATTTTGTTCGTGATCATGTGTTGAAGGGCAACATCTCTATCGAGCACGTGAAGACTGAAGAACAGCTAGCCGGCATCTTCACAAAGCCCTTGGATGAGAAGAGATTTAGCAAGTTGCGGTGTGAGCTAAAAATCTTAGAATCTTCGAATGTCCTTTGAAAAGGACACACATCCTAGCACTTATGCAAAATTGATAACTTAGATGTGCAACACACGAAGTAACGTTTTTCTTCAATCAATGAAGACTAGCCCTCTAATTGTGAAGAAATTAACGAAGAATTTGATTCTTAGAGCCATACGACAATTGTACGCGGCGTCTGAAATCATCATTCTTATACGGTGGGCTACGCCACCAACAAAAGTTGAAAATCTTCAATTTGAGTTTTTCTTCAGTTTTTAAAATTCCTCAGTTGTTCAATTTCTTCAACTTTGCATTGTCTTGACTCTTTCCGTCGTTGTTCTTCATTGACTATATATATATATATGAGTTTAAGTCCTCTACAACATTCACTTATTGCTATTTCTTCAAGTCATTTTTTTGCTAAGTGAATGTGATCGGACCCTTCCCCCTCTATGCTATACTCAACCCAATCTGTTCACAAATTCTTCATGTGCGTTCTATTTGAAACACGTTCAAAATCTTCACTGTGTCCTTGTCAGCTGAAGAATTTGCGAACGAAATATTAAAATTTTCCTATCTGAATTTTTGGCTTTTTCCACTCAAACCATTCCACATTCCACGATATGATTATCCTATTCACCCACGATCTCACACGATCTCCACCTCTCTGTACGTGGGTGACACATGTCGCTAGGATGAGAAGATTCAGGGGCACATTCGTCCAATTTCCTCGGGCGAGCGGTTTTTCACCTCGGCTATATATACCCCTCACCCTCCTCAGACTTCATTTACCCCGCTCGACCTCACTCCCTCGCTCGAGCTCTCAACACCTAGCGCCGCCGCTACCTTCATCGTCGGTGGTGAGGAAGAGCTTCACTGCCTCGACCTTGTCGCTGTCGTACTCGCGCCGGCTGCGGATTTCTTCACCCCGCCGCCGCCGTAGCTGTCTTCCTCTGCCAAGTTTGGGCGTGGAAGATCTGGACTGACGAACTTCCAATCTACTATTCCCAGTTTGTTGCGTTCTTCGTCAACGGTAATTAAGAGTTACTTTTACTACCCTTGTTGATTCTGATGATTGCTACAAAATCTTCGGAAGGTGTTTATTCTTCAATTCCCACACTCTAAACACCTCACACAAACAAATGTTCTTGATCCGTTTCTCTAAGCAACATTTTTCTTCAAGATTCCTTAATTGTGTGGATTTTCAATCTATACAACTCTGGAACCTAAGTCAAAGAACGCTTAGTGAAATTCCTCAAGACACCTCTGGTCAAATTCCTCAAACTTGTTCTTTTTTTAAAAAAACTTCTGAGAACGCATATGACCTCTCCAAAATTCTTCGCACCTACACTCTGTTCACAGGTACACATGTCCGCTGCTGAATCACTAGGTTCTCATCAACTTAACTCATTTGCAGCGTTCCTTGAAGACAGATTGCATACCTCTTTAGAGAACTCTGTTGTTCAAATTCCTCAGCTGAAGAAAATGGCTGAAGGCAAGAAACCTTAGAAGGGAGGGAAGAAATTGGAAGGCAACACTGCCTTTGAAATCCCTGAAGACATCTATGCAGGGTACTGCACACCCCCTGAGGAAACAAAGAACGAGCACAAAGTGCGCATTCAGAAGATTGAGAGGAGATGGACCAGAGAATGGACCAAAAAGTCTATGCAAAAGAAGCCAGCTCGCAAGCCCAGTTCTTCACCTAAGCCCTCACGGCCAAACTCTTCTATGCCCTCACGGCCAATCCCTCAAGCTGCCCCTGTTCCTCAAGTTGCAAAGTCCTCAGCTCCTCCGGCAAAGTCCTCAGCACCTGTGCATCTCGCCTCGTGTCAAAGGACAACTGGCATCTCAATTGCCTCAGGAACCTCTGCAAGTTCTTCTGCTCCTCCGCAATCCTCAACTGGCCCCACTCTGCTGAAGACTAAGATTACAGCTGGACGTGGTTCAAGACCAAGTCCTCACAAGAATCAAGTTGCCTTTCATTTACCGTCCAGTGAAGACGAAGCTGATGATGAAGAACTTGCTGAAATCATCAGAGATAGGCAACAACGGGCCGCTAGAGGCAAAGGAACGAATGTTCCTTACTGTTGGATCCCAAGCTGATCCTTGACTTCATAGATCTCTGGCACAAGGATCCTAATACTCCTATGCCTGATTTCAAGCTCACACCTGGCAAAAGTCACATGCTGACCACCTTCATAGGCGAAGAAAAATGGAAATTTGAAAAGGCCAGGCAGCTGAAGAAATCTCAGTACAAGAAGGAGCGTTATCTAAAGAAGAACGTTGTCACAATGACAACGGATTAACTTGTGACTGCATAGGCTGAGATCAAAGGACTTAGTGATGAAGGATGCCTACCGTGTAGATTGGCTTGGAGCCAAGGTCAAATTTGTCAAGTTGGCTGAAAGATTCACCTCAAATGTTGCAGCGCCAATGCAACATGAATCTCCTCAGGCTGAAGCATCTGCTCAGCCAACTGAAGAACATGCCAGCACCGCTGATGAAAATCAGGCTGCTCATGAAACTGATATTTCTAGGGCTGATGAAGCTATTCCAGCCACTGATCACATTGCCAGGGCAAACCACTAGTGTTGCGCCTGAAGATCAAGCCAGGCCAGCTGAAGCATCAACCACTGAGCCTGAAGAAACTGAAACAACCAGGGCAACTGCATCAGTTGCGCCTGAGGTAACTGAACCAATTTCCTCTGCTCCTCCTGCCCCAATGCCAAGTACAGTTCTTCCTTCTGCATCAGAAGCGAAGAAAACCAAGGCTGCGGAGCGAGCAACAGTAAAGAAAAGGAAAGCATCTGCTTCATCAGATTCTTCAGCAACGAAGAAGATGAAGACATTGACCAGCTCTTTTGAGAATCCCATCAGATTCTTCACTCTTTTAATTTTTTTTGTATGTTTCACCCACAACTAAACAGAAACAAAAAGAAAAAAAATCTACTTAGTGAAGAAAGCAAACAAGCACACACGAGAATATCAACCCCACGCTATTGCTCCCCGGCAACGGCGCCAGAAAAGAGCTTGATAATCCCCAAGTGTAGGCAATCATCGTAGCAATTTCCAAAGGTGGAAGTGATAAGTATGGAGTGTCGAAACCACAAGGAGCTAAAGGTAAGATCAATATTCTCTCAAGCCCTATCTGCCACTGATACGACTCTACGTACACCGAACGTTTGCTTCCAACTAGAAACGAGAAATAAAACTATGTTGTGGGTATGAAGAGGATTACTTTGCATGATATCGGAGAGCTAAAATATAAAAGTAGTTGCTGTTATCATAAAGTTAGAATATACTACTAAATATTATAAATAGCGAGTGTGGAATAATGATGGATCGGTGTGCGGAATTATCCTAGGCAATTGTCAACAAGACCGGTAGTCGTCATTGCAATTTCATATGAGGGAGAGGCATAAGCTAATATACTTTCTCTTCTTGGATCATATGCACTTATGATTGGAACTCTAGCAAGCATCCGCAACTACTAAAGATCATTAAGGTAAAACCCAACCATAGCATTAAAGCATCAAGTCCTCTTTATTCCCATACGCAAAAACCCCCTTACTCGGGTTTGTGTTTCAGTCACTCACCAACCCACTATAAGCGAATCATGAACATATTGCACCACCCTACAGCGGGAGTCCCTCATGCTTGCGCGACACGAAGAACACCATAGGACAACAACAATAATAAAACATACAACTCATACCAATATAGATCATCAATCAACCCAAAGACAAAGGATATCTACTCAAAACATCATAGGATGGCAACACATCATTGGATCATAATATGTGGCATAAAGCACCATGTTCAAGTAGGGATTACAGCAGGGTGCGGGAGAGTGGACCACGTAAAATAGATGAGGATGGTGATGATGATGGTGATGTTGATGAAGACGATCACCACGGCGATGATTCCCCTCCCGATGGCACTCCGACGCCACCGAGAGAGAGGAGGAGAGGTCCTCCCCCTTGTGCTTCCTCCTCCATGGCCTCCCCCCTAGATGGGGAGAGGTTCTCCCTCTGGTCCTTGGCCTTCATGGAGATGATGGCCCCTCCGGGATCCTCCTCCATGGCCTCCGGTGATGATGGCCCCCTCCGGCAGGGTGTCAGAGAGGGCCTAGATTGATTTCTCGTGGCTACAGAGGCTTGCGACAGCTGAACTTCCGATCTAGGTTATTTTCTGGGGGTTTCTGTATTTATAGGAAGTTTTGGCGTTGTTTTCACGTCAGGGGGGGTCTCCGAGTCATCCACGAGGCAGGGGCCCACGCCCAGGGGGTGGGCGCGCCCCCACCCTCGTGGACAGCCCGGGACTCTTCTGGCCCAACTCTTTTGCTCCAGGGGCTTCTTTTGGTCCATAAAAAATAACAAAAATTGGCACGTCAATTGGACTCCGTTTGGTATTCCTTTTCTGTAAAACTCAAAAACAAGGAAAAAACAGAAAGTGGCACTAGGCTCTAGGTTAATAGGTTAGTCCCAAAAATCATATAAAATAGCATATAAGTGCATATAAAACATCTAAGATGGATAGTATAATATCATGAATACTTCATAAATTATAGATACGTTGGAGACGTATCAGCATCCCCAAGCTTAATTCCTGCTCGTCCTCGAGTAGGTAAAAGATAAAAGAAATAATTTATGAAGTGTGAATGCTAGCAGGTGCACAAGTTTGATCAATGATAACTTCAATCACCTTTTCTAGCATCATTATATGTCATAACAGTAGCTCATCTCATAAAACTTTTCATGATCAAGTAACAAGCTATTCACATGTTAAAGTATAGATCATAAACTTTCTTGAAAACTAACAAACAATATTCTCAGTCATCAAACAATTGCAATTCATCTTATTTTCATGAAGGGTCTATGTCAGAGCTTTGATTCAGCAAACTCCACATACTCAACTATCATTTAATCTTTCACAATTGCTAACACTCACGTGATATTTATGGGTTCAAAGTTTTAATCGGGCACAGAGAAAGATAGGGGCTTGTAGTTTTGCCTCCCAACCTTTTACCTCAAGGGTAATGTCAACAATAATAACTCATGAAAACCTACATCCAAGTGGATATATATATCCGGATCACTCCAACACAAAGTGCTTGCCAAAGGAAAAAGTGTAAAAAGGAAAGGTGATGATCACCATGACTCTTGTATAAGGGTAGAAGGTAAAAGTAATAGATAGGCCCTTCGCAGAGGGAAGCAGATGTTGTCATGCACTTTTATGGTTGGATGCACAAAATCTTAATGCAAAAGAACGTCACTTTATATTGCCCCTTGTGATAAAGACATTTATTATGTAGTCCGTCACTTTTATTTCTTCCCTATCACAAGTTCGTATAAAGCTTATTTTCTTCGCACTAATAGATCATACATATTTAAGGAGCAATTTTTATTGCATGCACCGATGACAACTTACTTGAAGGATCTTACTCAATCCTTAGGTAGGTATGGTGGACTCTCATGGCAAAACTGGTTTAAGGGATGTTTGGAAGCACAAGTAGTATTTCTACTTGGTGCAAAGAATTTGGCTAGCATGAGAGGGAAAGGCAAGCCCAACATGTTGGATGATCCAAGACAATATAACGTTTCGGATATAGGAAAACATAACCCATTAAGTTGTCTTCCTTGTCCAACATCAACCTTTTAGCATGTCATATTTTAATGAGTGCTCACAATTACAAAAGATGTCCAAGATAGTATATTTTTATGTGAAATCTCTCTTCCTTCAATATTCTTTCATGAATTGTTCAAGTGACCAATTCTGCGTTTGCTAACTTTCAATAAGTTTACTACCTATACTTATTCTGTGTGAAGTCATTACTCCCCATGGTATAAGCATATGAAACATATATAAATTCAGATTTATGATATTCAATTCATTCAACCATTTACTCACAGGATATATGTGAAGCACGTGAGTAAATGACAAACTACTCCAAAAAGATATAAGTGAAGAACACTGAGTAGTCAAATAATTAACTAGCCATGGGAGGATTCTTTTTCATTCAAGGTTTCAGATCCAATGATTTTATTCAAACAGCAAGTAAAATTGAAAATACGCTCCAAGCAAAACTCATATCATGTGATGAATAAAAATGTAGCTCCGAGTAAGGTATACCGATAGTTTTGAAGACGAAAGAGGGGATGCCTTCCGGGGCATCCCCAAGCTTAGGCGCTTGAGTCTTCCTTGAATATTAACTTGGGGTGCCTTGGGCATCCCCAAGCTTAGGGTCTTTCCACTCCTTATTCTCCTCATATCGATATCTCACCCAAAGCTTGAAAACTTCAATCACACAAAACTTAACGAAACTTCGTGAGATAGGTTAGTATGATAAAGAGTAAACCATTCACATTGGTACTGTCAAAGACAAGGTTCATAATTGTTCCCACACAATGTCTACTGTACCATATCATTTCTACAATTTATATTGAGAAATACAAGCCATAGAAACTAGAAAACAAGCAAACTATGCAATGAAAACAGAATCTGTCAGAAACAGAACAATCTGTAATGATCTGAACAGCAACCATACTTCTGCTACTCAAAAAATATGAGATAAATTGGTGGACGTGAGGAATTTGTCTATTAATCTTCTGCAAAAAGAATCAACTCAAAATCACTCTTCTGTAAAAAATGGTAGCTAATCCCGTGAGCGCAAAGTTTCTGTTTTTTACAGCAAGATCACATTAACTTTCACCCAAGTCTTCCCAAAGGTCTTACCTGGCACTTTATTGAAAAAAACTATAAAACATGATTACTACAGTAACTTAATCATGTAAACACACAAAAACAGTAAGGTTAAATATTGGGTTGTCTCCCAACAAGCGCTTTTCTTTAATGCCTTTTAGCTAGGCATGATGATTTCAATGATGCTCACATAAAAGATAAGAATTGAAACATAAAGAGAGCATCTTGAAGAATATGACTAGCACATTTGAATCTAACCAACTTCCTATGCCTAGGGATTTTGTGAACACATAATTTGTAGGAACAAGAATCAACTAGCATAGGAAGGCAAAACAAGTATAACTTGAAAACTTTAAGCACATAGAGAGGAAACTTGATATTATTGCAACTCCTACAAGCATATATTCCTCCCTCATAATAATTTTCAGTAGCATAATGAATTAATTCAACAATATAACCATCACATAAAGCATTCTTTTCATGATCTACAAGCATAGAAATTTTTCTGCTCTCCACATAAGCAAAATTCTTCTCATTCGGAATAGCGGGATCACTAGTTCCTAAAGTTGACATTCTTCCAAACCCGCTTTACATGATAGTATTATTCATACTCCAAAATATATAAGTGAAGTTCATGGACATTCTACAATTAATATAGACTAACCAATATCCAAGCTCAAAATATATAAGTGAAGCACACGAAGCATTTTATAAAACCATACTCAAAAGATTTAAGTGAAGCACAAAGAGCAATTCTATAAGATCATACTTAAAAGATATAAGTGAAGCACATGAAGTATTCTATAAATCAATGAAGTACTATCTCATGCTAGCATGGTTCTTAAAGGAAAAACAAAAACACAAAGGACACAAATCACGTGAACAAAACAAAAACCGAGGTATACCGATAATTGTTGAAGAAGAAAGATGGGATGCCAACCGGGGCATCCCCAAGCTTAGATGCTTCAGTATCCTTGGAATATTTACTTGCGGTGCCTTGGGAATCCCCAAGCTTGAACTCTTGCCTCTCTTTATTCTTCTCACATCGGTAACTCCTCGTTCTTCGAACACTTCATCCACACAAAACTTTAACAAAAACTTTGTGAGATCCGTTAGTGTAATAAAGCAAACTACCACTTTAAGGTACTGTAATGAACTCATTCTTTATTTATATTGGTGTTAAACCTACTGTATTCCAACTTCTCTATTGTTCATACCCCCCGATACTAGCCATAGATTCATCAAAATAAGCAAACAACACGCGTAAAACAGAATCTGTCAAAAACAGGACAGTCTTTAGTAATCTGGAAGTTTAGTAAACTTCTGTAACTCCTAAAATTATGAGATAAATTTGAAAATTTGAAAAATTTGTACAGAAGTAATGTGCAAAAAGTTTCAGACCCATTTGACTTTCCAGTAAAAAATGTAAAATGACGCGCTACAGCCAAAGTTTCTATTTTTGTTCTGCACATAGTAAACAAGCAATCTAATCATCCTAAAACCAAAGCTTGGCACATTATTTTTATAATACAATGGATATATACAAGGGGATAGTTATTTACAGAGAAACTTCCATGAAAAATTCTACATTGTTTCCGTGAGCATGGACACAAGTGCTCAAGGTCGACCCTCACTTCTTCAATGCATAACTTTCCAATCACTTCTCTTTTTGAAAAACATTTTAGGCATGAAAGGCAAGTAAATTTTTTTTGTATTTTCATTCTTTTAATTTTTTTGTATGTTTCACCCACAACTAAACATAAAAAAAAGGAAAAACAAAATCTACTTAGTGAAGAAAGCAAACAAGCACACACGAGAATATCAACCCCACGCTATTGCTCCCCGGCAACGACGCCAGAAAAGAGCTTGATAATCCCCAAGTGTAGGCAATCATCGTAGCAATTTCCAAAGGTGGAAGTGATAAGTATGGAGTGTCGAACCCACAAGGAGCTAAAGGTAAGATCAATATTCTCTCAAGCCCTATCTGCCACTGATACGACTCTACGTACACCGAACGTTTGCTTCCAACTAGAAACGAGAAATAAAACTATGTTGTGGGTATGAAGAGGATAACTTTGCATGATATCGGAGAGTTAAAATATAAAAGTAGTTGTTGTTATCATAAAGTTAGAATATACTACTAAATATTATAAATAGCGTGTGTGGAATAATGATGGATCAGTGTGCGGAATTATCCTAGGCAATGGTTAACAAGACCGGTAGTCGTTATTGCAATTTCATATGAGGGAGAGGCATAAGCTAACATACTTTCTCTTCTTGGATCATATGCCCTTATGATTGGAACTCTAGCAAGCATCCGCAACTACTAAATATCATTAAGGTAAAACCCAACCATAGCATTAAAGCATCAAGTCCTCTTTATTCCCATACGCAACAACCCCCTTACTCGGGTTTGTGTTTCAGTCACTCACCAACCCACTATAAGCGAATCATGAACGTATTGCAACACCCTACAGCGGGAGTCCCTCACGCTTGCGCGACACGGAGGGCACCATAGGATAGCGTCAGAGTAAATGGCCACGGGTAGCCATTCCGACTCCCCCTGGCTCTTCGAAAAATTATCAGGCCGTTCACGCCTTCAAGCATACAAAGCATGGGGCCGCCTTCCCCCGGCCGGCTATCCCCAGGGCCGACTCCCAGAAGGCGACCCAGCCTCAGAAACCTCCCCCAAGAAAGATACGAGATAGCCGACTCCAAGGAGCTGGCCCCAAGAGGACCGACTCCCAGAAGCCGGCCATGAAGAAAGCCGACTCTCAGAAGCCGGCCATGAAGAAAGCCGGCCAAAACTGCACCTACTAAGACTGTACCCGCGTAACGGCGATAGGATGGGGCGTGGCCGTAGTACAGCCCACTACCCCCGAATCCCGGAACAGGCATGGCCATAGGGCGCCGTACGGGCCAGCCATCTCCCGTCCGGCGCGACACTGTAGCCATGTTGGCCTCGATGTCACCCACGACAGGTGCCAGTACGGCCCGTGGGCGGCGGGCCCCTTTGCCAGAGAGACACCGAAGGCGGCTTGGCCTCCTCTAGTCGGCCAGGGGTGTGGCTGGCTCCCAATAGCCGGCTACCTCCCTCCCTCGGAACATGTGCCTCATTAAGGAGACAAGACGAGGTAAGGCTACAGTGAGAGCCCGCAAGGCGGCGACACTGTAGCCACGCTTACCTCAACAAAGCTCTCGTCATCAGAGGCGAGGCAACAGTAACCAGCTGCCAACAAAGCCCCCAAGCGGTGGGGCCGGCCTATCGGCCAAGAGGCCGGCAGCCGGCGGGACCCACCAGTCGGCGGGCCCTAATGACCGGCGGAGAAGCCGGCGTGCATAGACGCTGACGGCTGGGACCCGCGTCCAGCCGGATTACCATTGTACCCCTGGGGGGTAGGCCTATATAAACCCCCCAGGACACCCATGCAAAGCGGGGGGATCTCATAGAATTCCACACACCACATAGAGGGAAAAGGAGAGCTAGCCTTGCCCTTCTTCTTCCTCTAGCCAAACAGCTCAAGGAGCACTTGTAGCTACTTGTATTGATCTAGTGACCATGCGGAGACCCCGCAGAGCAGGACTAGGGGTGTTATCTCCACGGAGAGCCCCGAACCTGGGTAAGATCCGCCGGCGTGCATGTCTTCGCCTCATCCCGTTTCCAGGCACCGGCGATGTTTTACTGGCTCCCACAATGATAAGCCACCCGTTGGCATATGTCGCACCTGCCACCCGACATTTGGCACCCACCGTGGGGCCAGGTGCACCGTTGTCCGGAGACCTGTTCTGGACGGGAACCCTTTTTCTCCTCCGCGAGCACAGCCAGCCTGCTGCGCCCGACGGCGTTTGCCCCGACGCACTGCAAGGCGTCGACGACGCCTGCGCAGCGAGCTGCCTCGCCGATCTACTCGGGGAGACTCGCATCTCCGATGAGCCCGCGTCCGACGCAGGCACGGACTACCCCGAGAGCCGCCTCGTCAGCCTCCTCGACCAGCTTCACGTCTCCAGCGAGCTTGCTGTAGACTTGGAATCGGTCGGCTCCACCAACCCGATGCTTGTCGACTCCGACACGGCATCGTTCAACGCCTACCCCTCCGACGTGATAGTCTTCGACGACCCTCTCCCTCGAGCTAACAGCGGCAGCAGCACTGTCACTGAGGTGCTGGTCATCAGCCACGTCGCCGACTCGGGCGAAAATGCCCACGACGCCCTACAAACGGCGATGCACGACTTGTCCATCCCCATCCCGGCCGACGCCGACGCCGAGACCCTGGAGGCACACCGCCTCGCCCTCATCGCGGAGGGCCAGAAGATAGCCTCCATAAGACGCCTCACCGAGGCTCACCAGCGCGAAGTCGACCGCGCCGCCTTTGGTACGCCGCCTCATGGTGGGCCGAGCCGAGCCGGCCTTGTCAAGAAGCGCGGCGCGGCCATCGCCAGCATGCTGGGGGCAGACCGCCCCGTCTACGCCACACCGCTCGAGAATCTGCGAGCCGCTCAGGCGGCCGCAGAAGAGCTGAATGGGCTAGGGGCTGATGAGCTCCCCTACATGACAAGGCGCATCCAGCAGCTGATCGACGCGGCCGCAGAGCGGCATGAAGCCGGCGCCCGCGCTGAGAGCCCTCCCCTGCGCCGAGAGCACGCAGCGACCTCCCGGTCGCCAACTGCGAGCGGCGCCCGCGCAAGGAAAGACAAGGAGCCGGCTGCTAGCCGCAGCCGGACTCGAATCACCATCGAGCGTGACGCGGAAGGCCGCCCTCGAGCAGTGGAGCGCCAAGGCAATCCGCCTCGTCCCCCGCCTCGCGGGGAGAGACGTCCCACCCCGCCGCCTGTCACGCATCCGACTCTCGGTGGCCGACTAGGCCACCGCGAAGGAGTCGGCGAGAACGACGCCCGCCACCGGATCGACCGCCTAGCTCGATCCCTGGCGCTAGAAGAAGATGATGATGTTGGCCCACCATGCTTTGGCCCCCGCATCCGCGACGAACCCTTCCCCAAAGGGTTCTCGCTCCCCAGAGACACGCCCAAGTACAACGGCTCTGTGAAGCCGGAAGATTGGCTCATCGACTACTCTACCGCCGTCAGCATTGCGAACGGCAATAGGCGCGTAGCCGTGAAGTACGTCCCTCTCATGCTGTAAGGCACGACACGCACCTGGCTCAACAGCCTCAAGCCCTACAGCGTCAACAGCTGGCTGGACTTCACGGAAGTCTTTGTTCGCAGCTTCACCAGCACGTACAAGCGGCCTCCCAAGCCCCGCCAACTCTCCTTATGTGTCCAAGGGCCCAGCGAATCGACCCGCGACAACCTCAAGCAGTGGGCCGAGCTCCGCAACTCTTGCGAGGGGGTGCACGAGGTGCGGGCCATCGAATACTTCACCGCGGGGTGCCGAGAGGGCACCCTCCTCAAGCACCGACTCCTCTGCGATGAGCCGGCTACCCTCGACGAGCTGCTGGTCATTGCAGACAAGTACGCCACAGCCGACTCCTCGATGAAGACCGAGCTCCGAGTGGACGCCTCTGGGAAGGTGCTCGCTCCGGCTCCTAAGACGCCGGCTGGCGACTCCAATCGGCGCCGCTACCAGAACGACCACAAGCGCAAGGCCCCTATGCCGCCTACCACCAGTCGGCAGGTGGCCACAGCCGAAGACGAGCAGCCCGAAGAGCGGCCCGCTCCCAAGAAGAAGTGCGGCAGGCCGGCTTGGCAGCCGGCCTTCTCCTATGAGCAGACTCTCGATGCCCCCTGCAAGTTCCACAGCGGCGCGAAGCCGTCCAACCACACGACCCGAAAGTGCCACTAGCTCACCCGGATCTCCAAGGGCGAGGCGCTGGTGCCTCCTCCGCCTCCCGGCCCGCCGCCTCCAGCCCCCCAGCAGCCGGCTGTCCGACCAGCAGTCGGAGCCATTCAAGATGAGTTCCCTGATGAGCACGCTGCCTATGTCGTCTTCACAAGCCAGGTTGAAGACAAGTGCAGCCGGCGCCGACAACACCAAGAGGTCAACGCAGTCGCCTCCAGCAACCCCGAGTTCATGCATTGGTCCGAAAGGCCTATCAGCTGGAGCCGGGCCGAACACCCAGAGGTGATGCCGTCCCCTGGCTCCTACGCATTAGTGTTGGATGTCAACCTCACAATAGAGAGGCGGGCTTCCCGATTCTCCCGCGTTCTGATTGATGGCGGAAGCAGTATCAACATACTGTACCGCGACACCATGGAGAAGTTGAACCTCAAGGCGAAGCAGCTCATGCCAAGCCGGACCGTTTTCCATGGCATCGTACCCGGCCTGTCCTGTTCCCCAATCGGCAAGATCAAGATGGATGTCCTCTTCGGAGACAAGGATCACTTTCGCCGAGAAGCAATCTGGTTCGAGGTAGTGGATCTGGAAAGCCCTTACCACGCCTTGCTTGGCCGACCTGCTCTGGCCAAGTTCATGGCTATGCCCCACTACGCCTACCTGAAGATGAAGATGCCAAGCTCGAAGGGGATCATCACTGTAGCCGGCGACTACAAGAAGTCCACCGAGTGCGCTGTAGCCAGGAGCCGGCTGGCCGAGTCCCTCGTAGTGGCGGAAGAGAAGAAGATGCTGGAGCGAGTTGTGGCCATGGCTGGCAAGCAGCCGGCCTTGTCCCCCAACCCCAAGGAATATGATGCGCAGGGCTCCTTCCAGCCGGCCAAGGAGACGAAGAAGATACCTCTGGACCCGGAGAACCCGGAGAGGTTTGCAGTCATTGGTGCAAACCTGGACAGTAAATAGGAAGGCGAGCTCGTCGACTTCCTCCGTGAGAATCGGGATATCTTTGCATGGTCCCAAAGGACATGTCGGGTGTTCCGAAGGATTTCGCCGAGCACAGGTTACACGTCCGAGCCGACGCGAAGCCGGTCAAGCAGCCTCTCCGCCGAATGTCAGAAGAGAAGAGAAGAATCGTAGGAGAAGAGATAGCCCGGCTCCTTGCCGCCGGCTTTATTATGGCCCAGAGTGGCTTGCCAACCCAGTCTTGGTCTTGAAGAAAAACAACAAATGGCGTATGTGTATAGACTACACTAGCCTCAACAAGGCCTGCCCCAAAAATCCGTTTGCTCTGCCACGGATTGATCAAGTGATAGACTCCACAGCCGGATGCGAGCTATTGAGTTTCTTGGATGCCTACTTAGGATACCACCAGACTAAGCTGGACCCAGCAGACTGCCTGAAGACCGCCTTCATCACACCATTCGGAGCTTTCTGTTACCTGACTATGACATTCGGCTTGAGGAATGCCGGTGCCACGTTTCAACGTTGCATGCAGAAATGCCTCCTCAAGCAACTCGGCAGAAATGCCCACGTCTATGTAGACGATATTGTGGTGAAGACAGAGAAGCGCGACACCCTGCTGGAAGAAACATTTGCCAACTTGCGCCGATTCCAGATCAAGCTCAACCCCGAGAAATGCGTGTTCGGAGTACCAACCGGCCAGCTTCTAGGCTTTCTGGTCTCCGAACGCGGCATTGAGTGCAACCCTGTGAAGATCAAGGCCATTGAGAGAATGGAGATTCCCACCAAGTTGCGAGACGTGCAGAAGTTCACTGGGTGCCTAGCCTCCCTAAACCGCTTTATCAGCCGGCTAGGAGAGAAGGCTCTCCCCCTGTACCGACTCATGAAGAAATCCACTCATTTCGAGTGGAATGACCAAGCAGACCAAGCCTTCCATGAGTTGAAGAAGATGCTGACCACTCCACCTGTCCTGGCGGCGCCGATTGAGAAGGAGCCCATGCTCCTCTACATTGCCGCAACTAGCCGAGTGGTCAGTACGGTCATCGTGGTCCAGCGCCCAGAAGAAGGCCGAGCCCAGCTAGTCCAGAGGCCGGTATATTATCTAAGCGAAGTATTGTCCAGCTCAAAGCAAAACTACCCACACTACCAGAAGATGTGCTATGGAGTGTACTTCGTTGCCAAGAAGCTGAAGCCCTACTTTCAAGAGCATCCCATCACGGTCGTATGCACCGCCCCGCTTGCCGAGATCATAGGCAGCCGGGATGCATCCGGCCGGGTAGCTAAATGGGCCATTGCGCTTGCACCCTACACAATCTTCTACCAGCCCCGCACCGCCATCAAGTCCCAAGCATTGGCCGACTTCCTCGTCGACTGGGCCGAGACCCAGTACCTACCGCCAGCTCCCGACTCTACTCATTGGCGGATGCACTTCGATGGGTCCAAGATGCGCACCGGCTTGGGAGCTGGCATCGTCCTCACCTCTCCCAAAGGCGACAAGCTCAGATACATGCTACAAATCCACTTTGCCGCCTCCAACAACGTGGCTGAATACGAGGCGCTCATACACGGGCTCCGGCTAGCCAAAGAGCTCGGCATACGCCGGATCCTGTGTTATGGCGACTCGGACTTGGTGGTCCAGCAATCATCTGGCGACTGGGACGCCAAGGATGCAAACATGGCGAGCTATCGATTCCTCGTCCAGCAGATCAGTGGGTACTTCGAAGGGTGCGAGTTCCTTCACGTGCCACGGGCCGACAACGACCAGGCAGACGCCCTGGCACGAATCGGCTCCACCCGACAGGCTATACCAACTGGTGTCTCTCTCCAGCGCCTCCTCAAACCATCTATCAAGCCGTCTCCAGAGTCGGACTCTATCTTCGTACTACCCGCCCCCGATGCAGCCGGATCCGACTGGAGGAACCCAGCAGGCGGCTCGGGGACTTCGACAAGCGGCCCGGGGATTGCCGTAGTCGCACCTGGCTCAGGGACTTCAGAACCCGGCCCGGGGACTGCAGCAGTCGGCCCGGGGACTGCAGTGGCACAAGAAGCAGTGGCCGACTCCAACTCTCCACCACCCAACCCACCCGCCCGGGTCACAGTGGCCGTACTGACAGCAGAAGAAGTCACAGCTCCATCATGGGCCCAGCCCATCCTCAACTTCCTAGTCAACAGAGAGCTGCCGACTGATGAGATCTCGGCAAGACTAGTGCAACGCCGAGCCGGAGCATATGCAATAATAAACAGAGAACTTGTCAAGCGTAGCGTCACTGGGGTCTTCCAGCGCTGCGTCGAGCCAGAAAAGGGTGTAGCAATCCTCAAGGATATCCACCAAGGCGAATGCGGCCACCACGCAGCCTCAAGATCACTTGTGGCCAAAGCCTTCCACCACGGTTTCTTCTGGCCGACTGCCTTGGAAGATGCCAAAGAAATAGTCAAATGCTGCAAAGGATGCCAAGTCTTCAGTTCCAAACAACACCTGCCGGCTTCCGCACTCAAGACCATCCCCCTCACCTGGCCCTTTGCCGTCTGGGGGCTGGACATGGTGGGCCCATTCAAGACAGACCGCGGCGGCTTGACACATCTGCTTGTCGCCATGGACAAATTTACCTAGTGGATCGAAGCGAAGCCGATCAAGAAGCTGAACGGGCCGACGACCGTGACATTTATTGCCGACATCACTACTCGGTATGGCGTGCCGCACAGCATCATCATCGACAACGGCACAAACTTCGCAAAAGGAGCACTGGCACGTTTCTGCGCGACACAAGGCATCCGACTGGACTTAGCGTCCGTTGCCCACCCGCAGTCAAACGGCTAGGTCGAGCGAGCAAATGGCCTCATCCTCTCCGGCATCAAACCCCGCCTGGTCTTACCACTAGAGCGCTCGGCCGGCTGCTAGCTCGACGAGCTGCCGGCTGTCCTCTGGAGTCTGCGTACTACCCCAAACAAGTCAACCGGCTTCACTCCGTTCTTCCTTGTATATGGTGCCGAGGCCGTCATCCCAACTGACATCGAGTTCGACTCGCCTCGGGTCACCATGTACACGGAAGCGGAGGCCAAGGAAGCGCGAGAAGACGGCGTCGACCTGCTGGAAGAAGGCCGGCTGTTAGCACTCAGCCGGTCCGCCATCTACCAGCAGGGTTTGCGCCGTTACCACAACCGGAAGGTCAAGCCAAGATCCTTCCAAGAGGGCGACCTTGTGCTTCGGCTGATCCAGCGAACAGCCGGCTAGCACAAGCTCTCGGCCCCTTGGGAAGGCCCTTTCGTCATCAGCAAGGCACTAGGCAACGACTCCTACTACTTGATCGACGCACAAAAACCAAGAGCACGCAAGAGGGATGATTCCGGCAAGGAGTCGGAGCGACCATGGAAAGCAAACCTCCTGAGAAGATTTTACAGTTCAAAGCAGTATGTATCATGCTACCGTTCCTTTTTAAAATATGAGACAAACAGGCTCCCCGAGGCACACTCGGGAACCGCCCTCCTTTATCTATGAATGACGAGTGTCATACTCATGAATGTATTATTACATTTGGTTTTTTGTCCGGCACCGGGTTCGACTAGTCGGCCCGGGGACTGGCCGCCTTAAGTTATATTAAAAGTTCTACCTGAAGTCAGACAAGTAGTGTGCCGGCACCCGAGCAATTTCTTGTCGAAAGTCGCAGCTCGAAGAACCGACTGTCTGACTGGCAAGAGCCAAAGGCAGAAAGGATGCCCACACGAAAAACGGCTAAGGACCAACAAACTTATAACGCAAAGACGGCCTCAAACCACGCCTACCGGCTGTCAATACAGCCGGCTGGCCGGCCTCCCAATCACTTCGCTATAATCCAACAAAGCTAGAGTACTTGCCCTCCCAAGCACTTCCCCAGCCACAGATTGCAGAGCAGCCGTCCGGCAGGGAAGGCGGCAACCAAGGGAGGCCGACAAAGGAAACAGCCCAAGGATGAAAAGCAAAGAACAAGGGAAAGCCAAACGCATGCATAATTATATTTACACATAAGGCCCCCAACAGGCCGACAGTCAATATAGTTTGAATACACCCCCAGTGGGTAGAATTGTGCAAACTTAACAAAATACTGTTCCAAGAATGGTGAAACAGGAAAGTAGAGGCAGCAGACTAGACTAAGGGCACAGCGGGGGAGCCGGGCTGGTCGGTGGAGACGGCGCCACCGGCTGGAGGAGTGGCCGGCTGGCGGGTCTCGGCTTGATCATCGCCGGCTGCAGGCGGTGCACCCGCGCGTGCCTTGTTGCTGGAGGCACGGTCAAGCTGAGGCTGACCTGCCGCTCCACCATCTGGCGCGGCGTCTTCACCCTCCTCCTCCTCCTCCTCCTCCTCTTCCTCGCCCTCGTCGCTGGAGTCGATCTCCTTCGCTGAGTCCTCGCCGTCTACCGGGTTTAGCCCGAACCACTCCTCCGGCTGGGCAACGCCGTTGTCGTCCACCTCAGGAGCGAAGGTGCTGGTGTCGGTGTAGTCGGCAATCGCCGAAGCCCGCTGGAGGATAGCCGGCCGCACCGGCTCCAGCTCCGTGTCGGCCTCCTGCCGCCAGGTGGCCAGCTGGTCCAGACTCAGCTCGGGATACCAGGCCTTGGCGAACTCCAGCGCCCGCCTGGCGCCGGACCGAGCCGCAGAAGCCTTCCAGGCCTCGAAGCGGCCGACTGCCACCTCCAGCCAGTCGACAGTCCGACTGGGGGTGCGGGGAATCACCTCACCAGGCTAGAGAGCGGCCAACACCTGCGCCCCAACATGCTGAAGCCGGCGGAGCATGCGATGAGCCGGCTGGAGGCGGGCCTGAATCGCCAAGAGCTGCTCCTCCAGCGACCGGCGAGCGTTCAGCGCGATCTCGGCGCCAGCCTGCCTTCGTGCCTCGCGGTGGGCCTTGACGACCTGGTTGGCGGCGGTAGAGTAGCCAGGGAAGTACTCTGCGCAAGAAAGAAAGAGAAAGAAGAGAAAAACACCAAGTTAGAAAATGAGTCAAACGGCAAGCGGCAAGCAAGGACAAAGAAGAAGGCGGCCTACCATCAACCAAGTCTTCGATCTGGCCATAGGCGTTGATCAGCGTCTGCTTCGCTTCGGCCCAGCTGGCCGCCTCTGTCTCATACTCGGCTTGGAGGGCGGCCTCGCTGTCCTACACCGCCTTCAGGGCCGCCTTGTGACTCTTCTCCTGGTCGGCCAACCTCTTGGCCAGGCGGTCACGCTCCTGTGCTAAGGCGTCAAACTCGGCCTCCTTAGCACGGAGGGCGGCCTGAGCCCCGCCCAGCTGCTCCCTCAGACTGGCGTTGGCCGCTGCAGGGATGGCAGAAAAGAAAGAAGCAATAAGGAAGAAGTCGTCAAGGAAGATCCGACCCGACTGCTCAGCAGTCGGCCCGAATCTCGGGGACTACACCCAGTGGGTGCGCTGACGCGCCCCCACGTGAGATAAAAGACGAAGCACTTACCCCGGCTCTCAGATAGGTCAGCATTCTTCTGGGTCAGCTCCCGAGCCTGGGAGTTGAAGGCAGCCGCGCGGAGGTTGTGGTAATCCTGCAAGACAGGCAGAGGAGCGAATGAGAACAAGATAGCAAAACAAAGCCCGCTAAGAAGTTCCAAGCCGCCTGCTCAGCAGCCGACTCGGAACTCGGGGACTACACCTAGTGGGTGCGCTGACGCGCCCCACGGAAGAAACCAAGATCAAAAAAAGCAAAAATAGGAAGACTAACCCGAATGGCCGCCCGCGTCGCAAGGAACTCGTCATTGTATTTCCTTAGCGCCGCAGCCTGGGACTGAAGCCGGTTCCGGACGTCCTGCGCTGCCACGTTCAATACAGCCGTCCCTCCACCCGGCGTCCACCCCGAGCTGGCGCTGGCCGCCTCCACGTCTTGGGCCGACGAACTGAGGCCCGCGGCTTTCTGCGGGTCCGATGCGGCCTTCCCCGTGCACTGGCGCGATGGCGACTGGACCACCAGGGCCGTCCTCGCAGCCGGCTCGCCCCCAGCCGATTGCGCAGGCGGCACGTTAGGCCGGCCGCCTTGAGCCGCCCCAGTCGGCGGGGCCAGTGCCGCCTCCCTCTCCGAGACGACGACGTCGTCCTCCCTCTCCAATCCCGGCTGGTCGCCGCCAGCTTCCTCTGGCGGGGGCTCTGGGGCCTCAGGCGCCGCGACGCGCAGAGGGGTGACGAGCAAAGCCCCCTCCGCTGTTGCCACGGCCGCAGCCTCCGCTTGGGCCTTAGCCGCTGCGTCGGCGCGCGCCTTCGCCGCCTCCTCCTCCTGTGCCGCCTTGGCGGCAGCCGCCCTCAACTCCTCCGCCTCCCGCTCCTCCCGCGCCTCCTGCGCGTTTCGCTCCGTCGTCGCCTGAAGCTCGGCGGGGGGGTCCACGCGGCGGGTGCTCCCGGATCCTCCCGGTGATCCAACGACGGAGGCGGCAGCAACCCGCTCGAGCTAAAGCGGAGCCCTGATTTTTTGAGAAAGGGCAAGGATTCAGAAATCACCAAGAAAGGAAGAAAGAATGTACAAAGGAATATACACTTATACCGACACCATCTGCGGCTGCTTCACCACCTTGCGGAAGCGGGCCGCCTTCGCGGCCGCCTCATCCCGCCTGGTCGCCGCCGCCCCACCCTTGGGCTTCTTCGGCCGGCTCCCGAACAAGCCCAACGCGGCACGGCGCTTCTACCCGCCGCCCCGAGCAGGCGGCGCGGCGGAGGAACCCGCGCCGTGGCCAGACGCCGGCTGGCGGTGTGGGACGACTTCCGCCTCGTCGTCATCCGGCCAGTCGTCGAAACTGGCTCCAAGCCCGGAGCCGCCTGCTTCGCCGCCGGCTTCGCCGCCACCCGCCTCGGTGTTGTCCTCCATGGCGGCCGCCCCCAAGTCGTGGTCCTCCAGGTCATGCTCCGCCCGGTCGGGGAGGAATCGGCGCTCCGCCTCCGACCCGGCTGCAGGTCAAAGGAGAGAGCTCTGCCAAGGCGTGCCGACTGGTCAGAGACGGCCAGAAGGAATTCGGCAACAAATCTAAGAAAAGAAAAGGAAAAAGAAAACGTACCGTGGGCGGAGGATGTGCACGGGAATATGGCTCCTTGCCAAACCGCCACTCTGCGGAGAGCTTGCAGTTCGCAAGGTAATTCACCATGTGGGCCACCTTGTCGTGCGGCATGTCCTTGGTGCACATCCGACTCGGATCGAGCTGGCCGCTCATCTGACAGATCAGGTGAGGGCGGCTCTGAAGCGGAAGCACCCGACGCGCGATGAAGGCGGCCAGCAAGTAGGACCCAGTCAGGCCCTCCGACTGGATCATCACCCGTAGTCGGGCGACGGCCGCGGCTCCAGCCGGCGTCAGCGTCGCGGCCCGATAGGACCACTGGGGCTGCCTCCCAGCCGGCGGGCCGCCTACATAAGCCGGCGGGCCGCCTACATAAGCCGGCAGGTTGACGTAGTCGCCTTGTGGGGCGACGTTCTTCACGTAGAAATATGACTTCTGCCAGCGCTTCACCGACTGGATTAACGTGATGACGGGGAAGGGGTTGTCGGCCGCCGGCCTCCGCATCGTGATGAAGGCGCCGCTCTAGGCCGGCACGCCCTGCATGCGGGTGACTAGCTTAGATTGGAAGAACTCCCCCCAGAGCTCGAGGGTGGGGAGAACGCCAAGGTAGCCTTCGCACAAGGTGACGAACGCGGATAGCAGCACCAGCGTGTTCGGGGTGAGGTGGTGCGGCTGGAGTTGATAGAAGTCGAGGAAGGAGCGGAAGAAAGCGCTTGCCGGTAAGCCGATGTCGCGCAGGAAATGCGAGCGGAAGACTACCCGCTCGCCTTCCTCCTGCTCCGGCGTGATCTCCCTCGCAGGCGCGAGACGGACCCGCACCTGGTCTGCGCCGGGCAACCGCCGCGTCTTGCGGAGGAACTCCATGTGGACGTTGGAGCTGTCCCAGTCCCCGCCGTACTGCATGGTGGCGAGAAGCTAGCGAGGAAGAGTGCGGTGGCGGAGAAAGCACGGCCCTGCAGCGGCAGAGCTGCGGGGCGGAGTGAAGAATGGTGGGACGGCGCGGCGGCGAGGCGCTGCTGCAAGGGAAAGCAGGAGGAAGAAGATGGCAGAGAGGAGAGGAGCGTGCGAGCGTCTGCCGCTTCCCCTTCCTCCCCCTACTTATAGCCTCGTGCGACGAAGCCGAGGAGGCGAGGCGTGGGGAGGAACGTGGGATTAACTGCGCCCACTCCCCCATGTCCCGCGATTATTGCGCCCTAACGGCATGCGGAAACCACCGCCGGAAGACGTGCGGACGGCTTTGGGCCGCAAAGAATCCGCGCCTGGGCCTCGGCGTAGGAGTGGTGAGCCCTCGGCCTGCGGCGACGTCTTGTCGCACACGTGGGTTGGCAGGCTCTTTTCAGCCAAGGAATGCCACGTGGTTCGCAGGCGGTGAGCGGCTAGCCCGCAGCCCGGCGCACGCGCCAACAGATTCCCGCTTTTCGACTTTAAATTTTTTGCCAAGATGGCGCGCCCAACCGAAGCCGGCTCCCAGCTGCTGGCTCGTCAAGATGAGAAGCTGGCTGAGCTTCTCGACCTCCTCTCAGCCTCGAAGCCCAACCAGCTTCGGGGACTACTGTCGGAGTAAATGGCCACGGGTAGCCATTCCGACTCCCCCTGGCTCTTCGAAAAATTATCAGGCCGTTCAGGCATTCAAGCATACAAAGCATGGGGCCGCCTTCCCCCGGCCGGCTATCCCTAGGGCCGACTCCCAGAAGGCAACCCAGCCTCAGAAACCTCCCCCAAGAAAGATACGAGATAGCCGACTCCAAGGAGCCGGCCCCAAGAGGACCGACTCCCAGAAGCCGGCCATGAAGAAAGCCGACTCTCAGAAGCCGGCCATGAAGAAAGCCGGCCAAAACTGCACCTACTAAGACTGTACCTGCGTCACAGCGATAGGATGGGGCGTGGCCGCAGTACAGCCCACTACCCCCGAATCCCGGAACAGGCATGGCCACAGGGCGCCGTACGGGCCAGCCATCTCCCGTCCGGCGCGGCACTATAGCCATGTTGGCCTCGATGTCACCCACGACAGGTGCCAGTACGGCCCGTGGGCGGCGGGCCCCTTTGCCAGAGAGACACCCGAAGGCGGCCTGGCCTCCTCTAGTCGGCCAGGGGTGTGGCCAGCTCCCAATAGCCGGCTACCTCCCTCCCTCGGAACATGTGCCTCATTAAGGAGACAAGACGAGGTAAGGCTACAGTGAGAGCCCGCAAGGCGGCGACACTGTAGCCACGCTTACCTCAACAAAGCTCTCGTCATCAGAGGCGAGGCAACAGTAACCAGCCGCCGATAAAGCCCCCAAGCGGTGGGGCCGGCCTGTCGGCCAAGAGGCCGGCAGCCGGCGGGACCCACCAGTCGGCGGGCCCCAATGATCGGCGAGAAGCCGGCGTGCATAGACGCTGACGGCTGGGACCCGCCTCCAGCCGGATTACCATTGTACCCCTGGAGGGTAGGCCTATATAAACCCCCCAGGACACCCATGCAAAGCGGGGGGATCTCATAGAATTCCACACACCACATAGAGAGAAAAGGAGAGCTAGCCTTGCCCTTCTTCTTCCCCTAGCCAAACAGCTCAAGGAGCACTTGTAGCTACTTGTATTGATCTAGTGACCATGCGGAGACCCCGCAGAGCAGGACTAGGGGTGTTATCTCCACGGAGAGCCCTGAACCTGGGTAAGATCCGCCGGCGTGCATGTCTTCACCTCATCCAGTTTCCAGGCACCGGCGATGTTTTACTGGCTCCCACAATGATAAGCCACCCGTTGGCATATGTCGCACCTACCACCCGACAGACAGCACCAATAATAAAACATACAACTCATACCAATGTAGATCATCAATCAACCCAAAGACAAAGGATATCTACTCAAAACATCATAGGATGGCAACACATCATTGGATCATAATATGTGGCATAAAGCACCATGTTCAAGTAGGGATTACAGCGGGGTGTGGGAGAGTGGACGGCGCAAAATAGATGAGGATGGTGATGATGATGGTGATGTTGATGAAGACGATCACCACGGCGATGATTCCCCTCTCGATGGCACTCCGGCGCCACCGAGAGAGAGGAGGAGAGGTCCTCCCCCTTGTTCTTCCTCCTCCATGGCCTCCCCCTAGTTGGGGAGAGGTTCTTCCTCTGGTCCTTGGCCTTCATGGAGATGATGCCCCCTTCGGGATCCTCCTCCATGGCCTCCGGTGATGATGGCCCCCTCCGGCAGGGTGCCAGAGAGGGCCTAGATTGATTTCTCGTGGCTACAGAGGTTTGCGGCGGCGGAACTTCCGATCTAAGTTATTTTCTGGGGGTTTCTGTATTTATAGGAATTTTTGGCGTTGGTTTCACGTCGGGGGGTCTCCGAGTCGTCCACGAGGCAGGGGCCCATGCCCAGGGGGGTGGGCGTGCCCCCCACCCTCGTGGACAGCCCGGGACTCTTCTGGCCCAACTCTTTTGCTCCAGGGGCTTCTTTTGGTCCATAAAAAATCAACAAAAATTGGCACGTCAATTGGACTCCGTTTGGTATTCCTTTTATGTAAAACTCAAAAACAAGGAAAAAACAAAAACTGGCACTGGGCTCTAGGTTAATAGGTTAGTCCCAAAAATCATATAAAATTGCATATAAATGCATATATAACATCTAAGATGGATAATATAATAGCATGAATACTTCATAAATTATAGATATGTTGGAGACGTATCACACATCACCGGCAATGCTGAAGATGTGAATTCTTGGGTGTTGGACTGGATGACAGAAAATACACACTTCAAAGCACCGACCTCTGAATTGCTTCATGCCCAGTCCTTGAAGGTGCACGTCTCATCTATCATGAACCTGAGCTCTCTGATCACTACATGCAAGTTTTGATGAAGCCTCTGAAGCCTGGTCAAGCCCCAATGACCAAATTCCTCGTGAAGGAATTGTTGTATGTGCCACGGACTGTCTATCGCATTTTGACCAAGACACTGAGTCCAATCAAAGGCCACGACTATAATGAAGAAGAAGTCGTTGGCATCATGAAGAATTTGCTATCAACATCATTCATGGCGTTCCAATCAACTACCATGATTTCTTCATGAGGACTCTGGCAAATGTTGCATTGTCACCTTTTGAGTTGAAGCCTTACGCTCCTTGGATTATGAGATCCTCATATCAAGGTCTTCAATCAATTACAAGGCTGACTTTCAAAATCATCTCAGCTACTTGCCCCCTATTGAAGTCCTCAAGCGGACATATTCCTCAGCTTATGATAAGGGCAAGGCAACTACGATTATTGATGGAGGCATTCGTCCATTGGATGGTCAGTTCCGCAAAGCTGCATCTTACTCCACCAATGATGACTCTGCCACTCAAGACTCTGCCGCCAATGCTTCAAAGCAAAATCCTCAAGGCACAGCACCAAGGGTGATGACTGATCGTGAGCTTCTCCTTAGTCTTCACCATAAGGTCGATCGCAATCACAAATGGGTCAAGAGATAGTTTGGTTCAATTCTTCAGAACATGATCGTCACTCAGAATTTAGTGAAGAAGAACCACCACTACCTCCATGAAGTATTTGATCGCACCTAGGCTGTTCTATCTCATCTCTACGGCGAAGAAGATCTAAAACAGATGGGCTTCAGGCAGGACTTTGACTGGTCTCAGCCACCTTCGAAGAAATTCAAGAAGGTCAAAGTTCCTCACTTGGTGGCCAGCTCTTATTCTTCATCGCGCGAGACTGATGAGCATGAAGACCTGGACGACACTGCGGCAAGCCCTACTTCAACAAACGACCCCAACAACGTTGGTGCTCCTCCATCGACTTCGTGATGATATTCTTCAGGGCGTTAGTCCTCATTTTTCGTCCTTTTTGGTCATTCGATGACAAAAGGCGGAGAAATTTGAGTTAGTCTTCAATCGGGTCTATCTATATGGGTTTTTTAAGTTACTACTCTCATTCTTTTGAAGACTTTGTTGGATCGAGTTGTAGTCCTAACTCCGATGGTGGTCTGATACTTTCGCTATGTTCTTCTGCATGCTATTTCCTCATATATGTTGATGCACGCATGCTGAATTACATCAGTCACCATATTTCATCATGCATTTCAAATTCTTCATATTATATGTTAAATGCATGTATGGATTACAAGATATAGGGGGAGATCTCCATGATTCTACTCTTCAATGTGCATTGCTTATCAAGAGCAAATTCCTCACATACGCACATCTTCAGGGGGAGTTCTTCTATATCTTGCAATCAAATTCCTCATTACCAGTATTTACACTTCATATGTTTATCCCCGTTGAAAACTTAACCTATATTGTCATCAATCACCAAAAAGGGGGAGATTGTAAGTGCATCTAGTGCCCCTTAGTGATTTTGGTGTATTGAAGACTTATAGGTTAAGGGACTAATGTGTTTGTGAGTGTACACAGGTCCATAAGTCTATGAGGAGTTGGATATTTACAGAGAAAGTCGACCCCTAAAAATGAATGTCTTCAACTGAAGACTTTGGCTTTCTTAAGACTTTGAAAGAGAAGATTTTGGTGTGACCGTGAAGACTTGATATTCATGCGAGGAACATGAAGCGTGAAGACTATGGTTTTCGTAGTTTCATTTTCTCTTTCTTGAGTCATAGGAAACACCGTACTATTAAAGGGGGTCAAGGAAAAACTAAGGAAAAGTTTCCAAGTGATGGTCATCTCAAAATCCTATACCTACCAATCCCTTTGAGTGAAGCCATTGGAAATCTCATACAGTTCAGTCAATTTCTTCAGTGACAGAGACGAAGTTATTCTGGTCTCTGACGAATTTGTTCTGACTGAGGAGTTAGGATTTCGCCAGTGCGGATTGCCTACAAGTAAGGAACATGATAGCCCTGAGGAATTTGAGACCTCACATTTCCGACCGTTGTTGTGCTATGCGCCAGCTGTCCCAAAATATCTACCCACATAACGGTCATATCATCGAAGGGCATTAATGTCTTATCATGTCGGGCTGCTCCCTAGGCTATAAATAGCCGCCCCCTACAACCACTAGCTAGTTGGCTACTCCGAGAAAAACTGACACTTGTCATTGAGAGCATCCCTTCCTCCAAGGACTTTGAGCGAAAATCATCAAGTGAGGAAAACCCAAACCCAAACACCCACAAACCCAAAGTGATTGAGCATCACTGAAGAGATTGTTCCTGTGTGGAACCGATGCTTGTTACCTTTGAGGACTGTGCATCCTCCAGACGGTTAGGCATCATGGTCTAGAGTATCCAAGAGGAAATTGTGGATCGCCGAGTGACCGAGTTTGTGAAGGTTTGGAAGACACCTGAAGGCTTACCACGAGTGATTGGGTGAGGTTTGTGTGACCTTAGATCAAGGAGAATACGGTGAGGACTGTGTGTCCTCAGGTTTAAATACCTAGCTGCTCTGACCAGACGTACAACTGTCACAACAGTTGGAACTGGTCTACCAAATCACTGACTTCACCGAGCTAACTAGTTCTATTTCCTCAACCCTTCCATTTCCTCGTTACTATCCTGTGTACTTGATCGTTACTGTTTGAAGACTTTGACTGAAGACTTTCTCAATTTCCTCAGTTCAATTTCTTCAATCAGTTTATCTTCAGCCTGCTTATCCTGTGTTTATGCTTTCCGTACTCTGTGCTTGTTTTCATTTCATCATGATGACTGTGCTGTTGTTCTGTTATGCTTGCATCTGAGTACTTATTCCACTGCTAATAGTTCTTTGCTTAGGAATTTCCTCACCCTGAAATTCCTCAGTGAAGAATTCATAAAAATCGCCTATTCACCCCCCTCTAGTCGACTTAACGCACTTTCAACTGCAATATCCTTAACAACAACCAAATATCGTAATACATAGTGGTATTGTTGAAACTGTTATTGATGAAATTAAACTGCACGGAAAATAGTTGCACGTATAGAGTATCACATTGTGAAGAACTAAAATAAACATGTCATAATGCCATCTCTAGCCGATCCTTTAAAATTTAAAGGACTAAAACCCTTAGTGGATATATATATATATATATATATATATATACATACATACACACACTCCAGCATTTTTGGCCTTTTCTAGTCGATCCCCTAAACTTAACGTTGTAAGCTTCAATTTGATCAAGTTCAAAGCAGGTTCAACCGAAAGTAGCATGCATTCAAACATAAACATAGATAGTTTTGCATAACCGAACATAAACAAAAATTTAAACTAAGCTAAACTACTTTCGGTCGAAGTAGAGGTCGAGCCAATCCTTCCTCGTCATGTACGGTGTGCCGCAAGCCGGGTCCGGGCCGGTGCCGTCGTCGGGGTCGTTGGGGAAGGCACTCCACCACTCGTCGACGTCGATCTCCTCGTCCTCAGGGCCCACCTCGACGCCCTCCGCGCTGCCGTCGCCGCCGCCTTCGACCTCGTCATCAGAGGAGAGCGCGATAACCTTGCCGCCCTCTGCGCCGCCGCCCTCCGTGCCGCCGTCCTCGCCGCCTTCGACCTCGTCATCGGAGGAGGGCGCGATAACCTCGCCGCCCTCCGCGCCGCCAAAGATCGCCCGCTCCGCCTCCACGAGCTCCGGCTGCTGCCGGCAGAGGTCTTGCATGTAGGCCTCGTCGACGGCCTCGGCCTTGAGGCACTCCCATGCCTTTCGGTCCTCCCACACAATAGCCGACCTCACCACCCCTGGCTTTGGTGGAACTAGGTCGACCGGACGTGTGCCGAAGGGGAAATTGAGCCTAGCCGTCGCGCCGTGGTAGCGGACCTGCCAGCGGTCATACTCCATGGTCGCGAGCTCGGCCCTGTGGAAGCTACCGAGCCACCGGCGGGTGTGGGTCTCCCGATCTGTAATCTCAGTGACCCACGTCCCCCACCGCCGCTGCCGGACCCCGAGGTAGGACCTCGTCGGCTGTCGGGTCCGAGGGAGGATGGGGAAGTCCTTGAAATGGCGTAGGGGCGCGGCGGCGGGCGGATCGGGGGACCGGCGACGGCGGATTGAGCCTGTGGAGGACGACGGGGACACCTCGGCGGCCACCTCGCCGGCGTCGGGCGAAAAGGCCGCGATAAATCTCTTTTTGGCCATGGGCTCCTCGAGCTCCTCGGCACACACGCAGAGGTTGAGGATGGAGGCGCCGGCGATGGCGGCGACCTACCAATGGTTTCGAGGGTTGTGTGTGTCTATGTGAGCGGAGGTTTGGGGTTGTGTGTGGTGTGTGTGGAGGGGGCGGGGGGGCAAGGTGGTGTTTGAGGAAATACTGTGGCAACTGAAAATTTAACTAGGCGGGAGTAACAAGGCGGGGCTACTGAACATTTGGATCAAGGGCGAGCAGATATTTTTTAGATTGCGAGGGATGCAGAGGCAGGAGTAAAATGTCGGGGCTACTAAAAATTTGAATCAAGGGATTGAACCAGAGCGGGAGTAACAGACATCACACACGGTCCGCACATACTAATCGTGTTCTATCAATCATTAAAACCTTCCAGGCGGTAGATATTTTCGAGATTATGCGGCAGTAATATTTTTGAGATTGCGAGGGATGCAAAGGCGGGAGTATTTGGGGAGCGAGCTAGTGTGCTTGGCACGCTGGCTGTGGACTGTAGCCAACGCACCTTCTCGCGTAAGCTATAGGCGTACTATATCATGAAACTTGGCATGGTATCATGGAGCGGCACCTGACATGCCGTGGTAAAATTTGTGTCCCATTTGGGGTGGGTTTGGGTATAAGCTTCTCACAAACCAAAGCTTCTCACAACGATCCTGATGGTTTTGGTACGGAATGTGCCACCTTTGGGGACGAAACGATATCCGTTGCCTCTTATTGCTTTCAAAAATTTCTAGTGTCAGCAAAGAACAACATGAGTGTTGTGTTAAGTTTTGGACATTTTTATACATTAACTGGGGTTTCTAGGCATTTTATGTGCATAATTCACATTTGAAATACATGCACATGCTCCCGTGCATATAAAATGGTTGAAAAATCAAATCTGTGTCCTTGGGTGCATGCTTAGGTCCCATGCAAGAAATGGGAATAAATTTCAAACACAAGGGCACTGTTGATTGCCGGCAAAACGTTGAGATACCTGGTTTTTAAATTCTAGTAAATCGAGAACTCGTCTGAAATTCATGAAACTTTGCAAGGTATCATGGAGCGGCATCAACATACCGTGGTAAAAAAATTGTCCCATTTGGGGCAGGTTTGGGTATAAGCATCTCACAAACCCGAGCTTCTCACAACAAGCCTGATGGTTTCGGTACGGAACGTGCGACCTTTGGGGCCGAAACGATATCCCTTGCCTCTTATTCCTTTCAAAAAAATTCTAATGTCAACATAGAACAACAGGAGTGTTGTGTTAAGTTTTGGAATTTTTCGGGGTTCGTTTGGACATTTTTATACATTAACTAGGTTTTCTAGGCATTTTATGTGCATAATTCAAAATTTTAATACATGCACATGCTCCGGTGCATATAAACTGGTTGAAAAATCAAATATGTGTCCTTGGGTGCATTCTTAGGTCCCATGCAAGAAATGGGTATGAATTTCAAACACTAGGGCACTGTTGATTGCCGGCAAAATGTTGAGATACCTGGTTTTTAAATTGTAGTAAATCGAGAACTCGTCTGAAATTCATGAATCTTGGCATGGTACCATGGAGTGGCATCCGACATGATGTTGTAAAAAAATTGTCCCATTTGGGGCAGGTTTGGGTATAAGCTTCTCACAAACCAGAGTTTCTCACAACAAGCCTAATGGTTTCGGTACGGAACGTGCCACCTCTGGGGACCAAACGATATCCGTTTCCTCTTATTGCTTTCAAAAATTTTCTACTGTCAACATAGAACAACAGGAGTGTTGTGTTAAGTTTTCGAATTTTTCGGGGTTCGTTTGGACATTTTTATACATTAACTGGGTTTTCTAGGCATTTTATGTTCATAATTCAAATTTGAAACACATGCACATGCTCCAGTGCATATAAATTTGTTGAAGAATCAAATCTGTGTCCTTGGGTGCATCCTTAGGTCCCATGTAAGAAATGGGAATGAATTTCAAACACCAGGGCACTATTGATTGCCGACAAACATTGAGATACCTGGTTTTTAAATTCCAGTAAATCCAAAACTCGTCTGAAATTCATGAAACTTGGCATGGTATCATGAAGCGGCCCCCGACATGTCGTGGTAATTTTTTTGTCCCATTTGGGGCGGGTTTGTGTATAAGTTTCTCGCAAACCAAAGCTTCTCACAACAAGACTGATGGTTTCGATACGGAACATGCCACCTTTGGTGATGAAACGATATCAGTTGCCTCTTATTGCTTTCAAAAATTTTCTAGTGCCAACATAAAACAATAGGAGTGTTGCGTTAAGTTTTGGAATTTTTCGGGGTTCGTTTGGACATTTTTATACATTAACTGGGTTTTCTAGGCATTTTATGTTCATAATTCAAATTTGAAACACATGCACATGCTCCAGTGCATATAAATTGGTTGAAGAATCAAATCTGTGTCCTTGGGTGCATCCTTAGGTCCCATGTAAGAAATGGGAATGAATTTCAAACACCAGGGCACTATTGATTGCCGACAAACATTGAGATGCCTGGTTTTTAAATTCTAGTAAATCCAAAACTCGTCTGAAATTCATGAAATTTGGCATGGTATCATGAAGCGGCCCCCGACATGCCGTGGTAAATATTTTGTCCCATTTGGGGCGGGTTTGTGTATAAGTTTCTCGCAAACCAAAGCTTCTCACAACAAGACTGATGGTTTCGATACGGAACGTGCCACCTTTGGTGATGAAACGATATCAGTTGCCTCTTATTGCTTTCAAAATTTTTCTAGTGCCAACATAAAACAACAGGAGTGTTGCGTTAAGTTTTGGAATTTTTCGGGGTTCGTTTGGACATTTTTATACATTAACTGATTTTTCTAGGCATTGTATGTGCATAATTCAAATTTGAAATACATGCACATGCTCCCGTGCATATAAAATGGTTGGAAAATCAAATTTGTGTCCTTGGGTTCATGCTTAGGTCCCATGCAAGAAATGGGAATGAATTTCAAACACAAGGGCATTGTTGATTGCCGGCAAAATGTTGAGATACCTAGTTTTTAAATTCTGGTAAATCCAAAACTTGTCTGAAATTAATGAAACTTGGCATGGTATCATGGAGCGGCACCCGACATGCCTTGGTAAAAAATTTGTCCCATTCAGGGCAGGTTTGAGTATAAGCCTCTCACAAACCAGAGCTTCTCACAAACCAGAGCTTCTCACAACAAGCCTGATGGTTTCGGTACGGAACGTGCCACCTTTGGGGACGAAACGATATCCATTGCCTCTTATTGCTTTCAAAAAATTTCTAGTGTCAACAAACAACAACAGGAGTGTTGTGTTAAGTTTTGGAATTTTTTGGGGTTCGTTTGGACATTTTTATACATTAACTGGGTTTTCTAGGCATTTTATGTGCATAATTCGAATTTTAAATACATGCACATGCTCCGGTGCATATAAATTGGTTGGAAAATCAAATATGTGTCCTTTGGTGCATGCTTAGGTCCCATGCAAGAAATGGGAATGAATTTCAAACACCAGGGCACTGTTGATTGCCGACAAAACATTGAGATACCTGGTTTTTAAATTCTTGTAAATCCAGAACTCGTCTGAAATTCATGAAACTTTGCAAGGTATCATGGAGCGGCATCAACATGCCGTGGTAAAACATTTTGTCCCATTTGGGGCAGGTTTGGTTATAAGCTTCTCAAAACCCGAGCTTCTCACAACAAGCCTGATGGTTTCGGTACGTAACGTGCGACCTTTGGGGACAAAACGATATCCGTTGCCTCTTATTCCTTTCAATAAAAATCTAGTGTCAACATAGAAAAACAGGAGTGTTGTGTTAAGTTTTGGAATTTTTCGGGGTTCGTTTGGACATTTTTATACATTAACTAGGTTTTCTAGGCATTTTATGTGCATAATTCAAATTTGAAATACATGCACATGCTCCGGTGCATATAAATTGGTTGAAAAATCAAATCTATGTCCTTGGGTACATGCTTAGGTCCCATGCAAGAAATGGGAATGAATTTCAAACACCAGGGCACTGTTGATTGCTGGCAAAACATTGAGATACTTGGTTTTTAAATTGTAGTAAATCCAGAACTCGTTTGAAATTCATGAAACTTGGCATGGTATCATGGAGCGGCATCCGACATGTCGTGGTAAAAAAAATTCCCATTTGAGGTAGGTTTGGGTATAAGCTTCTCACAAACGAGAGCCTCTCACAACAAGCCTAATGGTTTCGGTACGGAACGTGCCACCTTTGGGCATGAAACGATATCCATTTCCTCCTATTGCTTTCAAAAAATTTCTAGTGTCAACATAGAACAACAGGAGTGTTGTGTTAAGTTTTGGAATTTTTCGGGGTTCGTTTGGACAATTTTATACATTAACTGGGTTTTCTAGGCATTTTATGTACATAATTGAAATTTTAAATACATGCACATGCTCAAGTGCATATAAATTGGTTCAAAAATCAAATCTGTGTCCTTCGGTGAATCCTTAGGTCCCATGCAAGAAATTGGAATGAATTTCAAACACTAGGGCACTAGTGATTGCCTACAAAACGTTGAGATGCCTGGTTTTTAAATTCTAGTAAATCCAAAACTCGTCTGAAATTCATGAAACTTGGCATGGTATAATGGAGCGGCACCCGACATGCCGTGGTAAAATTTGTGTCCCATTTGGGGCGGGTTTGGGTATAAGCTTCTCACAAACCAAAGCTTCTCACAACGAGCCTGATGGTTTCGGTGCGGAATGTGCCACCTTTGGTGACGAAACGATATTAGTTGCCTCTTATTACTTTCAAAAAATTTCTAGTGCCAACATAGAACAGCAGGAGTGTTGTGTTAAGTTTTGGAATTTTTCGTGGTTCGTTTGGACATTTTTATAGATTAACTGGGTTTTCTAGGCATTTTATGTGCATAATTCAAATTTGAAATACATGCACATGCTCCCGTGCATATAAAATGGTTGAAAAATCAAATATGTGTCCTTGGGTGCATGCTTAGGTCCCATGTAAGAAATGGGAATAAATTTCAAACACAAGGGCATTATTGATTGCCGGCAAAATGTTGGGATACCTAGTTTTTAAATTCTAGTAAATCCAAAACTCGTCTGAAATTCATGATACTTGTCATGGTATCATGGAGCGGCACCCGACATGCCTTGGTAAAATTTTTGTCCCATTCGTGGCAGGTTTGGGTATAAGCTTCTCACAAACCAAAGCTTCTCACAACCAGCCTGATGGTTTCAGTACGGAACGTGCCACCTTTGGGGACGAAACAATATCTGTTGCCACTTATTGCTTTCCAAAATTTTATAGTGTCAACATAGAACAACAGGAGTGTTGTGTTAAGTTTTGGAATTTTTGGGGTTCGTTTGGACATTTTTGTACATTAACTAGGTTTTCTAGGCATTTTATGTGCATAATTCAAATTTTAAATACATGCACATGCTCCAGTGCATATAAATTGGTTGAAAAAACAAATATGTGTCCTTGGGTGCATGCTTAGGTCCCATGCAAGAAATGGGAATTAATTTCAAACGCCTGTTGATTGCCGCAAAACATTGAGATACCTGGCTTTTAAATTTTAGTAAATCCAAAACTCGTCTGAAATTCATGAAACTTGGCATGCTATCATGGAATGGCACCCGACATGCTGTGGTATTTTTCGTGTCCATTTTGAGAGAAGGCGCACTCGAATAACAGCCAAAAAGGCATTTTGAAAAAATAACTGCCACTTTAACATCTCAAACGTTTGTATAATTCAAACCGTGTGCATTCTGTTAACCATTCACGTGACCCCATGTGTATTTGTTTTAATCGCTATAGGAGGTGCCGTGCGGACAGCTACTTGACTAAACAGGAGGCGTGCGAGCGCAGTCCGGTGCGCAGGCTCACCGGGAAGCGTGCAAGCTATTCAACGCAGGATCTGTGCATCTCTTCAACGCAAACGGTTCAGATTACGGTATGCGAATTAAAGCCAGACTTCGGCGCTAAGCCAAGAGACACTTCGATTTGTCAAAATATATGGAGCTAAAAATCAATAGCACTATCTAATTTTTGCAACTGAACCAAACATCTGGGCGTCGTGGCTCGGCCGGAAAGATTGAGAAACTTGGTTTTTAATTCTTGTAAATCCAAAACACACTTGAAAATCATGAAACTTGGCATGGTGTCATGACATGGCACCAACATGCTGTGGTAATTTTTCTATCCGATTTGCGAAGGCGCACACATTATCAATCAACAAAGTCATTTTGGAACAAGTGTTGTCACGTTACAAATCGGAAACACAAGTATTATTGAAACCGTGGGCGTTCTACTTACCAATTACGTGCTGCCACGCGTCCCCTTTTTTATTGGCTAGGAGGTGTCGTGCGGGGTAGCTATTTGAGTACGGGAGGCGTGCGATCAGACCCCTGCGCGTGCTCATCGGGAGGAGAGCCCTTTGACCTCTACCTGCCGTGCACCTCCCTCCCAATGTCTCCATTAATGGCGCCCGAGCCCCTGTTCTATGGCGTGGCTATATGTCTCACTGGACTGAGATTTAAGAGAGAAAAAATAAAATCTGAATAGAAAGTTTTGCACGGATCTTAATGTAAGATTCGACGGACCTATATAGCATCGACTGCGACTTATAGCAAGCATGATGAATATAAGGACGATAAAAGTGGATAATAATTGTCTTACATATTTGGGAACATAATTAAAAAAAGCCACATGTGGCAACGCCCGAAATACACAAGGGCAAAAGAAGAAGGAAGACAACAATCTGGCTCGCTGATCTCTACTTTCTTGATGCGTTGCTACAGGCCGCAGGAACTAGTCTTCGCGACAAGCGGTGATGAGCTCTTTCTTGTCCTCAAGATGCTGCTTGAGAGCATCCACGGATTCCTCCACCAGACTTCTACGCTCGAGCGCAGCATGGCATTCTCATCCATAAGTTTCTCGATGATGACGCTGGTCCTCTTCAACAAGGCAGCGGTCTCCTCCTACTGCCCCGCACTTCCAACGATCTTCGCCCTCAGCAGGTCGCGCTCGGCCAGGAGCTTCACATTGCTCTCATTTGGTTGCCAGATGACGCCGCTAGCCTGTTCAAAAGAGGCTTTCATGTCGTCCTGCAACCTCGCCCAGCCAGAGATCTGATCCATCTAGCTAGGGACGATCGCATGCATGCGCCTGTAAGAGTCCTCGCCTGCCCGCGATACATTTTCCCAGGCTGCCGCGGCGCGGGAGGACATCCCTGCTGCATTCGCGGCGCGGCAGGACATCTCTTCTGCTTCCGCGGCATGGCCGGACCAGTCTGCTGCATCGACGGTGCAGCGGGACCTCTGTGCTGCTTCAGCGGCGCGGGCGGGACCTCTGTGCTACTACGGCCGCACGGCGGGACATGCCGGCTGAGTTCGCAGCTAGGCGGACATCTCTCGTGCTTCCGCTTCCATGATCGCATCTCCCTGGTGGCAATATCTCGACCCAGAAATCACGCTGGCCATAGCAGACACAAGGGAACGATGATGAATGACTTGTTTTTTTGTGTGGATGAGGAGTTGAGGAGGAATGTGCAATCATCTTGGAGTAGTAGTATTTATAACCGAGTACGAATATGCTCCTAAGTGGGAAACCGTTTAGGTTTTGATCGGTGTGAACAGGTTTGCAATTTGGAATGTGACGGGACGCAGGCTCAAAATTTACTGACGGTTATAAGTGCTGCACTGTTCCCGGAAGGCGAAATGTGAGCACGTACGCCTTCTCGGCCGCGTACGTGGCGTTTGCACCATAGGGTGCACCGCAATAGGGAATGTTAGCACATGTCTTGTTCCAACAACCATGTGCGCTCGTTATTACCATCACGCACGCTTCTTTTAATTAGAATGTGTGTGCCCGTCTAGCGCACACACGTTGATCTATCTAACTGTTTCAGTTTGTTGTGGCTAATTGCAAATAGTTCATCCATGTGAAGTGTATGCCATCAATCGTAGACACTTTGATCTGGCTGACCCGTTTCTGTTCTGCTGCCTAATCGCAAATAGTTAATCCTTCTGAAGCGTATGCCCTCAATCGCACACACCTTTATCTAGCTGCCCGTTTCTATTGTTCCTCCTCATCACAAACAGTTCATCCGAGTGAACCGTAGGTTGTATATCGCACACGCCTTCATCTCGCTACGCATTTCTTTTGTTCCGCCTCATCGCACACAGTTCATTGAACTGAACCGTCGGCCCTGCATCGCACACGCAACTAAAATCTGAACCGTGTTTGAAGGCTCCGCCATCTCAAACATTTTGCACCTTTTTTGACGGTTCTTTTACACCACCGTTTGCGATTATTGCATCGCACACAGTTTTGTCGGAGGGTCTCTGATCGTAGTGTCGCGTTGGCAGCATCCTGCAGTAGTGCCGTTTGCGCCTTTTGGCTCACGTATATGATAGTGTCGCTAGCATCCATATGACAGAGAACCCGAGCCGACATGACTAGTCGTAAACCTAAGGTTGCACAAACTTACAGGGACAGGCATACGTATCCCAGTAATGAATGTGTCGGTCATCAACGTATGAACCCAAGTCGTAGCAAGCTAAAAGGACGTAAAGGAACTATGTGTGACATTTCCCCGAAGGGACAGACACAGGAACAAAGAAGGATACATGCCGGCCAACACAAGTGTTTCGAAGCAGTAGCGAACTACCATGGCTCAGTGGAAGCACTAGGAGACATTTCCCCATAAGGAAGGCTACCAAGAATAAACAACTAGGTATCGGATCCCACACATACCAATGCATTTCAAACATACACACAATATGCACAATATGTGTAGACACAACATGGCATCACAACATAACTCTACAAACTCAAGTATTTATTTAGAGGGCTCCAAAGAGCCATACATAACATGATATTACAAACAGGGGTCACATGACCCATCATTCAAAGCATACAAGCAACAGAAGCATAACATGTCTGAGTGCATACAACTACAAATGAAAAGGGCTGAGAAGCCTGACTATCTATAAGACCCTCCCAAGGGTACAAGATCATAGCTGAGGTAACAAGCTACTTGTCGAAGTCCATTTGGAACTACTAGTGAGACCGAGGTCTCCTCTGCAAAAACATAAATTAAGCAAACATGAGTACAAAGGTACTCAGCAAGACTTACATCTGATTCTATTGTACATGCATTAGTATCAAGAGGGGTATTGTGGGGTTTGGTTGCAGCAAGCAACCTTTGACTCAGTGGCTATCATGTTCTATGACTAGGAGTAACTTCTTTGAGGTGAGAAAGCGCACACGAGTCCACTAATCACCACATCAATACACTACTATGGATTCTATCCTGTCTCCCTACGAGAAGGCCATCCATAGCACTCACACTTGTCTAGAGCATTTTAGAGTATCCACTTCAAGTTGTCTATGTACCATATAAGTATCCAAGTAGTCCATATCCGAGGACGCGGCTATTCGAATAGTTCATGCTAACCCTGCAGGGGTGTACTTCTTCACACATGCTCTCGCCACTTACCGCCATGTACACGTCATGTATCTCGGCAACCTTCAAGCGGAAGCCTGGCGAGGGTGTCGACCACGACCTGACTAACCACACAAGACTCTAGTCCAGGTTTATCGCCTATTTGAGGTCGAACCCGCAAGGGAAGTCCGGCCAAAATTTCCGTCACGGCCCCAAACGATGTGAGCAGGCACTACAAAAAAATACACTTCCGTGATGATACGTGTTTGTCACCGTAGGTCACATTTTCTGTCATGCATGTACATCCATGACAATTTTGTGACAGAATCAATATAGTCATACATGTGCTGTCGTAGAAGTGTTCCATGACAATACAAAAATTAATGGCGCGTCATGGAAGTGCTTTCGTCAAGGGTATCGACACGTGGCATCCACCGTAACGTGTCGCCGTTAAGCTATCGGGTTCCGATTTGGATCCGATAACCCGTTAACAGCCGGGACCAATGGGTATTTTCCACGTGTAAAATTCTCAATGGCCAAAGAAACCACGTGTCAGCTTACCATTTTGACAGATGTCATCCACTCATTGGACAGGAGGCGCCTATGATACGTCGTCACGTGGCAAGACCCAACAGAGGCCCATTTCGGTGAAAAGGCTAGCCCATTTGACTTGGTCAAAAGGTAGCGGGTCGGGCCACGGAAAGCCTGTTAATGGCATGTTCGCATATAGCCCATTTATAGCCCGCTAACTCACGACCCGTTATGGCCTATCCGAATTAGGCCCAGTGATGTCATCTGGGCTGTCCAATATGATTCCAGCCCGTTGTAACTTTCGGCCCATGTATGGCCCATGACGTGTTTCAGCCCATACGAGGCCCTTTGTAACTCTTGGCCCATTAAAGGCCCGAGGTGAAACTGGCCCATAATGAACAATGTATCCCTTTATACCCATTAATGACCCATTATTCCGTTGGCCGTTTCTAGCCCGTGTTAACTTTCGGCCTTCTAATGGCCCATTTATTCTTGGGCTCGTTTCCAGAATTCGGTTACTTACGGTCCATTACCCGCCTGTTCCGCTTGTGGGCCAAATTTAGCCCGTGGTTACAGTCGGCCTGTTTGTGGCCCCTTAACCCGTTGGGCTATTTTCATAGCATCATCAAATACGGCCTATTAACGGCCCGTTATGGTCGGGCCATAAACAGACGATTTCCACTCTAACCACGGGTCGTTCCGCTTGTGGGCCAAATTTAGCCCGTGGTTATAGTCGGCCTGTTTGTGGCCCCTTAACCCGTTGGGCTGTTTTCATAGCATCATCAAATACGGCCTATTAATTGCCCATTATGGTCGGGCCATAAACAGACGATTTCCACTCTAGCCCGTTTACGGCACATTTTGCGTACCGTTATTGGTCCACGAATAGTACAGCCCATGTTTGGCCAAACGATTATACGGCCCGTAGAAGGCCCATTGATTATACGGCCCGTAGAAGGCCCGTCGATCCTACGGCCCATAGAAGGCCCATGCATCGTATGGCCCGTAGGAGGCCCATGATCACTACAACAGGTAGTAGAAAAATGCGGCCTAGTTATAAAATAGCTTATTGTGGCCACTAGAAAAATGCGGAAAAAGAACTGTAGTGACTACAAGAAAACAACTAAACAAGACAATAAGGAAATAAATAAGGAAGCAACTAACGCTAGGCTATTACGGCTATTACACATATTACATCCACTAGGCATCAAAGTTTGCCACTAGTGCAAATATAGGGAACAAAGCAGCATATTACATAGACTGGCCATCTAAATTGGCCACCAGTGCAAATAAACGCGGAAACAAAACAAGTCCATAACTGAAACAACTTCAGAAGAGCTCAAGAAACGTTATCCTGGGTATCCACCATGCTGGCAATAAGCATAGCAAGCTTATTAGCTTTCTCCTGTTTGGCGCTAAAATCCTCCAACGCTTGCTGTTGCACCAGAAAGTATGCATCTGAATTATCCAGGGACTTCCACAGTCCTTTGGCTTCTTATCGCAGCACAACTTATTGATGTCTTTCAATTTGCAGTTGAGACTCAAGAAACCCAACTAATTTAGACAGTGAGTTCAAATTGCTTGTGCCAGCGGTAGTGGCCAGTAACTCATACACCAAGACAGGACTTTGGGGTTGTCTCACTGTCTTCAAGATAGTTTTCTCTAACTGTTTTATCAGCTTTGTTGGAGACCAACAAGGATGTCTCACTATCCTGAACCTTGTCTACATTACTTCCTTTACCATAGCTTAATAAGGTACTCTTCCCCAATATTCTGTCAGCATTCTAAAAGAAGAAACAAGAAGACACATAACAGGTTTAGTTCAATTCATATTAGTTCAAGACAAAGCAGCATTGAAAGAATACAATGCGTGGGAAACTACATGGCACAACAAGATTTCAGATGGGTACCATGGGTCTACATGTACAACAACACTATTGGCTCTGTTGTGATGCTAGTAATGAGCATGATGTGAAGTCAACTATATACACAATTGAAATTGAAATCAATAGAGCTATTTATAAGAGCAAACCTGTTAAACAAACATGCTTAAACATACCTGTTGTGCCATTGGAGTTTTGGTTGGATCCTTCAATTTAAATAAGTTTGTATGAGTAAATACAGTGATACAAGAGCAAAGCAGTATGCATGGTAGTAATGGAATCTTAAATGAGAACATTTGTTCTTCAAGTTCAAGCACTTGTTCTACACGAATAGAGTATAGTAAGACACAAGCATATAGTACTTAAAAGTAAAAAATGAGCTCATAGACCTTACCACGTTCTTGGTTCGGGACCAGTACAGAACAAGGCATTCCCAGTCATCGTCCCGTAAATGTGTCTCAGGAGAACGTAAGGGAATTTGATGAGTTTCTTTGCCAGTGAAGTATGTTTTCTTCAGGTAATTCGATACTGCCACCAAGCATTCTTGAAGATAGCAGAGGTATTAGCACAGGTTACCTCATCCAGAGTTTCCAAATTGGTCCTTCTCTATAGCGAAAAATGGGAACACTTGCTGTATTATAACCATCATGGAGGTAGAATGTATGGGACAAAGCAAAGTAATTGCCATGAATAACATTACTTACACATAAATCCTGAGACAAACACCTGTAACTGGCATTTTGCTTCATCTTCAGTATAATATTTCCATGATGGGAAGATACACACATAGGATTTAACAACATCAAATGTGATAGATGCTAAACTAGGAATGGCTGGTTGTGCTTCCTCCACAGGAATAGGTGTAGTAACTGGTGGAGTTCGGGTTCGCCGTGGTAGTACTGGCGCTTTGGGCACTGGAGCTGCCTTACTAACTGTTCTTGTTTGGGAGCTCTATGGTGGAGAAGGTGTTGTCTCAACATGAACTCGCTTACTATCTGCTGGGGTTGGGGTTAGATTAGGTGAAGCTGGTTCTCTGTCCATCACAGTAGGGGTACAATCTACGAGAGTCTGGGTTATGTGTGGTAGGGATGGTTCTCGTGCATGTACAACCGGGGTGCTATCTCCACCAAGAGGTAGCACTGTTTTATTTGAAGACTGTGTTTTTACACCACTAGATACTGCCATAACCCGCTCCAATTCAAATGGCTGATAAACAGGAAACATAGTTGAATGTACAGACCTTGTATGAGAGACGGATGCAATAGATAGTGTGGAAAAAAGAGGGCATGAAATAGTTCACATGTATATTCATGGCAAGAGATCTGCTTTGATAGGTAGATCTGTCTACTCTGAACACATTGTTTTCACTCCAGATTTTTCCATCACCCACTCAAATGGCTGATTCACAGGAAGAGTAGTTGAATGTACAAACATTGTCAACAAATGGAAATGTAACGAAGTAAAGGACTGGCAAGATATCATTCAAATATATGATGCCTAGTTAAACAGGATGGCATTGCATATTTCATATATATTAAGGCTGGCTAAAAGAGATGAGATTGCATAATTCTCATATATGATATAGAAACTAAACAGGTGGCGTTATAGAACATGTCTAAACTAAGCAAATGACATATATGGTGTCGAAAGTAGGCACTTCAAGGCACATATGCATGATATGACCAACATCACCATGCCAAGTTAGAGCAAAACACCTCGGGGGGTAAATAGGAGTGGTCAGTTGCGTCTGAATCCGCCTTAGAACAGATATCTTCCTCTGGATTACAATTTGGAGGGGGCGGGGAGGGTTTGCCATTGAAACCACCATGGAGCGATGTCTGCATGACATTGTATTGACGCGCAACAATCTTCTCTTTTTCTCTACATTTTCAGCATGAGTGTGTACAATATTTGACATGCATGCGAAAAAAATATAGTGAGATTAGGTAAGGAGAGCATGCAGAAATTTATAGTGATGGTAACAACCAATGGATGGATCCAAAAATAATGATAGCAGGCCGATGATAGCTTTAATTTAATAAAAATACAGATGATGATTGCTTTACTATTGGTTTCCCACCCAAGATGAACATAGGCATACCCTAGTGAACCAGATAATAGACAGAGATACTATTCATTGCTGCCTCAATATGTGCCCCACAAGTAATTTTAAAAGTCAAGTTTGAACATTAATTTGGACCTGACTTGGAGTCTACGACGTGAACATGACGATAAAGTAGCAGGTAATATTAAGCAATGCATTACATAAGCAGAAACGAAAGAGTGCGACCTCTCTTGTGAACCCATGTACTCCTCAGGTTCATCTGCTGAGTCGATGATGGTGATGCAGTTGTGGTGGCTGCCGGCGGCAGGGAAGGAGATCTGAGGCGGCGAAAGACGGTCAAGAGTCATGATGTCTGGTATGGTGGATGCTTCTGTCGATGGAGCAGCTCACGTGAGGTGGACGACATCACGGCAGGAGCAGGAAAAACCACACAAAGTTTTCTTCAACACCTATCTGTAACTGAAGTAATTCTGTAAGGGCTCCTTTGGCTTGAAGAATTCTAAAAATGCAGGGATAGGAAAAACAACGAAATAGGATAAGAATGCACGTGGGAAACAGAGCATTTCTAAACACAGGAGTCAAGTTGGGTGTTTGGTTCATAGGAATTGGAAGAGCAGAGGAATGCGAAGAAACATGGCCAAATTAAAGTGAAACCATATGAAAGTGTGTACAATTAGAATGTTATTCTGCCACTAATGCACTTAGTCTTGTTTTCATGCATAGGATTTTGAAAAGTAGGTCTAGGTGGATGTTTTGCTCCATTCCTTTCAACGAAATGCATGGATAATTGAATAGTAGAGTGCCATAGGAAAATTTCCTATAGCTATGTTTTTCCTTGACTTTTTCCTTTGAACCAAAATAGCCCTAATGGATCAACATGAATGTAGAGTAATAAGTGATGCGACAAGTGTACAACCTCTTGGGCATAGCCGTGTTGACCTCAGCATCATTGGGTTGGTCGCCGAAGAAGTTGCGGCAGAGGTGGATGTCGGAGGTGTGAAGGAAGATCTGAGGCATCTGTAGACAACGTCCATGGCAGTGCTTTGTTGTGATGGATGGTTGCGTCGTTCGAGTAGCTCCGGTGAGCGGTAAGACGTCGAGGCTGAAGCAGTACAAGACAGACATCGTTAATCTCAAGTGGGATTCTAATAGCATCTCCAATAGATGATGTAAAATACATTACCAAAAAGTGATAGATGTAAAATTTACATCACCAAAAAACACCTGACTACAACACATGAGGTAAAATTTATTGACTCTGAACTTAACTATCAAAACTGAAATTTACTATGGAATCTAAATGTTACTGTCGAAACAGAACGCACTAATAGCAGAGAAACAGTGATCTAAATCAGCAGGCGATTGATGGGGAACATATTAATAGATAGCAGCCAGAGCAGCAACGCTTGGAGGAGCAGCGCGAACTAGAGCCAGAGCAGCAACTCATGTAGCTGCAGCAGCCAGTGTACCAGCATCAGCAATGCGAGTGAGAGAAAGAGCAGAGCAGCAGCACGAGCGAGGGGGAGAGAAGAGAAGTAGCGCGATGGAGCAAGAGACGGAGCAGCAGTAGCGCGAGCGAGCGAGAGCCGGAGCAGTAGCAGCAGCGCGAGCGAGCCAGCAAGAGCCAGAGCAGCAGCAGCAGATCCGGCTGGTATGGCCGCCGCCACCGAAGGAGCCTCGCACTGGGGGAAAGCCACCGTGGAGATGTGGCCCGCGGCGCCAGCTTCGAGCTAGCCGCGCCATGGGGGTGCGGGATCGAACACCGTCAAAGCCGGGAGGTCGAGTTAAAGAGAAGGTGTGATGCGATGAGTGTACAATCTCTTTGGTGGCGCTGAGTAGGCCTCGGCTTCGTCTGAGGTGGAGCAGGTTAAGGCGGCGCTGTGGGGATGGATCAGCCGCGATAGATGAGGCGATTGTCGGTGTCAAAACGGGCCGATCTCGGGTAGGGGGTCCTGAACTGTGCGTCTTAGGATCGAAGGTAACAGGAGACAAGGGGCACACGATGTTTACCTAGGTTCGGGCCATCTTAATGGAGGTAAAACCCTACTTCCTATTTGATTGACTTTGATAAGTATAGGGGTTACAAGAGTTGATCTACCTCGAGATCGTAATGGCTAAACCCTAGATGTCTAGCCTATGGAAATTCTGATTGCCTCTACGGACTATCCCCTCCAGAGGGGCCTAGGGTTGTATAGGGTTGGTTTACAGAAGAAGGAAACTATACATCCGAACGCCAATCTTGCCATCCAAGCAAAGGAGAGTCCTATCCGCACACGGGGGAAGGTCTTCTACCTTGTACCTTCAGAGGCCATAAGTCCGGCCCATAACACACGGCCCGGACACCCGAGGACCCCTTAATCTAGGATACCCTCACTAGCCCCCGAACTTGCCTTCAATGATGACGTGGTATCTGGCTTATGTCTTTGGCTTTGCAAGGCGGGTTCTCCATTATACTTCGGACCACTGACAATCTGGCTCTGACCTCGACGTTCTGCCTTTATGATTCCTTCCTGTTGTCGCTTCGATTTCCATGCGCTGGGTGAATACGAACAGTCCATGATTTTTTGTAAATAAGCCCCTCACCACGCTCAGACGACATCTATATAAGGAGATTTAGATCCCCAAATGCCATCTCACACTGCGCAAAAGAAAAACCGTCAAGATTAGCTACGAACAAAGCCTTCCAACATGGCCAGTGCTCCAGGATCCTCTTCGCGCCCCCATGGCCCTCGAGAGGGTGATTGGCAGAGCTTCTTAGTGCGTCGTCTTCATCTGAATCGACTCTAAACGCAGGGCTATCTTCCCCTCGCAGATCTAGTCTCCGTTCGAGCGGGTTTGGCCTCAATCGGCAACGATGTGATGGCTGAGAATTTCCCCAACCCCAATAAGGAGGAGACCATGTGCTTCGTCCCGTTCCTGCTGCGGGGCCTTGGATTTCCAATCCATCCCTTTCTCAGGGGCCTATTGGAATTTTATGGCACCCAACTGCACAACCTTACCCCAGGTTCGATTTTGTACATCTCAGGTTTCGTTGCCCTCTGCGAACTGTTCTTAGGCATCGAGGCCCATTTTGAACTATGGAGGAAGTTCTTTTGGCTTGTTCCCCGCCATCGAGGAGGCTCCATATTTGAAGTGGGCGGTGCCGAAGTATGGAGTATAGCCGGATCCGGATACCTCATAGGAACTCCCAAAGAGGTATATCCACAGTGGTGTTCGGAATGGTTCTACATGGACGACGTCCCACTTCCAGACCCCGTTCGGCGCGGCCTTCCTGAATTTTCTAGTGCTCCTTTAAAGAAGCACCTCAACTGGCGTCCCTGAAGTCCCAAGGAAGAGGACAGTGCGGAGATATAGAGGTCGGTCAGCAAGGTCAGGTTGTTAGCCCATACCGAGCTCCTGATAGTCGATGTCATGGCTATTGCAATAAAGAGGTGTGTCAAGCCTCTCCAATCCAGAGTAACTCCCTTATGGTGTTACAACGGAGAAGATGACGCATCCCGTTATAGATGGAAGGGTCCGGATACCCCAGCCGAACTGGCCACAATCATGACCAATCTGTATAAGGGTGAGAAAGAAGAGTTCCTCCGCTTAAACTTCCGGGAAAGCTACTCCCTGTACAACCCCATTGAATGGGTAAGATTTCAATCGTTTGTGTCATTTTATTGTTGTTACAGATACTAATCAAATTTGCTCTTTGTTGCCATAAACAGTCATGGAGGAAGATGACCGAGGATGCGTCCACTGTCCTGCTCCACAGCCAGAGGATAATAACCGCGATCGAGACCCTGGCTGTCGCGAGGATCCGGATATATACATAGAGTTTGATGATGGGCTATTTTATCAGGCGAGCCTTGACGGCTCGGAAGTGGCTATCACCGCTGACTACCCCCACCTCTATCCCTTTTGCATCGTAAGTATTCGGAGGGCTCTTAAAAGGAAATCCCTATTTGCACTTATGCCCATTATACTAATCCGAATTTTAATAGGATCGGCGCTCGGCGGACCGTACCTCCCCTAGGACAGCCCCTCCATGGGGTATTCGTTCGAAGCGAAGGGGACCGGGAGTGCCGCAGAAACCTCACCGCCCTCCAAGAGGTACGTCCACTTTAATACATGCCTGGGTATGAGTCCGGATTATTCAAAGTCTCCTTTATTCTTAATGTCAGGAGAAACACACGGCAGATGGTGGAAAAACGCCATGTTAGCCAAATATCTGCCAATCCGGTATCGAACTCGTCAACTAGGACGGGAGCCGATGCAATGCCAGTTCCACCGCCTCATGAGGATTCGGACGACGTATCTGTCATGAATTCCGAAGTGGAGAGCGTGATGAATCACCGTCGATTGAAAGAGGGCATGCGCGCTCCAGCCTTTTCTGAGTCAGAATTTACCGCACTCAGTTCGATAGATGCATACCTCCGAGCGGCTCGAGACAGACTTGCTGGAGTCATTCAGTTCTTCTCAAAGGACATACAGGTAAAAATTTATGCAACTTGAATAGTCATATGCCAGTAGCCCCCGAGACTTGAAGTGGTGAAGCAAACCGATTTAAGGATTGATACTATCTACATGTTCTTAAAGAAAAGAACACCACGGTAGCCCAGGAGCTGAAAACCAACCAGATGCAGCTAAATGCTGTCACCGCCGAACTAGCGGAAATGAAAAAGATCGCAATGGGCGCGTCTGGGGAGAAAAATCATGAGGGGAAGAAAAACAAAAAATTCGAAGAGATAGAGAGCTTAAGGGCTCAGTTATCGGCCGTACAGAAAGAAAATGAAAAACTGAAGGGCGGCATGTTTGGTATGTCTTTCCTTTTTTATGCAAAACACCTCTAGGTGCTCATGTTTGGTCCATAGTTTGGAATGTCATGACTTTGTTGCCGCAGGCCTATTGACTCGTCGACCGGAGGAAGAAGTATCCGGATTTCAAGGTGACGTGCTGAAGGAACTGTCCGGGGTACATGCTCGGGCCCGGAAAGCCATGAAGAGTATGGTGAAGGCTTTATGGCCATCTGATACCCCTCCAGAAAGTATGGAGGGCCTGGCAAACCTGTTCAAAGGTGCTCGGCGCCGGTTCGAGCTATGGAAGACATCCGCCTGCCATGAAGGCACACGAGAAGCCTGGGCCATGGTGAAGACACGCTTCACCAAACTGGATCCAAATCATATGGCCCGAGTGGGACCACAGGGACCAGACGGAAAATAAATTCCATTGAACTTGGTGTATGACCAAGTAATGATAGCTGTGAAATATTCGCAGGAAGACTGTAGATTAGATAGTCTTATAGATAGAATAGATAAGGAATAGGTTTTTGATGTAATGTATTAATGTACGTTTATGATCAACCTGTGTCATTATCCGAAGATGTGAAAAGTTTTGTCATCGCAGGCTTTCGGCTTTAACCTCTGAACCAAAATGGTGGAGTGTTTCTGGTTACTTATTCGAAATGAAAAGAAGTATTTATTATGTCCGGAAACCAGGCAACCCAGTCATTATGCTCGAATAGACAAAAATTTGAGTTCAAGATGTATGTTATATTACATGTGTAAGAAACATCTTCCAAGGAAAATAGTTCCGTTAAGGGTTCCTTTCCTTGGGTCGGCATACAATAATTACGCGTGTCGGGGCGTGTAATCCATGATACGGAAAAACTGTCTCATAGTGTTTAAGGTGGTTACAATAATGTAACAATCTGTCATTTGATTACTGACCAATTATACTCTTAAGAACGCTAGCTTTCGGCTTCACTCGTCTGAGGTACATATCCGGATAACCCAGTTGTAACAATCGCAGAGGTGCTCCCTCTACGCCCTAGCCGAACAATCGGGAACGTAGGGCATAAGCACAGGAGCAAGGCAAGCCAGCTTGGCAAAAACTTAAGTCATAGAGGTGCATATAATGGCAAAAAGGATGTATATGAGCAAATGACACATATATTGTGAGCTCTAGGCTCGAAATAATAATAAGCTTCTACTTAAAGAAGCCCCCAGTTATGGTGGGTTGTGTACATTTAAGGATGTGTACCCCTCAAGTGCTCGACTTATCCGAACACATCCTGGCGATTGTATAAAAACGAGAAGAAAAAAGAAAAATTGAAAAGCAGAAAAAGGAACGAAAAAGAAGTATGACCGCACATATGCGTAGAACCTTCGGAGCCGAGCAGCGTTCCATGGGTTCAGCTCTAAGCGATTGTCCGATGCATTACGAAGGTGGTAGGCTCCTCCAGAGAGAACTTCTCCTATAATGAAGGGACCCTCCCATTTTGGCTTCAACTTGTCCTTTTTCTTCTCTGGGAGGCGTAAAACGAGATCACCGACGTTATAAGTCTTTGCCTGCACTTCTCTGCTTTGGTATCTCCGAGCCTGTTGTTGATAGAATGCGGAATGGGCTTTTGCTACATCGCGCACCTCCTCCAGGCCGTCTAGGTCATCCTACCGATCGACCTCGGCTTCTCTCTCTTCATACATGCGCACTCGAGGTGAGTCATGAATAATGTCGCAGGGCAAGACAACCTGTAGCGACCCGACCTCAAACGGTCAAGTCTCTGTGCTTTAGTGTCATCCCTGGATCGGTAATGCTAACACACACAGTACTCGAATGGATATATAACAGAGTAGCAATCACACACCTATTACATCGATAGTCTCAAAAGAGAACTAATTACAATAATATGGCTTAAGGCCATCTAAATAAGATAACAGCGGAAGGCTTGGAAGATAAAGTGAGTCCATCAACTCCAACGACATAGCTGAGTGCACGACAAATGACCTATGGCACCTTACTCGTCGTCTGAAAAGTCTGCAACATGATACGTTGCAGCCCGAAAACGGGTCAGCACATGGAATATGCTGGCATAGTAACACAGTAGAGCAATGAACATAATAAATGCTATCACTACATGCATATGTGGCTGGTGGACGCTCTATGGTTATAACTGAAGGAAATATGCCCTAGAGGCAATAATATAGTTATTATTTATTTCCTTATATCATGATAAATGTTTATTATTCATGCTAGAATTGTATTAACCGGAAACATAATACATGTGTGAATACATAGACAAACAGAGTGTCACTAGTATGCCTCTACTTGACTAGCTCGTTGATCAAAGATGGTTGTGTTTCCTGGCCATAGACATGAGTTGTCATTTGATTAACGGGATCACATCATTAGGAGAATGATGTGATTGACTTGACCCATTCCGTTAGCTTAGCACTCGATCGTTTAGTATGTTGCTATTGCTTTCTTCATGACTTATACATGTTCCTATGACTATGAGATTATGCAACTCCCGTTTACCGGAGGAACACTTTGTGTGCTACCAAACGTCACAACGTAACTGGGTGATTATAAAGGTGCTCTACAGGTGTCTCCAAAGGTACTTGTTGGGTTGGCGTATTTCGAGATTAGGATTTGTCACTCCGATTGTCGGAGAGGTATCTCTGGGCCCACTCAGTAATACACATCACTATAAGCCTTGCAAGCATTGTGACTAATGAGTTAGTTTTGGGATGATGTATTACGGAACGAGTAAAGAGACTTGCCGGTAACGAGATTGAACTAGGTATCGAGATACCGACGATCGAATCTTGGGCAAGTAACATACCAATGACAAAGGGAACAATGTACGGTGTTGTGCGGTCTGACCGATAAAGATCTTCGTAGAATATGTGGGAACCAATATGAGCATCCAGGTTCCGCTATTGGTTATTGACCGGAGAGGTGTCTCGGTCATGTCTACATAGTTCTCGAACCCGTAGGGTCCGCACGCTTAACGTTACGATGACAGTTATATTATGAGTTTATATGTTTTGATGTACCGAAGGTTGTTCGGAGTCCAGGATGTGATCACGGACATGACGAGGAGTCTTGAAATGGTCGAGACATAACGATTGATATATTGGAAGCCTATGTTTGGACATCGGAAGTGTTCCGGGTGAAATCGGGATTTTTCCGGAGTACCGGGAGGTTACCGGAACCCCCCGGTAACTTAATGGGCCTTAGTGGGCCTAGGTGGAAGAGAGGAGAGGAGGCCAGGGAAGGGCTGCGCGCCCCTCCCCCCCAGTCCGAATAGGACAAGGAGAGGGGGGCGGCGCCCCCCCCTTCCTTCCTCCCCTCCACCTTTTCCCCCTTCCTCTCCTAGTCCAACATGGAAAAGGGGGGAGTCCTACTCCCAGTAGCAGTAGGACTCCTCCTGGCGCGCCTCTCCTCTAGGCCAGCCGAACCCCCCTTGCTCCTTTATATACGGGGGCAGGGGGGCACCTCTAGACACACAATTGATCATTGATCTCTTATCCGTGTGCGGTGCCCCCCTCCACCATATTACACTTCGATAATATCGTAGCGGTGCTTAGGCGAAGCCCTGCGTCGGTAGAACATCAACATTGTCACCACGCCGTCGTGCTGACGAAAATCTCCCTCAACACTCGGCTGGATCGGAGTTCGAGGGACGTCATCGAGCTGAACGTGTGCTGAACTCGGAGGTGCCGTGCGTTCGGTACTTGATCGGTCGGATCGTGAAGACGTACGACTACATCAACCGCGTTGTGTTAAACGCTTCCGCTATCGGTCTACGAGGGTACGTGGACAACACTCTCCCCTCTCGTTGCTATGCATCACCATGATCTTGCGTGTGCGTAGAATTTTTTTGAAATTACTACGTTCCCCAACAGTGGCATCCGAGCCTGGTTTTATGCGTTGATGTTATGCACGAGTAGAACACAAGTGAGTTGTGGGCGATATAAGTCATACTGCTTACCAGCATGTCATACTTTGGTTCGGCGGTATTGTGAGATGAAGCGGCCCGGACCGACATTACGTGTACGCTTACGCGAGACTGGTTTCACCGTTGCGAGCACTCGTTGCTTAAAGGTGACCGGCGGGTGTCTGTCTCTCTCACTTTAGTTGAACCGAGTGTGGCTACGCCCGATCCTTGCGAAGGTTAAAACAACACCAACTTGACAAACTATCATTGTGGTTTTGATGCGGAGGTAAGAACGGTTCTTGCTAAGCCCATAGCAGCCACGTAAAACTTGCAACAACAAAGTAGAGGACGTCTAACTTGTTTTTGCAGGGCATGTTGTGATGTGATATGGTCAAGACGTGATGCTATATTTTATTGTATGAGATGATCATGTTTTGTAACCGAGTTATCGGCAATTGGCAGGAGCCATATGGTTGTCGCTTTATTGTATGCAATGCAATCGCCATGTAATTGTTTTACTTTATCACTAAGCGGTAGCGATAGTCGTAAAAGCAATAGTTGGTGAGACGACAACGATGCTACGATGGAGATCAAGGTGTCACGCCGGTGACGATGGTGATCATGACGGTGCTTCGGAGATGGAGATCACAAGCACAAGATGATGATGGCCATATCATATCACTTATATTGATTGCATGTGATGTTTATCTTTTATGCATCTTATCTTGCTTTGATTGACGGTAGCATTATAAGATGATCTCTCACTAAAATTTCAAGATAAAAGTGTTCTCCCTGAGTATGCACCGTTGCGAAAGTTCTTCGTGCTGAGACACCACGTGATGATCGGGTGTGATAGGCTCTACGTTCAAATACAACGGGTGCAAAACAGTTGCACACGCGGAATACTCAGGTTAAACTTGACGAGCCTAGCATATGCAGATATGGCCTCGGAACACTGAGACCGAAAGGTCGAGCGTGAATCATATAGTAGATATGATCAACATAGTGATGTTCACCATTGAAAACTACTCCATTTCACGTGATGATCGGTTATGGTTTAGTTGATTTGGATCACGTAATCACTTAGATGATTAGAGGGATGTCTATCTAAGTGGGAGTTCTTAAGTAATATGATTAATAGACCTTAAATTTATCATGAACTTAGTACCTGATAGTATCTTCCTTGTCTATGTTAATTGTAGATAGATGGCCCGTGCTGTTGTTCCGTTGAATTTTAATGCGTTCCTTGAGAAAGCAAAGTTGAAAGATGATGGTAGCAATTACACGGACTGGGTCCGTAACTTGAGGATTATCCTCATTGCTGGACAGAAGAATTACGTCCTGGAAGCACCGCTGGGTGCCAGGCCTGCTGCAAGAGCAACACCAGAAGTTATGAACGTCTGGCAGAGCAAAGCTGATGACTACTCGATAGTTCAGTGTGCCATGCTTTACGGCTTAGAACCGGGTCTTCAACGACGTTTTGAACGTCATGGAGCATATGAGATGTTCCAGGAGTTGAAGTTAATATTTCAAGCAAATGCCCAGATTGAGAGATATGAAGTCTCCAATAAGTTCTACAGCTGCAAGATGGAAGAGAATAGTTCTGTCAGTGAGCATATACTCAAAATGTCTGGGTATAATAATCACTTGATTCAACTAGGAGTTAATCTTCCGGATGATAGCGTCATTGACAGAATTCTTCAATCACTGCCACCAAGCTACAAGAGCTTCGTGATGAACTATAACATGCAAGGGATGAACAAGACAATTCCCGAGCTCTTCGCAATGCTAAAGGCAGCGGAGGTAGAAATCAAAAAGGAGCATCAAGTGTTGATGGTCAATAAGACCACTAGTTTCAAGAAAAAGGGCAAAGGGAAGAAGAAGGAGAACTTCAAGAAGAACAACAAGCAAGTTGCTGTTCAGGAGAAGAAACCCAAATCTGGACCTAAGCCTGAGACTGAGTGCTTCTACTGCAAGCAGACTGGTCACTGGAAGCGGAACTGCCCCAAGTATTTGGCGGATAAGAAGGATGGCAAGGTGAACAAAGGTATATGTGATATACATGTTATTGATGTGTACCTTACCAGAGCTCGCAGTAGCACCTGGGTATTTGATACTGGTTCTGTTGCTAATATTTGCAACTCGAAACAGGGACTACGGATTAAGCGAACACTGGCCAAGGACGAGGTGACGATGCACGTGGGAAACGGTTCCAAAGTCGATGTGATCGCCGTCGGCACGCTACCTCTACATCTACCTTCGGGATTAGTATTAGACCTAAATAATTGTTATTTGGTGCCAGCGTTGAGCATGAACATTATATCTGGATCTTGTTTGATGCGAGACGGTTATTCATTTAAATCAGAGAATAATGGTTGTTCTATTTATATGAGTAATATCTTTTATGGTCATGCACCCTTGAAGAGTGGTTTATTTTTAATGAATCTCAGTAGTAGTGACACACATATTCATAATGTCGAAGCCAAAAGATGCAGAGTTGATAATGATAGTGCAACTTATTTGTGGCACTGCCGTTTAGGTCATATCGGTGTAAAGCGCATGAAGAAACTCCATAATGATGGACTTTTGGAATCACTTGATTATGAATCACTTGGTACTTGCGAACTGTGTCTCATGGGCAAGATGACTAAAACACCGTTCTCCGGAACTATGGAAAGAGCAACTGATTTGTTAGAAATCATACATACAGATGTATGAGGTCCGATGAATATTGAGGCTCGTGGCGGATATCGTTATTTTCTCACCTTCACAGATGATTTGAGCAGATATGGGTATATCTACTTAATGAAACATAAGTCTGAAACATTTGAAAAGTTCAAAGAATTTCGAAGTGAAGTTGAAAATCATCGTAACAAGAAAATAAAGTTTCTATGATCAGATCGTGGAGGAGAATATTTGAGTTACGAGTTTGGCCTACATTTGAAACAATGCGGAATAGTTTCGCAACTCACGCCACCCGGAACACCACAACGTAATGGTGTGTCCGAACGTCGTAATCGTACTTTACTAGATATGGTGCGATCTATGATGTCTCTTACTGATTTACCGCTATCGTTTTGGGGTTATGCTTTAGAGACGGCTGCATTCACTCTAAATAGGGCACCATCGAAATCCGTTGAGACGACGCCTTATGAATTATGGTTTGGCAAGAAACCAAAGTTGTCATTTCTTAAAGTTTGGGGTTGCGATGCTTATGTGAAGAAAATTCAACCTGATAAGCTCGAACCTATATCGGAGAAATGTGTCTTCATAGGATACCCAAAGGAGACTGTTGGGTATACCTTCTATCACAGATCCGAAGGCAAGACATTCGTTGCTAAGAATGGATCCTTTCTAGAGGAGTTTCTCTCGAAAGAAGTGAGTGGGAGGAAAGTAGAACTTGATGAGGTAACTGTACCTGCTCCCTTATTGGAAAGTAGATCATCACAGAAACCTGTTTCTGCGACACCTACACCAATTAGTGAGGAAGTTAATGATAATGATCATGAAACTTCAGATCAAGTTATTACTGAACCTCGTAGGTCAACCAGATTAAGATCCGCACCAGAGTGGTACGGTAATCATGTTCTGGAGGTTATGTTACTAGACCATGACGAACCTACGAACTATGAAGAAGCGATGGTGAGCCTAGATTCCGCAAAATGGCTTGAAGCCATGAAATCCGAGATGGGATCCATGTATGAGAACAAAGTATGGACTTTGGTTGACTTGCCCGATGATCGGCAAGCCATTGAAAATAAATGGATCTTCAAGAAGAAGACTGATGCTGACGGTAATGTTACTGTCTATAAAGCTCGACTTGTTGCGAAAGGTTTTCGACAAGTTCAAGGGATTGACTACGATGAGACCTTCTCACCCATAGCGATGCTTAAGTCTGTCCGAATCATGTTAGCAATTGCCGCATTTTATGATTATGAAATTTGGCAAATGGATGTCAAAACTGCATTCCTGAATGGATTTCTGGAAGAAGAGTTGTATATGATGCAACCGGAAGGTTTTGTCGATCCAAAGGGAGCTAACAAAGTGTGCAAGCTCCAACGATCCATTTATGGACTGGTGCAAGCCTCTCGGCGTTGGAATAAACGCTTTGATAGTGTGATCAAAGCATTTGGTTTTATACAGACTTTTGGAGAAGCCTGTATTTACAAGAAAGTGAGTGGGAGCTCAGTAGCATTTCTGATATTATATGTGGATGGCATATTGCTAATTGGAAATGATATAGAATTTCTGGATAGCATAAAGGGATACTTGAATAAGAGTTTTTCAATGAAAGACCTCGGTGAAGCTGCATATATATTGGGCATCAAGATCTATAGAGATAGATCAAGACACTTAATTGGACTTTCACAAAGCACATACCTTGACAAAGTTTTGAAGAAGTTCAAAATGGATCAAGCAAAGAAAGGGTTCTTGCCTGTACTACAAGGTGTGAGATAGAGTAAGACTCAATGACCGACCACTGCAGAAGATAGAGAGAAGATGAAAGATGTTCCCTATGCTTCAGCCATAGGCTCTATCATGTATGCAATGCTGTGTACCAGACCTGATGTGTGCCTTGCTATAAGTTTAGCAGGGTGGTACCAAAGTAATCCAGGAGTGGATCACTGGACAGCGGTCAAGAACATCCTGAAATACCTGAAAAGGACTAAGGATATGTTTCTCGTTTATGGAGGTGACAAAGAGCTCATCGTAAATGGTTACGTTGATGCAAGCTTTGACACTGATCCGGAAGATTCTAAATCGCAAACCGGATACGTGTTTACATTGAACGGTGGAACTGCCAGTTGGTGCAGTTCTAAGCAAAGTGTCGTGGCGGGATCTACGTGTGAAGCGGAGTACATAGCTGCTTCGGAAGCAGCAAATGAAGGAGTCTGGATGAAGGAGTTCATATCTGATCTAGGTGTCATACCTAGTGCATCGGGACCAATGAAAATCTTTTGTGACAATACTGGTGCAATTGCCTTAGCAAAGGAATCCAGATTTCACAAGAGAACTAAGCACATCAAAAGACGCTTCAATTCCATCCAGGATTTAGTCCAGGTGGGAGACATAGAAATTTGCAAGATACATACGGATCTGAATGTTCCAGACTCGTTTACTAAGCCTCTTCCACGAGCAAAACATGATCAACACCAAGACTCCATGGGTGTAAGAATCATTACTGTGTAATCTAGATTATTGACTCTAGTGCAAGTGGGAGACTGAAGGAAATATGCCCTAGAGGCAATAATAAAGTTATTATTTATTTCCTTATATCATGATAAATGTTTATTATTCATGATAGAATTGTATTAACGGGAAACATAATACATGTGTGAATACATAGACAAACAGAGTGTCACTAGTATGCCTCTACTTGACTAGCTCGTTGATCAAAGATGGTTGTGTTTCCTGGCCATAGACATGAGTTGTCATTTGATTAATGGGATCACATCATTAGGAGAATGATGTGATTGACTTGACCCATTCCGTTAGCTTAGCACCCATCGTTTAGTATGTTGCTATTGCTTTCTTCATGACTTATACATGTTCCTACGACTATGAGATTATGCAACTCCCATTTACCGGAGGAACACTTTGTGTGCTACCAAACGTCACAACGTAACTGGGTGTTTATAAAGGTGCTCTACAGGTGTCTCCAAAGGTACTTGTTGGGTTGGCGTATTTCGAGATTAGGATTTGTCACTCCGATTGTCGGAGAGGTATCTCTGGGCCCACTCAGTAATACACATCACTATAAGCCTTGCAAGCATTGTGACTAATGAGTTAGTTGCGGGATGATGTATTACGGAACGAGTAAAGACACTTGCCGGTAACGAGATTGAACTAGGTATCGAGATACCGACGATCGAATCTCGGGCAAGTAACATACCGATGACAAAGGGAACAACGTATGTTGTTATGCGGTCTGACCGATAAAGATCTTCGTAGAATATGTGGGAACCAATATGAGCATCCAGGTTCCATTATTGGTTATTGACCGGAGAGGTGTCTCGGTCATGTCTACATAGTTCTTGAACCCGTAGGGTCCGCACGCTTAACGTTACGATGACAATTATATTATGAGTTTATATGTTCTGATGTACCGAAGGTTGTTCGGAGTCCAGGATGTGATCACGGACATGATGAGGAGTCTCGAAATGGTCGAGACATAAAGATTGATATATTGGAAGCCTATGTTTGGACATCGGAAGTGTTCCGGGTGAAATCGGGATTTTTCCGGAGTACGGGGAGGTTACCGGAACCCCCTGGTAACTTAATGGGCCTTAGTGGGCCTAGGTGAAAGAGAGGAGAGGAGGCCAGGGCAGGGCCGCGCGCCCCTCCCCCCAAGTCCGAATAGGACAAGGAGAGGGGGGCGGCGCCCCCCCTTCCTTCCTCCCCTCCACCTTTTCCCCCTTCCTCTCCTAGTCCAACATGGAAAAGGGGGGAGTCCTACTCCCGGTAGGAGTAGGACTCCTCCTGGCGCGCCTCTCCTCCAGGCCGGCCGAACCCCCCTTGCTCCTTTATATACGGGGGCAGGGGGCACCTCTAGACACACAATTGATCATTGATCTCTTAGCCGTGTGCGGTGCCCCCCTCCACCATATTACACTTCGATAATATCCTAGCGGTGCTTAGGCGAAGCCCTGCGTCGGTAGAACATCAACATTGTCACCACGCCGTCGTGCTGACAAAACTCTCCCTCAACACTCGGCTGGATCGGAGTTCGACGGACGTCATCGAGCTGAACGTGTGCTGAACTCGGAGGTGCCGTGCGTTCGGTACTTGATCGGTCGGATCGTGAAGACGTACGACTACATCAACCGCGTTGTGTTAAACGCTTCCGCTATCGGTCTACAAGGGTACGTGGACAACACTCTCCCTCTCGTTGCTATGCATCACCATGATCTTGCGTGTGCGTAGAATTTTTTTGAAATTACTACGTTCCCCAACAATAATGTTTTGCGAAAAGCTAATTTTTCCCTACAACAAAGGAATATATTTTTATTTAACTATCATGGTGGTTGAAACATCATTGATAAGGTTCCTCCAACTCAATCCCCATTAAAGTAATCATTAACATCCCAACAAATTAAATTAGAGTGATGAGATCAAATCAATAATTCAAGTACCAGATACTCAAGATGTCCATAACCAGGGACACAGCTAACCATGATTAGATTGTACACTCTGCAGAGGTTTGCGCACTTTTCCCCACAAGACTCGATCTCCTCCGTTGGATTTCTCGCACTACATGGTGTTTGAGAAACGGATGACCGAGACACTGTCTTTCAGAAGCATTAACTCTAACCCTGGGTAGACAGTACCAACCTACATCCCCTACATCTGCTAGCCTACCACTGGAAGAGGTCATGCAACATACTCAACTATGCTAGAGCCCATAATAGCTTGTGGCTGCACACGGAAGTTTCTAGCATGAATACTCTTATGATCCCTTTGAGCCTTGGTGGCGGACCGTAGGATGATCACACAGGTACTCCAGGATATCCTAGGACAACAGTGGATTCTCCAGGTGCCCACAAGCAATCCACCCAGATGTGTATTAAAGTTGCCACCTTAAGTTAACCATTAATTAACAATCTCACATCGGTCATGGATTCACTCACCCAAACCACGTCTACGAGCATAGCATGGCAATACAAGCATAATGTAGAAGTAACTCCCAAGGGTTTGATAATAAAACAGGTGACCTCATCAACTACTTCCCAGACCCACATGTTAAGAGATCCTACTCATGCAATGTTTGAGGTTTGAAACTAATGCATAAAAACTGGGTAATAAAGGGGTATGATCAAGGTGTTACTTGCCTTGCTGACGATCCGCAAAACCTAGTGACTCGTAGTAGCACGCTTCGCACTCGGGGAATTCTATCGCAAACAAAAAATAGCATACATAAGCACTCAAACAAAGATACACGGTTAAAACTCAAATAAGAAGATCTAACCAGAAAGTTCAACCAAAGAACTCCGGTTTGCAAAAATAATCAAATCAAACGGAGCAACGAAACTCAAACTACGAAAGAAACAAGATCCGTTTGCTAATATGGACTAAAGGCAAATTTTACATCACCAAAATCTTGTTCAAGTTGGTTAAACAGAAAGAGAGTTTCGAGACAAAGATCTAGGCGCTTGTTTCACTCGATTTGGATAAAAGAGCAAAAAGAAAAACTAAAACAAAGATCAGGGCAGATATCGCGATCGGAAATAATCGCGGAAAAACCCTGGAAAATAAAACAAGATGAACAGGCTAACGAACGAACGTTCGCTGTCTGCGGCTAACTGACGAACAACGTTCGTTAAAATGAACGTACGGACGAACGTCTGCTAAATAATAAACTGACGAAAAACCGAACCGAATTTAAAAAAAAGAATCTAGGGTTTACTAAAAAAACCGATTGGTTTTTACCTAAACCGAAAAAAACCAAACAGCCGGATCGGATCGGGACATGGCGGCGGCTCCAGCGAGGCAGGGCGGCGGGGTGCGGTGAAGCGGCGCGGGGCGGTGGGCGACGCAGCACGACGGCGTAGCACGGGAGCAGCAGTGGCGGGCGACTCGGAGGAGGCGGGGCTGCGGTGTGGCTCGGGAGGCGGGCTGCAGTGCGGCGGCGGTGTGGGGTAAAGGGGGGTGGCGGTGGTATTTATTAGGGGGGCAGAGGTGGCGTGGGGAAGGGGGCGACGACGGCGGTGGCCGACTCGGCCACGGCGGCGCGGTCGTGCGCGGCGCGGACTTCGCGACGGAGACGGCGGCGCGAGGTGGGCCGGCTCGGCAGGGCCGCTGGCCCAGTCGAGCGTTGACTTTTTTTAAACTGATTTCGCCGAAAAAAATCCTAGAAAATAAAATAAAAATCTAAAAATACCAAAACAAATTTTCACCGTCTAAATAAAATATTTAGAACAGGATGAACATTTTCTTGGCCCTAAAATGCAATTTTAAAATATGCAAATTTTTCGAATTCAAATAAAATTAATTATTTGATTTTAATCTTTTCCTCGAATATTTCATTTATTTTGGAGAAGTCATATCATATCCTTTCATATATTTTTAATATGAAATATTTTTGGAGAGAAAAGTAATTAAAACCAAAGTGATCCTTGTTTCGATATTTGATGAAATTCAAATATGAAAAACGTGAAATCCCCAACTCTCTTCGTGGGTCCTTGAGTTGCTTAGAATTTCGCGGATCGCATAACAAAATGCAATAAAATATGATATGCATGAATGACCTATGTATAACATTCCAAATTGAAAATTTGGGATGTTACAAACCTACACCCCTTAAGACGAATCTCGTCCTCGAGATTCGGGTTGGCTAGAAAATATGTGTGGGTGGTCTTTGCGTAGATCATCCTCTCGTTCCCAGGTGGCTTCATCCTCGGTATGGTGGCTCCACTGAACTTTGCAAAACTTGATAACCTTGCTGCATGTAACTCGGCTGGCAAACTCGAGAATCTTGACTAGTTTCTCCTCATAAGTTGGATCACTATCCAACTGAATTGCTTCCAGGGGCACTGTATCTCTCAGAGGGATATCGGCCATCTCTGCATGGCACTTCTTCAACTGGGAAACGTGAAACACATCATGAACTCCTAACAGTCCTTCGGGTAACTCTAACTTGTAGGCTACTTCTCCCATGCGTTCCAAAACTCGGTATGGTCCTACGAATCTCGGGGCTAACTTTCCCTTGACTCCAAAACGTTTAACTCCTCGTAGTGGTGACACACGGAGATATGCTCTATCTCCGATTTCATAGACTACCTCCTTGCGTTTCGAGTCTGCATAACTCTTCTGTCTGGACTGAGCTACCTTCAGTCTATCTCTAATCAGCTTAACCTTCTCTTCCGACTCTTTGATCAAATCTGGCCCAAACAACTGACGGTCTCCAACTTCATCCCACGTTAACGGTGTTCTGGACCTTCTTCCATAGAAGGCTTCGAATGGTGCCATCTTCAAACTAGCCTGGTAGCTGTTGTTGTATGAGAACTCCGCGTATGGAAAATTGTCATCCCAACTAGATCCATAATCAAGTGCACAAGCTCTCAACATATCCTCCAGAATCTGATTGACTCTTTCGGTCTGCCCATCTCTGTGGATGAAAGGTTGTACTGAACACTAGCCTCGTACCCAAAGTCTGGTGCAGTTGGTGCCAAAACTTTGAAGTGAACTGTGTCCCTCTATCTGATACGATGGTCCTCGGAACTCCGTGCAGACATACGATCCTGGTCATATATATCTTGGCCAACTTTGCACTGGTATAGGTGGTTTTCACTGGGATAAAGTGAGCCACTTTGGTCAAGCGATCCACTAGTACCCAGATAGAGTCATATCCCGATCAGGTCCTGGGTAAGCCGGTGATGAAATCCATGCCAAGCTTATCCCACTTCCATTCGGGTATCGACATAGGCTACAGTAATCTTGTTGGCTTCTGTTGTTCTGCCTTCACTCTCTGACATACATCACATACGGCTACATACTCGGCAATATCCTTCTTCATACCAGTCCACCCGAAACGTTCCTTCAAATCCAAATACATCTTGGTGTTTCCAGGGTGTATCGAGTATGGCGAGTCATGTGCTTCCTGTAGTATCAATTTCCTTATCTCTGCATTACCGGGCACATAAATACGGTCCTCGAACCACAAGGTGTCGTGCTCATCCTCACGAAAACCTTTGGCCTTTCCTTTGCTCATTCTCTCCTTTATTTCAGCAATTTCCTTGTCATCCTTCTGAGCTTCACGAATCTTTCCCAACAAGGTAGACTGAACTTCCATTGCTGCAACAAAACCTCTAGGAACAATCTCCAAATGAAGCTCCCTGAGATCTTCGACTAACTCCTCTGGCAATCCTCCTATTAAGAGAGTATTGACGTAACTCTTCCGGCTCAAAGCATCTGCTACGACATTGGCCTTTCCTGGATGATAGTGCAGCTTCATGTCATAATCCTTTATAAGCTCCAACCATCTCCTCTTCCTGAGATTCAGCTCCTTCTGTGTGAAAATATACTTCAAACTCTTATGATCCGTGTACACATCACAATGGTTTCCAATAAGAAAATGTCTTCAAGTTTTGAGTGCATGCACTACAGCTGCTAACTCCAAATCATGCGTGGCGTAATTCAACTCATGCGGTCAAAGTTGACATGAGGCATATGAAACAACTCTTCCGTCTTGCATAAGTGCTCCTCCAAGTCCTAAGCGTGATGCGTCGCAATACACTTGGAAATCTTTGCATATATCCGGCAGAATCAGCACTGGGGCTGTAGTCAGACGTTTCTTCAACTCCTGAAAACTGTCCTCACATTCTTCTGTCCATTTGAACTTATTGTCCTTCTTCAACAACTCCGTCATGGGCTTTGCGATCTTTGAGAAATTCTCAATGAATCTCCGATAGTATCTCATGAGTCCAAGAAAACTGCGGATCTCTCCAACTGAGGTGGGTGATAACCAATCGGTGACTGACTGAACCTTGGTGGGATCCACTGCTATACCTTCTCCTAATATAACATGTCCATGAAATCCAACTTCCTTCAACCAAAACTCACATTTGCTGAACTTGGCATACAACTGATGTTCCCTGAGTTTCTCGAGAACTAATCGCAAATGCTCCTTGTGTTCTTCTTCATTCTTCGAGTATACCAAGATATCATCAAAGAACACCACAACAAACTTATCCAAGAACTCCATAAACACCTTATTCATCATGCTCATGAAATAGGCAGGGGCATTAGTCAATCGAAATGACATAGCCGTATACTCATAAAGCCTGTACCTTGTGGTGAAAGCTGTCATAGGTATATCTTTTTCTCGAATCTTCAACTGGTGGTATCCTGATCGCAGGTCGATCTTCGAAAACACTTTAGCTCCTTGCAGCCGGTCAAACAAATCATTGATCATCGGCGGTGGGTATTTGTTCTTGATCGTTACTTAATTCAACGCACGATAATCTACAACCATCCTTAATGATCCATCCTTCTTCTCAACCAGGAGCACTGGGGCTCCCCATGGTGATGAACTTTGTCGAATGTAACCTTTCTCCAATAACTCCTTGATCTGCTTCTTAATCTCTTCCAGATCATTTGCAGGCATCCGGTATGGTCTCTTCGATATCGGTCTGGTGCCTGGCAACAGTTCTATTAGAAACTCGATGTCTCGATCTGGCGGCATGCCTGGTACCTCCTTTGGGAATACATCTGGGTAATCCTTCACTACAGGTACTTCCTCCTAGACGAATCCGGAGAAGGAATTTACTTGGGTCCTCCTTGGCGCATGCCTGGATACATACTTAATCCGTTTTCCCTCCGGGGTAGTGAGCATAATTGACTTGCTTGCGCAATCAATGTTTCCTCCATACTTCGATAGCCAATCCATTCCCGGTATCACATCCAATCCTTGGGATTCCAAAATTATTAGGTCTGAGGGGAAAACATGGCTGCCAATGGTTAAGGGTAATCGGTCGCACCATCGGCTGGCCATATACTGTGCATCGGGTGAGCTCACTAACAAAGGTGTCCTAAGGGCTAAGGTGGGTAACTTAAACTTGTCCACAAATCCCCTTGAAATGTATGAATGCGATGCACCAGTATCAAAAAGAACGAGAGCGGTAAATGACTTAACCAAAAACTTACCGATAACTGCATCTGGCTACTCTTCAACTTCCTCCACGTTCACATGGTTCACTTGTCCCCTGTTGAAAGGGTTGGGCTTCTTCCCAGAGCTTCCATTGCCATTTCCATTCTTTGCTTCAGGGCACTCAGTGGCATAGTGTCCAGTCTTCCCGCACTTGAAACAAGTAATGTGACTTAGGTCCTTCTTGGCGGGTGTGGCTGGATTGGAGTGGTTCTGATTGTTGTTTGTTCCATTCCATTCCCATTTTTGGGGCCATTGTGATTATGAGATCTTCCTCCATTGTGGGTATGACCTCCATGGTTATGGGTGTATCCTCCCGAGTTCGGGCTAAAACGAGGCTTCTGCGATGCTCTTGAATTATATTTCCCTTGTCCATACTTTCTCTTACGGCTCTCAATCTGCTGCTGCTTCCCTTCAATCATAAGAGCCTTGTCTACCAACTCCTGGTAGTTGTTAAATGTTGCCACCATTAACTGCATGCTTATCTCATCATTCAGCCCTTCCATAAACTTCTCCTGCTTCGCGGCATCTGTGGCCACATCATCTGGGGCATAGCGAGATAACTTGCTAAACTCATCTACGTACTGCCCCACGGTGCGATTTCCCTGGCGTAGGTTGCGAAACTCACGCTTCTTCATGCTCATAGCTCTAGTTGAGACATGGGTTGTGCGAAAAGCTTGCTGAAACTGCTCCCAAGTGACATTGGCTATAGGGAAAGTGGTCGTGTAATTCTCCCACCATGAGGCTGCGGGTCCATCCAATTGATATGCGGCAAAGCGCACCTTCTCAGCATCTGTGCAACCTACGGTGGTCAACTCCCTTCCAATACAGCGTAGCCAATCATCAGCAACTATCGGCTCGATGCTACTGGAAAACACAGGCGGCTGCAACCTCAGAAAACGGGCTAAATTGTCAACTGGAGGTGGTGGTGGTGGGTTGTTGTTGTCGTTGCCTTGGTTTTGAACTAACAACTGCATCAAGGCATTCTGCTGCTGGATCAACTGAGTGAGCTCCGGTGGGAAGACAAATCCGGGGTCACGTCTCGGAGGCATCTGATGGGTTTAGAGGGTAGAGATTAGAATAGAAAGAGAATAGAAAGAGGTCTAAGGAGAAAAATCACTACCCATATGCACATGAGACAAACACAAACATATCATATCACTCAATCAATCAAGCAAGGCATACAATTGGTCTAGAATTATCGTTACAAGAGTGCTGGGACTACTACTATATACATGGGGAAAAACTACTATTCATATGGTGGTCATCTAGAAATTTTGATTGGTGGAAGACTCCATGATGTCCGCTCCAGCTTCATCTTCGTAATCATCATCACTATCGTCAGGGTCGGAGTCGGTGTCGTCGATGATGATATAGTCTTCAGAACGAATTTCCTTGGGTTCGTCGTCTTCTCCTCCTGGCGCGGGGTCTCCCAGGAATACTCCTATCTTTCTTATCAGTTCATCATTCTTCTCCACTAGTATTGTGATTTCCTCCTCGTATCCGTCGCGTGTAGACTTGAGTTCCTCTTCTAGCTCCATGTCCTTGGTCATTGCCTTCTTCAAGTCTATCATGCTAGCGCACATCTGGTTATCCCGGCGTCGAATGTGCTGGTTTAACTCCTGGATGAAAGCTTCAATGGACCTGTCCTTCCTGGTGCTGATCATCTCCCATTGCTCATCTCGGCACCCACATTGTCGGAGTAATGGGCCACGGGTAGCCTAACCCGAGCCCCAGAACCTTTCAAGACATCGGGGCCGGCTGTGCCCCTCAAGACGTCAAGATAGAGCTCTACCTTCTGTCGGCCGGCTGGCCGAACGGCCGACTGCCAGAAGGCGGCCATGCATAGGAAGGCAGCTCCAAGACATGCCGACTCCTAGCAGGCGGCCTCCAGAGAGGCCGGCTCCTAGCAGTCGGCCCATGGCACCCTCAAAGTCTGCACCCCCATTAAGAAGACAAGACAGGGTGTGGCTGCAGTATAGCCCATCCCCCCGTATCCCGGGCCGAGCGTGGGCACAGTGCTCCGTACAGGCGGAGATCTCCGCCCGGCGTAGCACTGTTGCCACTCCGCCCCTGACGTCACTCCTATCAGGCGAAGCCCTGTTCCCACGACCGCATGTCGGTACGGCCCAAAGACGGCGGGCCCTGTCGGTCAGCGAGAGCCCGGAAGACGGCGGGGGCCTCACCAATCGGACCCGAGGGAGGCCGGCTCCCAGCAGTCGGCCCGTTCCTTCCTCGGGGCCCCACGCACCATTAACCAGATAAGACGCGAAGTGGCTACAGTGATCTCCCGCCAGGCGGCGGGACTGTAGCCATGCTCCCCTGACCAAGCAAGCGTCATTAGCATCACGGCTATAGTAATCCGTAGCCGGCAAGACCCGTGAGCGGTGGAGGCGGCCTGTCGGCTCCGTACCAGACCAGCCGGCGGGCCCCAGCAGTCGGCGGAGAAGCCGGCAACCAGAGGGACTGACAGCCGGGTCCTACACCCGGCCAGATTACCATTGTACCCCTGGGGGGTAGGCCTATATAAACCCCCCAGGGCTCCCATGCAAAGGGTTCCAACCTGTTAGAATTAGACTCACACCTAGCGGGAGAGGAGAGCAAGCCTTGCCTTCTTCTACCTCTAGCATACAACTCGAGGAGCACCATTGTACTCACTAGCACCTTAGTGATCATGCGGAGACCCCGCAGAGCAGGACTAGGGGTGTTATCTCCTAGGAGAGCCCCGAACCTGGGTAAAGTGCGCCGGCGTTCGTGTCTACGTCTTATCCCGCTTCCAGGCACCGGCGACGTTCTACTCGCTCCCACCATGATAAGCCATCCATTGGCATATGTCGCCCCCAACCCCCGACATTTGGCGCCCACCGTGGGGCGAGGTGCACCGTCTCCCGGAGACCTATTCTGGATGGGAACCCTGTTCCTTCTTGGCAAGCGCAGCCAGCCCGGCACGCCAGACGGCGTCTGCGCCGACGCGCTGCATGGCGCGGAGGTCGCCTGCACGGTGAGCTGCCTCGCCGATCTTGTTGGCGAGATTCGCCTCTCCGACAAGCCCGCATCTGATGCGGGCACTGATGGCCCTGAGAGCCGCCTCGAGAGCCTCCTCGATCAGCTCCACATCGCCGGCGAGCCTGCTGCCGACTTGGAATCGGTTGGCTCCAGCGACCCAATGTTGGTCGACTCTGACACGGCGTCGCTTGACGCGTTCCACACCAACATGGTGGTCTACAACGAGCCGCTTCCACGTGCGGACAGCGGCAACAGCACCGTCACGGAGGTGCCCGTCATCAGCCACGGCGAGGACTCCGGCGGAGGTGGCCAGGATCCGTTGCAGGCGGCGATGCAAGACCTGGCTGCGCCTATCCCGGAGTACGCCGACGCTGAGACGCTGGAAGCACGCCGCATCCAGCTCGTCGAGAGCGCCAACCAGCTGGCCAGCATGAGACGCCTTTCGGAGGCCTACCAGCGGGAGATGGACCGTGTTGTCGGCGGCATGCCGGCTCCTGGTGGGCCTAGCCGCATTGGCTTGGTCCGGCAGCATGGCGCGACCATCGCCAGCATGTTCGCGACAGATTGTCCCGTCTACGCCACGCCTGCAGAGAATATACGAGCTGCCCAGGCGGCAGCAGACGAGCTAGACAAGCTCGAGGGCGACGAGCATCGCCACATGACGGAGCGAGTCCAACAGCTCCTCGACGCGGTTGCTGAGCAGCAAGATGTCGGGTGCCGCACCGAAGCGCCCAACCGGCGAAACGACGACCCGCCTCCTCGACGAGACCAAGGCGCGACATCCCGGACGCCGACTGGCGGCGTCCGCGATAGAAGAGACAAGGATCCGGCTGCCAGCCGCAGCCGGACTCACATCACCATCGAACGCGACCAAAGAGGGCTGCCCGAGGGCAGTGCGGCGGCGAGACGACTGTCCACCTCCTCCTCCCCACAGGGAGAGGCGCATTTCCCCGCCGCATGTTGATCACCCATCACTCGGCGACCGCCTTGGCTGCCGAGAAGGAATCGGAGAAAACGATGCCCGCCACCGGATCGATCGCCTCAATCGATCCCTGGCACTAGAAGAAGAAGATGAGCTGGGTCTGCCTTGTTTTGGCCCCCGCATCCGAGATGAGCCCTTTCCCAAAGGGTTCACTCTCCCGAGAGATACACCCAAGTACACCGGCTCCGTGAAGCCGGAGGACTGGCTGGTCGACTACTTCACAGCCGTCAGCATCGCCAACGGCAACAAGCGCGTTGCCGTGAAGTACGTTCCGCTCATGCTCCAGGGCACAGCCCGGACATGGCTGAACAGCCTGAAGCCCCGCAGCATCAACAGTTGGGTTGATTTTACTAAAGCATTCATCCGCAACTTCACCAGCACGTACAAGCGGCCGCCCAAGCCTCGCCAGCTCTCCTTATGCGTCCAGGGCCCCAACGAGTCGACTCGCGACTATATCACGCGCTGGGCCGAGATGCGCAACTCATGCGAGGGCGTGCACGAGGTGCAGGCCATCGAGTACTTCACTGCCGGGTGCCGAGAGGGCACCCTCCTCAAGCACAAGCTTCTCTGCGACGAGCCAGCAACCCTCGATGAACTGCTAATCATAGCAGACAAGTACGCCATGGCCGACTCCTCCATGAAGGCGGAGATTCAAGTCAATGTATCGGGCAAGGTGGCCCCTCACGCTCCTTGGACCCCGGCTGGTGACGCCAGCCGGTGACAGCAACCGAACGACAACAAGCGCAAGGCCATGCAGCCGGCTTCCATGAGCCGGCAAGTGGCAACAGTCAAAGATCAGCAGCCAGAAGGGTAGCCACCTCCCAAACGCCCGAAGGGCGGCAAGCCCAACTGGCTGCCCGCCTTCTCGTACGAGCAGACTCTCGATGCACCCTGCAAGTTCCACAGCGGCACGAAGTCGTCCAACCACACAACTCGGAAGTGCCACTGGCTCACCAGGATCGCCAAGGGTGACGGACTCCAGCCCCCTCCGCCTGCCGGCCCGCCGCCGCCTCCTCCTTAGCAGCCGGCGGTTCGACCAGTCAGTGCGATACAAGATGAGTACCCTGAGGAACATGGGGCTTATGTCGTGTTCACCAGCGTGGCCGACGACAGGCGCAGCAGACGGCAGCAGCAACAAGAAGTGAATGCAGTAGCATCAGAAACCCCTGATTTCATGCACTGGTCTGAGAAGCCCATTAGCTGGAGCAGAGCCGACCACCCGAAGGTGATGCCCAATCCCGGCTCTTATGCTCTGGTGTTGGATGCCATGTTTGCCACGGACAGGCGAGTTGCTCGCTTCTCCCGAGTTCTGATAGATGGCGGCAGCAGCATCAACATCCTGTACAAAGATACCATGGAGAAGTTGGGAATCAAGCAGAGACATCTTCAGCCTAGCCGGACTGTTTTCCATGGCATTGTTCTAGGCCTTTCCTGCTCACCAATCGGCAAGACTCAGATAGATGTCCTCTTAGGGGACAAAAATCATTTCCGCCGAGAGCTAGTCTGGTTTGAGGTGGTGGACCTTGAGAGCCCTTATCATGCACTGCTTGGCCAGCCTGCCCTGGCCAAGTTTATGGCGGTCCCCCACTATGCTTACCTGAAGATGAAGATGCCGAGCTCCAAGGGAATCCTGACCATAGCAGGAGACTACACGAAGTCGTCCACCTGTGCGGCTGAGAGCAGCTGGTTTGCCGAGTCCCTCGTGATCGCAGCTGAGAAGCGGCTCCTTGACCGGGTTGTGGCAATGGCCGGCAAGCAGCCGGAAATATCACCCAACCCCAAGGAGTCGGAAGCTGAGGGATCGTTCAAGCCAGCAAAGGAAACAAAGAAGATACCCTTGGACCCGGAGCACCCGGAGAGCCACGCTGTCATTGGTGCAAACCTTGACAGCAAATAGGAAGGCGAGCTCGTCGATTTCCTTCGTGAGAATCGAAACATCTTTGCATGGTCTCCCAAAGACATGCCGGGTGTTCCGATGGAATTCGCCGAGCACACGCTACATGTCCGGTCTGATGCCAAGCCAGTCAGGCAGCCCTTGCGCCGCCTATCAGAGGAGAAGAGAAGGGTTGTTGGAGAAGAGATAGCCCGGCTTCTAGCAGCCGGCTTCATCATGGAAGTGTTTTTTCCAGAGTGGTTAGCCAACCCAGTCCTTGTACTGAAGAAGAACAAGCAGTGGCGCATGTGTATTGATTATACCAGCCTCAACAAAGCATGCCCCAAAGATCCCTTTGCCTTACCAAGGATTGACCAAGTGATAGACTCCACAGCCGGATGCGAGCTGTTGAGCTTTTTGGATGCATACTCGGGGTATCATCAGATCAAGCTGAACCCGGCCAACAAGCTAAAGACCGCCTTCATCACGACGTTCGGAGCCTTCTGCTACCTGACGATGACGTTCGGCTTAAGGAATGTCGGCGCCACGTTTCAGCGTTGCATGCAGAAGTGCCTCCTCAAGCAACTCGGCAGAAACGCCCACGTCTATGTGGGCGATGTTGTGGTGAAGACGGAGAAGCATGGAACGCTGCTAGAAGACCTCAAGGAGACCTCTGAGAATTTGCGCCGATTTCAGATCAAGCTCAGCCCAGAGAAATGCGTCTTTGGAGTACCAGCCAGCCAGCTTCTTGGCTTTCTGGTCTCAGAGCGCGGCATAGAGTGCAACCCTGTGAAGATCAAGGCCATCGAGAGGATGGAAGTGCCACCCGACTGCTGGACGTGCAAAAATTCACCGGCTGCTTGGCATCCATCAACCGTTTCATCAGTCGGCTGGGCAAGAAGGCTCTTCCCCTGTACTAGCTCATGAAGAAGACCACTTTTTCGAGTGGAACGACAAGGCGGACGAAGCTTTTCTCCAGCTCAAGAAGATGTTGACCACTCCGCCTGTTCTGGCGGCTCTGACTCCTAAGGAGCCATGCTCCTCAACATCGCCGCTACCAGCCGGGTGGTCAGCACAGTCATAGTGGTGGAACGCAAGGAAGAAGGCAAAGCACTACCAGTCCAGAGGCCGGTGTATTACCTTAGTGAAGTGTTGTCCGCCTCCAAGCAAAACTACCCCCACTACCAGAAGATGTGCTATGGCGTGCACTTTGCCGCCAAGAAATTGAAGCCATATTTTCAAGAGCATCCAATCACTGTGGTCTGCACTGCTCCCCTTGCCGAGATCATTGGAAGCTGAGATGCCTCAGGCCGAGTGGCCAAATGGGCCATAGATTTGGCCCCCTACACCATCTACTACCAGCCTCGCACCGCCATCAAGTCACAAGGACTGGCCGACTTCCTCGTCGACTGGGCCGAAACCCAGTACCTGCCGCCAGCGCCAGATTCCACTCATTGGCGAATGCACTTTGATAGTTCCAAGATGCGCACCGGTTTGGGAGCCGACATCGTCCTCACCTCTCCCAAAGGCAACAAGCTCAGATATGTGCTGCAAATTCACTTTGCCGCCTCCAACAACGTTGCTGAATACGAAGCACTCATTCACGGGCTCCGGCTTGCCAAGGAACTCGGCATTCGCCGGATCCTGTGTTATGGAGATTCTGACCTGGTGGTCCAGCAGTCGTCTGGTGACTGGGATGCCAAGGATGCAAACATGGCAAGCTACCGCTTCCTCATCCAGCAACTCAGCGGATACTTCGAAGGGTGCGAGTTCCTCCATGTGCCAAGAAATGGCAATGAGCAAGCTGACGCCTTGGCACGAATCGGCTCCACCCGGCAAGCAATACCAGCCGGCGTCGCCCTGCAACGCCTCCTCAAGCCGTCTGTCAAGCCATCGCCAGAGTCGGATACCATCTTTGTGCCGGCTCCTCCTGAAGCAGTCGGATCCGACTGAGGACCCCAGCAGCCGGCACGGGGAATTCAGCAGGCGACCCGGGGACTGCAGCAGCTGCACCCGGCCCGGGGACTTCAGAACCCGACCCGGGGACTGCAGCAGTCGACCCGGGGACTTCATCGACTCAGCAAGCGGCAGCCGACTCCAACCCGCCGCCTCCCGGCCCAACCGCCCTTGTGCAAGTAGCAGTCCTAGCAGCCGAAGAAATTGCAGCACCTTCATGGGCCCAGCCCATCCTCAACTTTCTGGTGAACAAAGAGCTGCCGACTGATGAGATCTCGGCCCAGCAAGTGCAACACCGAGAAGCAGCGTACACCATAGTCAACAGAGAGCTTGTGAGGCACAGTGTCACTGATGTCTATCAGCGCTGCGTAGAGCCAGAGCAAGGCCAAGCAATCCTCAAAGATATCCATCAAGGCGAGTGTGGTAACCACGCAGCTTCAAGAGCACTCGTGGCCAAAGCTTTCCGCCACGGTTTTTTCTGGCCGACTGCTCTAGAAGACGCCAAGGACTTGGTCTAGAAATGCAAAGGGTGCCAGAAGTTTCGTTCAAAGCCACATCATCCGGCTTCTGCACTCAAGACTATTCCCATTGCCTGGCCCTTTGCCGTCTGGGGCCTGGACATGGTGGGACCATTCAAGACGGCGCGCGGCGGCATGACTCATCTGTTTGTCGCGATGGACAAGTTCACCAAGTGGATAGAAGCATAGCCAATTAAGAAATTGAATGGTCCGACTGCTGTGACTTTCATCTCCGACATCACCATCCAGTATGGCTTACGGCACAGCATCATCACCGACAACGGCACAAACTTTGCCAAAGGCACCTTGGCCCGTTTCTGCGCGACGCAGGGCATCCGACTGGACTTTGCGTCCGTTGCCCATCCGCAGTCAAACGGCCAAGTGGAGAGAGCAAACGGCCTCATTTTGTCCGGCATCAGGCCCCGACTGGTCGATCCTCTAGAGCCTGTGCACAACTCCGAACAAGTAGACCGGCTTTACGCATTTCTTCCTCGTCTATGGTGCCGAAGCCGTCATCCCGACGGACATAGAATTCGACTCCCCTCGAGTCACCATGTACGCCGAGGAGGAGGCAGAAGAAGCACGACAAGATGGCGTCGATCTGCTGGAAGAGGGCCAGCTGTTGGCACTCAGCCGGTCCACCATCTACCAGCAGAGCCTGCGCCGATACTACAACCGAAAGCTCAAGCCAAGATCCTTCCAAGAAGGAGACCTTGTGCTCCGGCTGATCCAGCGAACAGCCGGCCAGCACAAGCACTCGGCACCTTGGGAAGGCCCCTTCATCATCAGCAAGGTGTTGGGCAACGACTCCTACTACCTCATCGACGCTCAGAAACCTCGAGCACGCAAAAGAGATGACTCCGGCAAGGAGACGGAGCGACCATGGAATGCGAACCTCCTTCGAAGGTTTTACAGTTGATGCAGTATGTACCACACCAACTTTTGTATTAAGTACGAAGACTCCGGGTCCCCCGAGAAGATCTCGGGGACTGCCCTCCTTTATCTATATGATAAGTATTACGCCTGTCATCGCGTTATTTCATTAGTCCGTCTGGCACCGGGTTCGACCAGTCGACCCGGGGACTTGCCGCCTTGTACTATGAAATGCTTCATGCAGCCGGACAACTAATGTGTTGGCACTTAATCTTTCTCCTACCAGAAGCCGCAGCTCGCAGAGCGACTGATCGGTCGGCAGGAGTTAAGGCAGAAAGGGTGTCTGCATGAAAAATGGCTAAGGACCCAAAGCATACACATAGTCCAAGCCGGCTTCCCGCCTCACCGACCGGCTGTCAAGTAGTCGGCCGGCCGGCTTCTACTTAACTTGCTAGAAAACTTTAATCTGCTATGTACTTGCCTCCCCAAAAGTGGCTAAGTACTTGACCTAGCCACAGTCCGCAGAGCAGCTGTTCGGCTAGCAAGACGGCAACCGAGGGAAGGCGGCAAAGGAAAAAAGCCAAAGAGCAGAAAGCAAGGACAGATAGAACTCGGCAAAAATATTTACACATCAAAAGGCCCTTGGCCGACATCCAACAAGAGTTTGAAATACACCCCGCGGGTGGAATTGTGCGAAGTTAACGAAGTTTGTCGAGACTGATAAGCAGGAAGAAACAAAGGTAAAATGGCAGCCTACGAAGCATCAGACGGGTTCGGCGGAATGGTGGAGTCGGTGGTGCCGGCTGGTTGAGCGGCCGGCTGGTCGGTCTCCGCTTGGTCGCCTTCAGCAGCAGCCGACTCGCTCGGGCGTGGCTCGTTGCTGGAGGCGCGGTCGAGTTGAGGCCGGCCGTCCGCTCCGACCTCTGGCGCCTCCTCTTCGTCTTCTCCCTCGTTGCTGGAGTCGATCACCTCGGCCGAGTCCTCGCCATCCTCTGGGTTCAGCCCGAACCACTCTAGTGGCGCCTCGACACCGTTCTCGGCCAGCTCCAGGGTGAAGATGCTGGTGTTGGTGTACTCGGCGATTGCCGCCGCCCGCTTGACAAGATCACCCTCCACCGCCACCAGCTCCTCCTGGGCCTCCTGTCGAAACGTGGTCAACTGGGCTAGATTTAACCCAGGGTACCATGCCTTGACAAACTCCAAGGCCCAGCATGCTCTGGCCCGGGCCGAGGAGCCCTTCCACGCCTTAAGGCGGCCGGCCGCCACCTCCAGCCAATCGGCAGTCCGGCTAGGTGTGCGCGGAGCCGGCATGCTGGCCACAGGGCGGCGATCGCCTGGGCGCCGACACGCTGAAGGCGGTGCAACATCCGATGAGCTGGCTGAGAAGTTGCTCACTAAGAGTGCGGGGGGCGTCGACAGTGATCTGCTCGCCTTCTGGCCTCCGTCCTTCGCGATCGTCCTCAATGGCCTGATTGGCAGCGCCGGAGTGACCGGGGAAGAAGTCTGCTCAAACAGAGAGCCAAAAAGCTGAAATTAGAAACAAGAAACCGGCCTGATCAGAAGTCGGCGGCTCGACGAAAGAATAAAGAAGGAAGCTCGCCGTCGACCATGTCTTCAATCTCGCCGAAGCCGGCAGTCAGCATTGCCTCCTTGTCAGTCCAGGCGGAGCGCTCGGTCTCGAACTCGACAAGGAGGCTGACCTCCTTGTCCTCCGCCTCCTTCTGGGTCTTCTTGAGAAGCTCCGCCTGCTCCGCCAGTTGCGTGACCAGCCGGTCACGCTCTTCGGCCAGCTTGCTGCACTCCGCCTCCTTGGCATGCAGCACGGTGTTGGCTTCGCCCAGCTGCTGCTGCAGGGTGGCGTTGGCCTCTGCAAAAGTAGAAGAAGAAAAAGGCGTCAGTAGCCAACAGAGAAGAAGTACAGTCGCCGGGGAGATCCGGCCCGACTGCTCAGCAGTCGGCCCGAATCTCGGGAACTACAGCCCACGGGTGCGCCAGCGCGTCCCCCGCAGAGAAAGAAAACAAGACTTGCTCCGGCTTTCCGACAAGTCGGCGACCCGTTGGGTTAGCTCCTGGACCTTGAAGTTGAAGACGGTCGCATGAATGTTGTGATAATCTTGCAATGAAGATATCAGATAATGTTAGTACTCGGAGCTTGCCAATTAAAAGTTCCGAGCCGCCTGCTCAGCAGCCGGCCCGAAACTCGGGGACTACACCCAGTGGGTGCGCTGGCGCGCCCCCACGGAGAAGTATAAAAGTCAAAAAGCAAGAGGTATACCTGGACGGCTGCTCGCGACTCCAAGAACGCGTTGTTGCAACGCTTAAGAGTGTCGGCCTCGGCCTGAAGCTTGGCTTGGACATCTAGGATCGCCGTTTTCAATGGGGTCGTCCCGCCTCCCCGCACCCACCCAGTGGGCGCGGTGCTGGTCGCTCCAGCGTCCGGGATTGAAGAGCTCGCGGCGGCAGTCTCCTGCTGGCGTGGCGCCGAAGCCGCCTTTGCGAGCCGGCGGCGCGTCAGGGTGCGGACCTCAGGAGTTGGGTCTGTCGCCATCTCGTCTCCGGCTGATGGCGCCTGTGGATCAGCCGGCTGCTTGTCTTGCGCCTCCTCGGAAGGCGGCGGCGGGGGAACGATTACGTCCGACATGACAACATCGCCGCCATCCCTCTCCATGATCGGGTGCTCCTCGCCGGCTCCCCCAGTCGGCTCCATGAATTCTGGTGGCGGCGGCGCGGAGTTCAGGCGGGTGATGAATATCACCGACTGACGGCGCACGACTTCCTCGGCCTGCTTCTTCACTGCGGCAGCAGCCTCGGCCTCCGCCAGCTTCTTCAAAGCGGCGGCCTCCGCCTTGTCCGCCTCCGCCTTCTCTAGGCAGGCGGCTTCCTCCTCCTCGCATGCTTCCCGCGCATTTCGCTCTGTCA